>NC_056731.1:1583935902-1584288402 GCF_019279795.1 Protopterus annectens | reverse complement strand
CAAAACCCAAACAAATTGAATTTTGGGTGTTACTGTTTATAGAAATCTGGACAATACACTGGGTAATTAAGATACATCGTAAAATCCAGAATATAACCTTTTTCTACATGCATCCAGTATGCATCCAGCCCCCATGTCCAATATCCTGAAATCTCAGTTTCTAACATACAGCAGGTTAGTAACCATTCTTTAAAATGTGGCTATGATGCACTGGAGGCTTCCTTTAGATCAGCCATGACTGGCACAGTTATCAGGAGGCATGCATGGTTGAAAGAGCAGGCATTACCAGACCATGTTAAATCTAAGCTTTGGATGCACCTATGGACAAGGTCAATTTATTTGGTGCCCCGCACAGCAGGTACTGAAAAGATGGAAGAGAAAGCAAAATCTGTGCAAACAGTAAAAGATTTCTTACAAGTTCAACCTCCAAGGTTTAGCAGGAATTGGCCTCCAAGAATTGGTCCTTTCCGACTCCTCTAAGGCACAAAGAGGCAGGAATAGGCGCTCTAGAGGCAGAAACCAATCCAGGGGTGCCTACAGGGGTCGCCAGTGGCAGGGTAACAACCAACGAGGCACGGATACAGCCACCACCACTACAACAACTCAATCATAGTGACTGGTGTGGCACCGCCTACCAGGGAACAACTAGAAGCACCCTTAGGCGGAAAGCTAACATTATTTTCAAGAAACTGGCACTGCATTACAAGAGAAAAATGGATTTTGCAGACTATAGACAAAGGTTACAGGTTCCATTTCCATACTCTACCAGGAAAGAGAGGAATGCCAAACCTACCACCTTCTCAAAGGGCAGAAGCTCTAAAACAAATATCTCAATTATTAAGAATGTGTGCTGTGGAAAAGGTACCATTTATGGAGCAAGGGAAGGGATTTTACTCCAGGCTCTTCCTGATACCAAGAAAAGAAAACAAATGGAGGCCTATTCTAGATCTGTCCGCTCTAACCACATTCCTCATTGTTCCAAAATTCAAAATGCTGACCCTACAGCAGCTTCTTCCCATGCTGGGCAAGGAGTCTTGGCTGGTAACTCTAGATCTCAAGGAGGCATACCTGCACGTCCCCATAAGACCAATTTGCAGAAGATACCTCAGATTTCTTGCAGGATCAGAGCATTATCAATTCTTAGCATTGCCCTTTGGCTTATCTACTGCGCCCAGAGTGTTCACGAAATGCCTGGCATCAGTAATCGCTCATTGCAGACTTCAGGGAATTCAAATCTATCCCTACCTGGACGACTGCCTGATACAAGCGGACAACAAAAACAAATTAACAGAAGACTTACAAAGAGTCATCTACCTGCTACAAGCCCTGGGATACACAGTCAATACAAAAAGTCAAGGCTGATTCCATCCCAAATAATAACCTTTCTGGGTGCAGAACTGGACACATCAAAACAAATGGCATTTCTAACTGCAGAAAAGAAAGAGCAACTTCCTCTCTATTTCTTGGCATTAACAAAGCAGAGCCATCTAACTGCAAGAAAAGTGCTACAAGCTCTAGGCTTCATGGCATCCTGCATAATTCTGGTCCCTCATGCCAGGCTTCATATGAGAAAGCTACAGTGGTACCTAAATAATTTGTGGTCTCAGCACAAGCACAGCCTGGAAACCAAAATTCCAATGATCCCATGCCTGAAGCAAGAGTTCTTATGGTGGGCTCAGGCCTGTCAATCAAACACAGGTCTGCCCTTCTGCAAAAGTCAACCAAGACAAACTATCACGACAGATGCCTCAGACCTTGGTTGGGGGGCACACATGATGGACAAGTGCATTCAAGGCCTATGGACTCAAGACCAACTGCATCTGCACGTAAATCTAAAAGAAATGATGGCAGTAAAATTGGCAATCCAGGCATTCAGACCTCTTATCAACAGCTGGCCTTCGTGGAGAAGGACAGACAACACCACAGTTATGTGGTACATCAACAAACAGGGAGGCACACACTCATACCCCCTATGCCGGCTGGCACTAGACCTATGGGATGTGGCTCTGAGCTACAACATTCAGTTACAGGCAATTTATGTACCAGGGAAGGAAAACATTCTAGCAGACATATTAAGCAGAACTACAACAGATGCCCACGAATGGATGTTGCATCCGGACATCTTCAAAGCCATCACAAGAGAATGGGGATTACCACAAATAGACTTGTTTGCATCCCCATACAATCACCAGTTGAAGAAATTCTGCACAAGGACTTACCACCCACTTGCTTGAAGGTGGACTCTATCCTTCAGTTGGAAAAGCCTGACAGCATATGCATTCCCACCACTTCCTTTGATGCACAAGGTGCTTCTCAAGATCAAAGAGGAACGATCCGAGGATCATTCTGATAGCCCCAGACTGGCCAAGACAACATTGGTACCCACTGCTGAGGAGCATGTCCGGGAACAAATATGGAAACTGCCCCTGATCCCATTACTGCTGACACAGAACAACTACAACATTCTGCATCCAAACCTAAAAACTCTGCAGCTAACTGCCTGGAACATTACATAACAGAAATTAACCCAAATTTATCCCAAAGGGTTAAAGACATAATCCTGGAGGCTCGTAGACCTTCAACAAGAAAGAATTATGCAGCAAAATGGAAAAGATATCTCATCTGGAGTACTGCAAAGGGGCAAGATGTGACACTGGTGAACATAGCCAACATCCTGGAGTACTTGGCGGAGCTCTACCACACAGGCCTGTCCTATTCCTCCTTCAAGATACATGCATCAGCTATTTCAGCACAATACAGCTTGGATCCTCCTGTCTTCTCGCATCCTCTGCTCAGACAGTTTCTGAGGGGAATTAAAAATGTAAAACCTCCCAGGAAACCTCCATTGCCAGCATGGGACTTGAACTTTGTGCTAGAAAAAGTGACTCTACCTCCTTTCGAGCCAGCAGCTACAGCAGACTTGCAATACTTATCCTGGAAGACTGCCTTCCTGCTGGCAATAACTTCAGCAAGAAGGGTCTCTGAACTACAAGCATTAATGGCAGTACAACCCTTCCTGATCTTCCATCAAGATAGTGTCCATGAGAACAAATCCTACATTTATGCCTAAGGTGGTATCCAGAGTCTCTTTAAATCAGGCTATCCACCTTCCTACATTCTTCCCCAATCCACAGAACAGGGAGAAAAGCTCTTACATACCTTGGATGTACACAGGCAATTACGCTACTACCTGGACAGGACAAAAAACAATAGAAAAACTGACCAGCTTCTGGTAGCTTATGCAACAGGAAAAGAAGGAAAACCAATTTCTAAACAGACAATCTCCAAATGGATAGGAAATTGCATTAGATTTTGTTACTCCTACCATGGAAAGAAAACTCCAGAGAACATCAGGCCTCACTCCACAAGGGCCACAGCCACTACCACAGCTTTCTTACGAGGAGTGGCTACCAAGGACATTATAGAGGCTGCTACTTGGACCTCTGTGCATACATTTGCCAAGCATTATAACTTACCTCTATACTCTAGATCCCATGCTGGTTTTGCCACTGCTGTTTTGCAAGGGATCCTGACTACACCATAATCTATTCTCATTACCTCCTCCCCTAGTTTAGCTATGGTATTCTACCCATTTGTAAGGACTGCAGATGCATCCTTGAAGGGACATAGTACAGTTTTGTACCTACCATAAATGTAGATGTCCGAGAGGAATGCATCTGCAGTCAGGATTACCCACCCTCCTTCCCCTCTGAGGTACTCCTAGGGTACTTGCCAATCTTCAGCTAGCTTGGGGGGTCTATTATGGTGTATTTGTTTGTATATATGTACATACATGTTTATTTTGTGTGTTTGCTCTCTATTATTTGGAAACTTTGGCATTTATCCAAATTTAGCCTACCAAGAGGGCACCTGGCATCTGGGGCAAGAAACACTGAGGAAAATGGCATCGGCTGATGCCTTTATACCTGAAGAACTGCCGCAATGACGTCGGGTGAAGTGCGACACCAGCCGAAGCCAGACCCAGACTTTGGAATCCGGCCGACCGAAGGGCTGCCTGACGACAGGACAACCGGACTGCAGATGCATTCCTCTCGGACATCTACATTTATGGTAGGTACAAAACTGTACATTATATATCTTGCTACATGTCAGTGTTCAGCCTTTTATGTGGGGAAAACATCATGCTCACTTAGGATTAGGATCGGTGAACACAGAAGCAATATAAGGAATAAAAAAACCACAAATGCATTGTATCAACACACACTCAAACATCCTACAGCCAGTTTTATGTTTACCGTCATCGACCGAATAGTGGGGGACAGAAGCCATCAACAAGGTTGGGAGAATACACTTACTTTTAAAGAAAAATATTGGATAATTCATCTTGGAGCCTTGTTTTCTCCAGGTCTTAATGACCATTTATGAATTATAGTTCTTCTCTGTGTTGTTGTCCTATTGGAACACAACACACATGGCTCACAGATGTATATCATCATCCAAATATACTGTAATGAAATATTACTATGTTGTTAATTGCAAGTTTTTTTTATATATTACTTTTGCTAGTGGATGGAGTATGTGTATACTATATATATTCCTTATTATTGTGTAGTATTGTTGAATTTAATATAACTCTTTTCTGATCATATCTAGTAGATTAGTTATCCTTGATATAATGTTGATGTCAACATGGTCATAGACTTAGATACATTCTTTTTTATCATTTTTGCCCCATGTCCTTAGTGTAATTACAGATTGTGTATATTATATTACATCATTGTTATTATTTTTTACACTTTATTTTCTATATATTTCATTTGTTGTTTTATCAACATATATTTTGATGTATGTATAAAGTGGAGATTTAAGAAGAAATTTTTATGTTAATGAGAACTGTAGTAACTGATATGATTGGTGGATCTGTTATGTACCATCATATAAAAAAGTCTTTCGTGCAAGGTTGGCACAGTCATATATATATATTTGTCTCACTGAGGAAGGCTTTGTGCCGAAACCGGTTTGAATTTACTGTTGATTTGGACATTTTTATGTCCATTCCTCGACTTACTAATAAAGCGTTGGAACCATCTTGCTGGCCGTTTGTGTTTTTACAAGTCAGGGAAGAGGTGACAGCAACAGACGTCAGACCAAGACTTTGGAACTCAGGCCGACTGTGGGCCCACCTGACAGCAGGGTAACCCAAGTGTAATGACTGCAACAGTGAAGACACACTAACATCTACATTTATGGTAGGTACAAAACTGTACTATTTTTGCCTCAAAGTTTGTGTGCTCCTCATAAATTTTTTTTTTTTTGGCAAATCACTGGGATGATCTGCGGTCTGAAATTAGTAAATGTACATTTGAATTTCAGACTATCCCTTAGAAAATCCATTTTAATACATGCCCTGTTAGTCTAGCAACTTTTTAAGATTATAAGAGCAATACTTAAAATATGTCCCTATTTTTGGGCATTTGTGCCCCCATTATGACAGGCTTTGTCCAGATTTCTTGGGCTAAGAGGTTGAGAGGTATGACCCTAATGTTTTAAGGGTTGTGTGTAGGCTTGTCCATGGTTGGTCAAGCTTTTACAGACTACCTTTGTCTACAAGCGACGTAGTTGCACGACCAGATGTAAATTTTCAGTTCCCCATCTGTTTATTTATTTGACGTTTGTTGATTGGGTTAGTCCGACTGGGTAGATGCCCTTTATCAGCAGAGAAGAAAAGCTCCAAAAAAAAAAAAAAAAAAACTATTAAAAGTAAACATAATAAGTAATGGATAAATGGTCGTAACAATTGGTAAATACAATAGTCATATTATGGTTTTGTACTTACATAGTCACTAGTGTAAAAAATACAAATATAAACAGAAATTACAGTGCAGTTTCATCCTAAGCATGGTCACAGTACTACTTTTTACAGCTGTAGGAACATAATTAAGACTTAGAGTGAAAAGAGTATTAAGTAGGTTTGGTGCAATGATAAGTCCTAGAGTTTAATAGAATGTGTTTTTAATGTTTTTTTGAAGCAGTTAGTGCTGAGAATTTATCTTAAATGTGGGGGCAATTTATTCCAAGCAGTGGTGAAAGAGTAAATGTTCTTCATGTTTCACTGTTGCAGTCATTACATTTGGGTAATTTGCTGGCAGGTTGCCCTCAGTCGGCCTGAATTCCAAAGTCTTGGGTCCTGCGTCGGTTGCTGTCTCCTCTTCCATGACGTCAGGTCGTCAGGGGTGTAAAACATGCAGCTGACGCCATTTTCTTTAGGCTTTCTTGCCGTGCGGTGCCCGAAGCAGAAACATTTCGCAAGTACCGGTTGGCGACTACTGAAATGTTCGAGTTTGAGTTTCAGAACAGAAGTCTTCACTAAAGCTAAGTATCCCATTGGGAAACTTTTTCTTGCTCATACCGATGTCAGAAAAAGTTAATAATTGTATTACTTGGAAGCAAATACTTCATAAGGATTTCCATTTATACTGTATTCCTTGCCTAGGCCCTGATCACAACGTGCCTGGCTGTCGGTTTTGTGCTAGATTTAACCAGTGCACTATTGAGCGTCTGTATATTTTGTATCAAGTATTTTGGAAACAGATTTAACTACCCAGAAATGTCGTCGGATAGCAATCAGACTACTGGAGTACATAAAAAAAACGCAAAGAAAAGTACAGAGAAAGGCAGTCGAGATCCAAAACAGGCAAAGCTTCTCCTAAGCCAGTTGTCGGTACTCATTGAGGTGCTTTCGCAGCCCCTGTACCTTCCTCTGTGCAGGCCTCTACCGATGCCCATGTGGAGTCCGGCATGCTGCAACATACTCAAGGTATTGGACTGATGGATGTATCTCCCTCGGATGGGTCCGGAGCAGCTGAGTAGGCACTGGCTTCTGAGGGGTGTATTCAGACCTCAACATTTGTATATCAAACCGAAGACTGCTTCAAAACCAAGGCAAAGTCAACTTCTAAAACTAAAAACTGGCCTGAGCCACGTGCACAGGCCTCTATGCCTAAAAGACAGATGATCAAAATGGCTGAAGACCTCATTACCTTGATCAGGGTACCCATCCCTCCAGATAAGAGGCCTAGGCAAGACACTGATTATGAGTCTTCAAATCAGGTTTCTATTTCTTCTGATCAGGAATTACCTACCTCCTTATGAGGATTCTGATGCAGAGGAGTCTATACCATCTGCATCTCTTTCTGAGGATTATTCATTTGGAGAAACCTTGCATACTTTGAGGGAACATTTTCACTGGGAGATTTAAGATTTCTCAGAATCAAAAAAGAGGCTCAGGGATTTCCTTCTCCCTCAGCCCAGGCCTTTAGCCATTCCCCCTGTTTTAGACATTGTGGATGATGTGTTTCCGGAGTCGAGCTTTGACCTCTGACTCCTTAACTCTGGCTCCCAGTAAGCCTGACAGATATTACAGGGTCCCTGACTCGCATAAATGTTTATTTAGAAACCCTGCTGCTGATCCTGAAACTATTTCACAGGGTCCAAAGAGTTAAGGCCTCAACAGCAAAAAATCCAACCCCCTCTGACAGAGATTCAAGGGCACTGGACAGATGGGGAAAAAAGGTCTATACATCTGCAACCTTGGCAATCAGGGCCTTAAACTGTCAATTTCATATGCTTAAGTACCAACAACATGTTATGGGATTGCTGAAACAGAAAATGATGTTGATTTCAGAATGTGCAGAAAGTAAAGATTTGCAGGAATTATTGCATGCAGCTGAACAGGTTGGAAAGCATGCTTTGCAATGTGGTTTTGACTTAGAGGCCTCCTGCAGGGCCGCAGTTACTGGATCTGTGATTAGGAGGCATGCCTGGTTAAAGGAGCAAAATGTGCCTGATCATGTTAAAGCTAAATTGCTAGATGCATCTTTACATCATGATTCTCTGTTTGGTATTAAGACAGAAGAGGTTTTAAAGAAAATGGAAGACAAAGCTAAGTCTATGCAAACTGTTGGACTTCTTACAAGTGCAGCCACCAAGATTCAGTAGACACTGGCCTACAAAAAATTGGTCCTTTCCGTCAGAGCTCAAAGGGTTTAAATCCAGGCACCCTAAGGGTTCCAGATACCAGGTGCAGGATTCATTCAGGTCAAAGCAATGGCTTCTACCTCCAAATCTGGAGGAGATAAAGCGCAAACCTCACAGAAAACAGTCCAATGACTTCCCTCTGCCAACACCAAGCACTTATCTTTTGGCAGCACAGGGGAAATTAGCACTTTTGCTCAAAATTGGCAGTTAATAACCCAGGACAAGTGGGTACTAAACATAGTATCACACTGATACAGATTCCATTTCCACACTCTGCCAGTGGCAAATGGTTGGCCAGATCTGCCAAAATCAATGGGCAGAGGCTCAGAAACAGATTACGTCCTCATGGATATGGGGCCATTCAGCCAGTACCAGAACAGGAAAAAGGAAAGCTTTTACTCAGCACTGTTCTTGGTACCCAGAATGGACAAGGCCTGATGGCCAATTATGGATTTATCGATTTTGAACCCATACCTGGACATTTCAAAATGCTGACTTTGCAGCAACTTCTGCCCATGCAGGGCAAGAATGGCTGGTGACATTAAACCTAATAGAGACATACCTGCATGTCCCAATAAAGACAATTGTGCAGAAGATACCTCAGATTAGGCGTTGCATTACCAATTCTCTGCACCTTTGGCTTATCTACTTGGGGTCTTACATAGTGCCTGGCACCAGTAATTGCATTTTGCAGACAAAGAAGTATACAAATATATCCTTACTTGGACGACTGCCTCATTCAAGCAAAGAGAACAAGGGCATTCTTCTTACACACCTGGTTGTGAAAAAGCTTCTAACATGCCTAGGGTACACAATAAGCGAAATCACAACTGGAACCCTCTCAAAGTAACATTCCTGGGTAACCTTGAATACAACTGCCAGGCTTACCTCACGCCAGACAAAGGCAACTGACTACTTACTTCAAACTGATTTGCAACAAAACCCGGTTTCTGCAAGACCAATTCTGCAGGCTCTGGGCTTCATGGCATCCTGCATCCTACTGATTCCATATGCAAGACTGCATAGAGGCTGCAATGGTACCTAAAGGTTTATGGAGTCAACATTCTCAGTCTGGGAAGCAACATTCCTCCCTGCCTAAAACAGGAGTTTCTGTGATGGGCAAAGGTATGTCACCAAAACTACGGATGAGCCTTCACTCTACCCCCTGCCAGCCAAACCGTAACAGACTCATCAGATTATGCCGGAGGGCCCACATTGCTTGGAAAGATGCATTCAGAGCATATTGACCTAAAACAAATGCATCTACATATCAACCATAAAGAGATGCTAGCTGTTCAAAATACCCTAACAGCCTTCAAGGACTTACTTCATCAGGACTAACTACTGATGGAGACTTCATGTGGTGTATAAACAAGCAAGGTGGCACACACTCATACCCCCTTTGCAGATTAGCCATGGCACTGTGAAACACAGACCTACCAAATACATCTTCAAGCTCAATTTCTGCCAGGAAAACAAAATACTCTGGCTGACGATTTAGGCAGAAACCTTATGGATCCTCACGAGTGGAAACTAAATCCACAAGTCTTCAGCATGATAACAGAGAAATGGGGGAGCCCAGACATTGATCTATTTGCCTCTCCTCAAAATTATCAATTGAAAAATTCTGCACAAGGGCTTATCACAGACAAGTATGGAAAGTGGACTCCCTATCCTTCAGTTGGAAAAACCTATCAGTTTTCCTTTCCTCCCTTCTCCCCAAGGTCCTCCTAAAAGTCAGACAAGAGAAACCAAAGATGATACTAATTGCCCCTGACTGGCCCCCAATAGTGGTACCAATCTTAAGGAACTTGTCTCAATACCCAGCAGACCTTACCTCAAAGACCTCAACTACTGTCCCAGCAAAACAATCAGATCCTGCTGATCAACTACAGACACTGAATATGGCAGCATGGTTGATCATATAGGACAAA
Organism: Protopterus annectens; assembly: GCF_019279795.1. Taxonomy (NCBI): domain Eukaryota; kingdom Metazoa; phylum Chordata; order Ceratodontiformes; family Protopteridae; genus Protopterus; species Protopterus annectens. Next base: position 1,584,278,470 of record NC_056731.1, on the reverse strand, counting down.
CAACACCTTTCAGTAAAGCTGTGATGGATGTCATTTTGGAAGCCAGAAGGTCTAGTACTAGAAAATCTTATGCTCACAAATGGAAGATTCTGTGCTTGGAATCGAGCAGAGGAACGATACAGCAGAACCAAATATTCACGCAGATATTACATTACTTAACTGAGATGCTTGACAAAGGCCTATCTTTCTCATCAATTAAATCCATGCCTCTGCCGTTTTGGCTCATTACAATACAGAGCCGCAATCTTTTCTCATCCATTACTAAGCAGTATCTTAGAGGGGCATTTAAGGCCTCCTAGAAGATCGCCATTACCTGCATGGGACCTCAATTATGTGTTGGAAAAGCTCACCCTGCCTCCATTTGGAAGCAGCTGCTACCGCTGATATAATGTTCTAGTGAAAACAGCTCTGTTACTAGTAATTCAGCAAGAAGAGTTTCAAACTACAGGCCCTCATGGCTGTAGAGCCTTTATCATATTTTACCCAGACATGGTGTCTCTGAGGACAAATCCTACTTTTATGCTTAAGGTGGTTTCCAGCATGGCTGTTAACCAAACAATTCATCTGCCAAACTTTATCCAAAGAACAACCTTTATGGCAGTAGAGCCCTTTTGATTTTCCATAAGGACAGGGTATCATTACGTACTAATCCTTCCTTTATGCCTAAGGTGGTTTCTAGTGTGGCTTTAAACCAAACTATTCATTTGCCTACGTTTTTGCAGATCCTCAAAATAAAGGGGAAAAGATTTTGCACACTTTAGATGTACACAGGCAATTCGTTATTATCTGAGCAGGACTAAAGATTTTAGGCAGTCTCAGCAGTTACTTGTTTCTTTTGCTTTGAGTTCACAGGGCAAGCCTGTGTCAAAACAAACTATTTCTAGGTGGATTGGCTTTTGCATTGCATTTTGTTATTCCCATCATGGCAAAGAGGTTCCAGCTGGGATTAGGCCTCATTCCACTAGGGCTACTGCCACTTCAACAGCATTTCTAAGGGGTGGCAACTAAGGATATTCTGGAAGCAGCTACTTGGAGTTCAGTGCATACTTTCTCTAGGCATTATCACCTGCCTATATACTCTAAGACTAGAGCTGGTTTTGCCACAGCTGTTTTACAAGGCATGTTGTCAGCTCCTGCTACTTTATAATTTGCCAGCCTCCCTTACCTCTGCTTTGGGATTCTACCCAATTGTCAGGACTGCAGCAAGGGAAGCCGAAGAACATAGTACAGTTTTCTACCTACCATTAATCTAGATGTTCGAGGATTCCCTTGCTGCAGTCCAATTTACCCTCCCTCCTTCCCTCTGTGTTTCAGGGTGGTTGTGTAGGTGAGTTTACATGCTTATATTTTTTGTATATATTACTGTATATATTGTACATGTTTTTTGGTGCAGGTTGTTTTTGGGACTTGTCTTTTTGAGTCTTCTGACATCTGGGGCAAGAAAAGACTGAGGAAATGACGTCGGTCATGCGCATTAGTACCCTGGCGCTGGCGTCAGTCTAAGGCGCCATGACCGACGTCAGCCTTATACTCTGGTATTCGGGCCGACTGGGACGCGGACTATACCCAATTGTCAGGACTGCAGCAAGGGAATCCTCGAACATCTACATTTATGGTAGGTACAAAACTGTACTTTTTTTTGAAGCAGTTAGTGCTGAGAATTTATCTTAAATGTGGGGGCAATTTATTCCAAGCAGTGGTGAAAGAGTAAATGTTCTTCATGTTTCACTGTTGCAGTCATTACATTTGGGTAATTTGCTGGCAGGTTGCCCTCAGTCGGCCTGAATTCCAAAGTCTTGGGTCCTGCGTCGGTTGCTGTCTCCTCTTCCATGACGTCAGGTCATCAGGGGTGTAAAACATGCAGCTGACGCCATTTTCTTTAGGCTTTCTTGCCGTGCGGTGCCCGAAGCAGAAACATTTCGCAAGTACCGGTTGGCCGACTACTGAAATGTTCGAGTTTGAGTTTCAGAACAGAAGTCTTCACTAAAGCTAAGTATCCCATTGGGGAAACTCTTTTTCTTGCTCCTTACCGATGTCAGAAAAAGTTAATAATTGTATTACTTGGAAGCAAATACTTCATAAGGATTTCCATTTATACTGTATTCCTTGCCTAGGCCCTGATCACAACGTGCCTGGCTGTCGGTTTTGTGCTAGATTTAACCAGTGCACTATTGAGCGTCTGTATATTTTTGTATCAAAGTATTTTGGAAACAGATTTAACTACCCAGAAATGTCGTCGGATAGCAATCAGACTACTGGAGTACATAAAAAAAACGCAAAGAAAAGTACAGAGAAAGGCAGTCGAGATCCAAAACAGACTAAGCTTCTCCTAAGCCAGTTGTCGGTACTCATTGAGGTGCTTTCGCAGCCCCTGTACCCGCTACCTTCGAGTCGCAGGCCTCTACCGATGCCCATGTGGAGTCCGGCATGCTGCAACATACTCAAGGTATTGGACTGATGGATGTATCTCCCTCGGATGGGTTCGGAGCAGCTGAGTAGGCACTGGCTTCTGAGGGGTGTATTCAGACCTCAACATTTGTATATCAAACCGAAGACTGCTTCAAAACCGAAGGCAAAGGCAACTTCTAAAACTAAAAAACTGACGCATGAGCCACGTGCACAGGCCTCTATGCCTAAAAGACAGATGATCAAAATGGCTGAAGACCTCATTACCTTGATCAGGGGTACCCATCCCCCTCCAGATAAGAGGCCTAGGCAAGACACTGATTATGAGTCTTCAAATCAGGTTTCTATTTCTTCTGATCAGGAATTACCTGTACCTCCTTATGAGGATTCTGATGCAGAGGAGTCTATACCATCTGCATCTCTTTCTGAGGATTATTCATTTGGAGAAACCTTGCATACTTTGAGGGAACATTTTCACTGGGAGATTTAAGATTTCTCAGAATCAAAAAAGAGGCTCAGGGATTTCCTTCTCCCTCAGCCCAGGCCTTTAGCCATTCCCCCTGTTTTAGACATTGTGGATGATGTGTTTCCGGAGTCGAGCTTTGACCTCTGACTCCTTAACTCTGGCTCCCAGTAAGCCTGACAGATATTACAGGGTCCCTGACTCGCATAAATGTTTATTTAGAAACCCTGCTGCTGATCCTGAAACTATTTCACAGGGTCCAAAGAGTTAAGGCCTCAACAGCAAAAAATCCAACCCCCTCTGACAGAGATTCAAGGGCACTGGACAGATGGGGAAAAAAGGTCTATACATCTGCAACCTTGGCAATCAGGGCCTTAAACTGTCAATTTCATATGCTTAAGTACCAACAACATGTTATGGGATTGCTGAAACAGAAAATGATGTTGATTTCAGAATGTGCAGAAAGTAAAGATTTGCAGGAATTATTGCATGCAGCTGAACAGGTTGGAAAGCATGCTTTGCAATGTGGTTTTGACTTAGAGGCCTCCTGCAGGGCCGCAGTTACTGGATCTGTGATTAGGAGACATGCCTGGTTAAAGGAGCAAAATGTGCCTGATCATGTTAAAGCTAAATTGCTAGATGCATCTTTACATCATGATTCTCTGTTTGGTATTAAGACAGAAGAGGTTTTAAAGAAAATGGAAGACAAAGCTAAGTCTATGCAAACTGTTGGACTTCTTACAAGTGCAGCCACCAAGATTCAGTAGACACTGGCCTACAAAAAATTGGTCCTTTCCTGTGTCAGAGCTCAAAGGGTTTAAATCCAGACGCCCTAAGGGTTCCAGATACCAGGCGCAGGATTCATTCAGGTCAAAGCAATGGGGCGCTTCTACCTCCAAATCTGGAGGAGATAAAGCGCAAACCTACAGAAAACAGTCCCAATGACTTCCCTCTGCCAACACCAAGCACTTATCTTTTGGCAGCACCCCTAGGGGGAAAATTAGCACTTTTTGCTCAAAATTGGCAGTTAATAACCCAGGACAAGTGGGTACTAAACATAGTATCACACTGATACAGATTCCATTTCCACACTCTGCCAGTGGCAAATGGTTGGCCAGATCTGCCAAAAATCAATGGGCAGAGGCTCAGAAACAGGTTACGTCCCTCATGGATATGGGGGCCATTCAGCCAGTACCAGAACAGGAAAAAGGAAATTGTTTTTACTCAGCACTGTTCTTGGTACCCAGAATGGACAAGGCCTGATGGCCAATTATGGATTTATCGATTTTGAACCCATACCTGGACATTTCAAAATGCTGACTTTGCAGCAGCTTCTGCCCATGCTGGGCAAGAATGCTTGGCTGGTGACATTAAACCTAATAGAGGCATACCTGCATGTCCCAATAAGACAATTGTGCAGAAGATACCTCAGATTCGAGGCAGGCGTTATGCATTACCAATTCTCTGCACTGCCCTTTGGCTTATCTACTGTGCCCAGGGTCTTTACATAGTGCCTGGCACCAGTAATTGCATTTTGCAGACAAAGAAGTATACAAATATATCCTTACTTGGACGACTGCCTCATTCAAGCAAAGAGAACAAGGGCATTCTTCTTTGACACCTGGCGTTTGTGAAAAAGCTTCTAACATGCCTAGGGTACACAATAAACGAAAAGAAATCACAACTGGAACCCTCTCAAAAGTAACATTCCTGGGTGCAACCTTGAATACAACTGCCCAGAAGGCTTACCTCACGCCAGACAAGCAAAGGCAACTGACTACTTACTTCAAACTGATTGCAACAAAAACCCAGTTTTCTGCAAGACCAATTCTGCAGGCTCTGGGCTTCATGGCATCCTGCATCCTACTGATTCCATATGCAAGACTGCATATGAGGAAACTGCAATGGTACCTAAAAGGTTTATGGAGTCAACATTCTCAGTCTGGAAGCAATGATTCCTCTCACTCCCTGCCTGTAACAGGAGTTTCTGTGATGGGCAAAGGTATGTCACCAAAACATGGGATGGGCCTTCACTCTACCCCCTGCCAGCCAAACCTTAACAGACTCATCAGATTATGCCCGGGGGGCCCACATGGCAGGAAGATGCATTCAGAGCATATTGACCCTAAAACAAATGCATCTACATATCAACCATAAAGAGATGCTAGCTGTTCAAAATGCCCTAACAGCCTTCAAGGACTTACTTCATCCAGGACAACTACTGATGGAGACTGACAACACCACAGTCATGTGGTATATAAACAAGCAAGGTGGCACACACTCATACCCCCTTTGCAGATTAGCCATGGCACTGTGAAACACAGCTTTGACCTACCAAATACATCTTCAAGCTCAATTTCTGCCAGGAAAACAAAATACTCTGGCTGACGATTTAGGCAGAAACCTTATGGATCCTCACGAGTGGAAACTAAATCCACAAGTCTTCAGCATGATAACAGAGAAATGGGGGAGCCCAGACATTGATCTATTTGCCTCTCCTCAAAATTATCAATTGAAAAATTCTGCACAAGGGCTTATCACAGACAAGCATGGAAAGTGGACTCCCTATCCTTCAGTTGGAAAAACCTATCAGTTTACACCTTTCCTTCTCTGCCCCTTCTCCCCAAGGTCCTCCTAAAAGTCAGACAAGAGAAACCAAAGATGATACTAATTGCCCCAAACTGGCCCCGCCAATAGTGGTACCCAATCTTAAGGAACTTGTCTCAATACCCAGCTTGAACCTTACCTCAAAGACCTCAACTACTGTCCCAGCAAAACAATCAGATCCTGCACAATCAACTACAGACACTGAACATGGCAGCATGGTTGATCATATAGGACAAACAACACCTTTCAGTAAAGCTGTGATGGATGTCATTTTGGAAGCCAGAAGGTCTAGTACTAGAAAATCTTATGCTCACAAATGGAAGAGATTCTGTGCTTGGAATCGAGCAGAGGGAACCGATACAGCAGAACCAAATATTCCGCAGATATTACATTACTTAACTGAGATGCTTGACAAAGGCCTATCTTTCTCATCAATTAAAATCCATGCCTCTGCCGTTTTGGCTCATTACAATACAGAGCCACCAATCTTTTCTCATCCATTACTAAAGCAGTATCTTAGAGGAGCCAAAAATTTAAGGCCTCCTAGAAGATCGCCATTACCTGCATGGGACCTCAATTATGTGTTGGAAAAGCTCACCCTGCCTCCATTTGAAGCAGCTGCTACCGCTGATATAATGTTCTTATGGAAAACAGCTCTGTTACTAGCAATTCAGCAAGAAGAGTTTCAGAGCTACAGGCCCTCATGGCTGTAGAGCCTTTTATCATATTTTACCCAGACATGGTGTCTCTGAGGACAAATCCTACTTTTATGCTTAAGGTGGTTTCCAGCATGGCTGTTAACCAAACAATTCATCTGCCAAACTTTTATCCAAATCCGCAGAACAAAGGGGAGAGAATTCTGCATTCCTTGGACATACAGCTAAGATTCTGCTTGAGCAGGACTAAAGCTCTAAGAAAAACTGAGCAATTACTAGTGACATATGCTGCAGGATCAGAAGGAAAGGCTATTTCAAAGCAGACCATTTCAAAGTGGTAAGCCACTGCATCAGTTTCTGCTACTTACACCATGGTAAACCTGTGCCCAAGGGCATTAGGTATCATTCCACCAGAGCTGCAGCTACTTCAGCAGCCTTTCTCAGAGGAGTACCAACCAAAGACATTCTAGAGGCTGCTACTTGGAGTTCTGTTCACACCTTCACAAAGCATTATCATTCGCCTCTCTACTTTTAAGTCCAGGGTAGGCTTTGCCACTGCAGTTCTGCAGGGCCTTATAGCCGCACCTAATGCTGTTTAGCTCTAGCCACCCAACCATAGCTTTGGGATTCTACCCAAATGTAATGACTGCAATAGTGAAACACGAAGAACATAGTACAGTTGTGTACACTTACCATAAATGTAGATGTTCGCGTGTATTCACTGTTGCAGTCCAGGTTACTCTCCCTCCATCCCCCTGTCATTCTGGAGTTTATCTTTCCTTCTGTATCTTCTACAACCTATGTGGTGTATTTGCTCATAGATGAAGGTGAAGTTTTGATATTGATGCATGTGTGTGTGTATGTATGTATGTATGTGTGTATATATATATATATATATATATATATAATATATATATATATATATATATATATATATATATATATATATATAATTTTTTTTTTTTTTTTTTTTTTTTTTTGCTAACTTTTTGGGGGCACGTGACATTGGGGGCAAGAAAAACTAAAGAAAATGGCATCGGCTGCATGTTTTATACCCCTGACATCATGGAAGAGAGGAGACAGCAACCGACGCAGGACCCAAGACCTTGGAATTCAGGCCGACTGAGGGCAGCCTGTCAGCAGATTACCCAAATGTAATGACTGCAACAGTGAATACACTCGAACATCTACGTTTATGGTAAGTGTACACAACTGTACTTTATAGAGGAGTTTGCCAGTGATTTTATTGGGTTTGTAGACATGCAGGAGGTGTTGCTCTGAGCTGCAGAGTGTATGGTTAGGAGTATAAGGAGAGATCAGGGTTGAGAGAGGACACTAGTGAGGTTGGTTTAAGATAGAGCGAGTCAAATGTAGTTGTGGCAATAACAATTGATGGTGAAATTCTAGCCACTGTAGGTTTAAGGATATAAAGTGGTGTGAGCTGTAGGGTTGATTAGCTGCAAGTCTAGCAATCGTGTTATAGGTGAGTTTGTCTGGTCATCAGATTTGCTTGAATGCTGGTGTGGATTGGGGCAGCATATAGTAGTGTGGGTAGTAGCTAGGCTTGTGCTAGAGTAGGTTTGGATTCATTTGTGAGGAATCCTTTGTTTCTATAGAGGAGGCCTAGTTTCTGATGGGTTTTCTTAATGCAGTTTTGGATGTGAAGATCGAATTTTAGTTGGTCATCAATAATGACCCCTAGAAGTTTGGTGTGAGGTTTGTTGTGTTGTTGAGGGAGGAGACAGTAAAGGTGGCTTTGTGTTGAGACTTTGGGAGGAAAAGGAGGAGTTTAGTTTTGTTTGGGTTGAGTAGGAGCTGGTTGGCTGTCAGCCATTTATCAACTGAATGCAGAGATTCCTGGGTTAGGGAAAGTAGGTTGTCAGAGGTGGAAGTGATTGTGGAGTTGTCAGCATATTGAATTAAGGCCGAGTTAGGACAGGAGAGATAGAGGTTGTTAGTGAAGATGTTGAATAGGAGGGGTCCGAAGATGGAGCCTTGGGGAACTCCTGTTTGGACTTGGAGGAAGAGGGAGGCTGCTGAGAGCCATCTTACAGACTGAAATCTATTGGAGAGATAGCTAGAGAACCATGATAGAGCAGAATAGGGGAAATTAAGGCTAGTGAGTTTGGAGAGAAGTAAGTTGTGGGAGATGATATCAAAGGCCATTGAGAGGTCAAGGAAGAGACATGATACTAGTTTATTATTTCTAGACCTTGAGTTAGTTTGTGTAAAATTAGTGCAGTAGATGTACTGTGGTTTGGGTGGAAGCCTTGTTGGGTGTGTGTGACATTTTCTAGTAGTAGGTGAGTGAGGAGCTTGTTTATGAATGAATGAATTTTTCTAGAATCTTTGATAGAGAGAGAATGGCAATGCAGTAGGTCTGTAGTTAGAGGGGGTCGATGGTTTTCTCCCTTATGAAGGGGAATAATGTAAGATTTTTTTCCAGATATCAGGAACTGTGTTTTCTTGGATGGATCTATTGATCGGTATGGAGATGGGATGAGCAATGCTTTTAGCAGCTAGTTTAAGAAGTTGCACTTGAATTTGGTTAGGGAAGAATTGTGCTTCACATGAATGGGAAGCCTGTTCGACAGACGGGGTAGTCGCTGAGGCACATACTGAAAGGGTAACAGTGCCTTCACTTTCACAGGTTTTGACATACAGCTGAATAAAATGTTGATTTGTAAATCTTGAAAGCAGAGTAATAGGCTGAATTTTATGTGGCACAGAAGTTCTTGAGTTATTTCTTTTTTTTTTTTTTTTTTTTTTTTGGGGGGGGGGGGGTGGCAGCCTGTTGCAATAACTGTTCTTTGTATGCAGTACAGTGCTTTCTGGAGACTGGACATCCAGTTGTTTTTTTGTATTGAAATGTAACCTACCTTTTTATAGTATTTTTAAGGAATCCAAGTAACTTGTTTAAGCATTAAAACAAAGAGAATAGCGCATATTAATATTTAACACTTGCTTTTTAAGGTATGCCAGATTGAATTTGGCTTTCGCACTAACGAGATCCAGCACATGGTAACACGAGTACCAAAACTGTTAACAGCTAACAAGAAGAAGATCACACACATATTCGATTATTTGCATAATGCAATGGGCATTCCCCATAATCTCATAGTAAAATTTCCACAGGTAAGTTTTTAGCATTGCCACCCAAATAAAGTTCTAAGCATTTGCTTCACTGTTTTTATTTCAGTAAAATCTTCCCAAGTTTAGATGCATTTGTTTAGGGAAATTAATATCCATCACATTGACTGTAAACATTCAGAATGATTCACAGGCAAGTACTAGCCTAGCTGCCTTGTGGGCCATTTTAAGCCTAGCCCATCTCCCTTTCAAAGGCGTGTGTGTCTGTGTGTGTGTCTGTCTGTGTGTGTGTCTGTCTGTGTGTCTGTCTGTGTGTGTGTCTGTCTGTGTGTGTGTCTGTCTGTGTGTGTGTCTGTCTGTGTGTGTCTGTCTGTGTGTGTCTGTCTGTGTGTGTGTCTGTCTGTCTGTCTGTGTCTGTCTGTCTGTGTCTGTCTGTCTGTGTCTGTCTGTCTGTGTGTGTCTGTCTGTGTGTGTCTGTCTGTGTGTGTCTGTCTGTGTCTGTCTGTGTGTCTGTCTGTGTGTCTGTCTGTGTGTCTGTCTGTGTGTCTGTCTGTGTGTCTGTCTGTGTGTGTGTCTGTCTGTGTGTGTGTCTGTCTGTGTCTGTGTGTCTGTGTGTGTGTGTGTCTGTGTGTGTGTGTGTCTGTGTGTGTCTGTGTGTGTGTGTGTCTGTGTGTGTCTGTCTGTGTGTCTGTGTGTGTGTGTGTCTGTGTGTGTCTGTCTGTGTGTGTCTGTCTGTGTGTGTGTGTGTATAAAGTAAACACTTTAAAGTTTATACCAACCCCCAACCTTAAATTTTCTACTCTGCCAGAAGTTCCTCTGTTAGCACTGCTGTCAATACATGGTATTTAATCTATTTTTTCTTTTGGGTCTTCAGCATCTCTGTGTTAATATGAAGTCTGTTTTATTTTTATTGTAGTTTCTATAGTTCAGAAGGAGAATTGCAAAGTGTAGGACATTGTAATGTTCTTAACCAGACATTAAAATTATTTAAATGGGAATATCTAGTTTCTCTGAGGTACTTGGACCCCATAGCAAAAATATGTGTGAGGGAGGAGGGGTGCTTGCCCTCCCTGCAAACGTTTCCTTTTGTTAAGTTTATTTTGTTATAATGGAATTGTATGTTAGTGTTCTCAACTAGAAAATTCTGTTTCAAGATACATTTTCATTTGGTTCCTTTGCCCTTTTCTATCACTGTCAGTATGTAAAAAAAGCTGTTAAAAGTTGGAAGATGTAAGCTTACATTCTGTCTGGGTTCAAACTGTTATACATTCAGCAGTAACATATAACAAGGGCTTGCTCATCTACTGTTGTCTTTAAGAAGTTAATTGTTGAAAGCTGTACCCAGCAGCACATAGCCATGAAGAAGAGAGTTCCTACTGTCCTTCAACATAAGTGGTGAGGTTCACCACCATATAAGAGCAATGAAGAAACTGGCCACAGATTTATGAAAGAGGTCAAAGCTGCCTACTTCTGATGAATGTGGAGGAGCCACCCTACTAGTAAGTATATCAATTCCCTTGACTTCTGTTGAACTCCCCATAGTGAACAAAAATGTCTTGGTTAAGCAGTGTGGAACTTAAGTAGGAGGGGAAATGTTTACCCTGAGGTGTTGCTTCATTGTGGTTTATTCATACTGCTTTATACCATGTGGAGTTGCACATAAAAAAAATGTTTGCATGTTTGTCACCTTCCTCAGACTGCCACCAAGCTTTTGTAGTTTGAGTCAGAAAATGTCTCCATGGCTGTTGGCCATTTAATGTAGAACAATTCACTGGGTAGTTTCATGTTGACCAAGACTTGTGATGTGAAGTTTAATCTCACTGTTCATTCTTGACTGATGGGTTCAGAGCCGATCCCTCGGCTCCAGTACGGCCGCATGCAAAGCTCGAGGCCAAGCCCCCTATCCCATGATGCACTGTTAATTACCTCCGATCTAGTTTGCAGCGGCATCTGATTGGAGGTTCCAGTGAAAGCTCAGGCCAGTAATCTTTAAAATTTTTCTGTTTAGTACTTTATTATATACTATTAGTAAGTTTTGAATATAGGTAGTTAGATAGTTAGCTCTTACAGCTCCATTGCAGTTCCCTTCCTGTGTGTTTTATATATATTACTACATATTACTCTCTCTAAATTTTTGGCCTAGTTATCTTGGGCTGTGTGTGTTGTTGTTTAGTTTTTCTACAAACTATATTGACATAATTGTTTAGGCAATTTTTCTATAGTAGTTATAGTGTAACAGTTTTGGATACCTTGTGTGTGTTTAGAGCCTATTTCTAATTTTACACTATTTGTTGATCCGCGTGTGCTCAGAGTGGTATCATGGCAGATAAGGAAAAACATCCAAAGTCCAGTTTCAAAAAATGTCCGGACTGTAATCAGAAAATGTCAGCTACTGATGGACATGTTGCATGTGTATATTGCTTGGGAGCTGTCCACTTACAAGAATCTTGTGCTATCTGCTATTCCTTTTCTTCCAGGGTTCTGTTAGAGAGAAAAAGGAAACTAATGGACAAGGGAGTTGTTAAAACACCCTTTTCAAGAAGCATCGAGTGACCAAAATGTTGCTAGAAAATCTAAGTCCTCCAAGTCATCTTTTGAATCTAAGGACTCCAAACAATCAAAAACATCAAAGTCTGAGACATCGGCTCCACAAGTTTCGGAGACGACTGTCTTTTCTTTTCGGAGCCAGTCCACAGCCTTGGAGCCAGTATCTGAAGTGCCTCAGTCACCATTACTTCAGTCGGCACCATCTATTCATTCGTCTAGGTCATCAGTCAGCCTTTCCGATTTGGATATGGATCGATTGGTGCAGAAGCTTCTCCAGGCACCAGGCCTTGCTAAATTGTTGTCCGCTCCAACCCAAGTGGCTTCGGAGCCGAAGACCACTGCTGTTGTTTTTTCTACTCCTCCTCTGAGCCATACCGGCTCTTCAGAGCCAGAAGAATTAGTCCTGTTGATCGTGAAGCCATTTGGGTCGAGGCTGGTTCCAGTGTCCTCTGCTCCATCCACTCTGACATCCTCGGTGCCGACCGGGGATTCTAGGAGCCAACACTATTCAGCCGGATCCGGAGAGGATAGTCGAACTGACTTGTTAGTGACAACTCTCCCTCTCGGGGTTTCGGCTCAGATGAGCTCAGCTCCTACCTCTGGCTCGGAGCCAACTGCCTCGGTGTGAGGGGGTTGGTCGGTGCCCTCGGATCCATTGACTCCTTCCCATCGGTGCAGTGATGCCTTCGATGCCGTAAGGAGAGCTTTGTCTCCCAAGACATCTTTGACTTCAGGCCTTGCTTCTTCATCCCCTAAAGTACCTGTGTCTGTTTCTGCTTCCATGATCCAGGCTAAGTGTAGAGACCCAGATAGCCCCACAGGGTGGTCCCTGCTCTTCCGAGACCTCTCCAGAAGCCTCCACTGAGGAGGCTCTTAGGAAGAGATTGTGCAAGAGGAGACACTTGGACTCCCCACAGGAGTCTTTAACATCCGATACTGACTTGGATGAGTCAGAAGGGTCCCCACGATCCCCCTCTGAGGATATCTCCTTTGCTGAGATATTTGAGATCCTTAGGCAGAGGGGTGATTGGCAGTCCAAAAACCCTACTGAGGATGAGTCAGTTCTCCTGAAGGCTTTTGGGTCTCAACCCTTCACATCTTGGGCATCTCCGCCCTTCGATGAGCTCATGCAGTTGGTTTCTTGAAGGGCGTGGGAGTCACCGGAGTCTATGGAGCCTATCCCTAGGAGGCCTAACAAGTTTATATCAGCCCCATTAGACAAAACGTTGTTAACCAAAGGAGATCCTGTTGATGCCATGGTGGTGGCGGCGGCCATCAAAAAGGAAATGTCTGAGACTTCCTCATCTATCCATCTTCCTAATAGAGAGTCTAGGATTATGGATAGATATGGTAAACAAATGTTCAGTTCAGCGACTTTTGCTCTCCGTTCACTGAACTACTTAACCCATTTTACTAGGCAGAAGAATAACTATTATATATGGTTAGTGTACACAGCAAACAAGATCTGAGGTAATTCACAGAGCATCATGGGATAGGGGGCTTGGCCTCAAGCTACTGGAAGACCTCGAGCTTTGCATGTGGCCATACTGGAGCCAAGGGATCAGCTCCGAACCCATCATGAAGGCGAGATGAACAAGTCACATGGAACATTATGGTGAGAACATAACTTCTTCTTTTACATTCCAGATGACATTTGAGGCCCCAATAAGAAGTTCCATCTTTTGTATTGCAGACATTTACGCTGGCATTTTTTGTCCCTTGTTTGATGGACACTGTTGATGTTCACCAAGACCCCCCCCCCCCCCAAATCAGCAGCTTTTACATCTTTTTTTACAGTCATACAATTGCTGTCCCATTGATTAGTTTAATGCAGGTTTTAACACTTTTGTGAGTGCTGCTGTTGGTGCACCTTTGTACCACCTATTGTTCTTTACTTCGTTACCTACCATAGGTGCCATTTCCTTGGGCATCATGCACTAGAGATGCATATTCCAAGTAGTTCATGCATTTCCCAGAATTCATTGGTGCATTTCAATCCACCAGAGATACTGATTCCCACTGGTTCATGCACTTGGGTACCTCTAAGCATTCAGCCATGCATCTCGTCACCAGAAATGCTGATTCCTATTGGATCATGTACCCTAGTGTCTCCCAGTATTGAATGGCACTTCTCATGTCACCAGAGATACCAATTCCCAGTGGGTTATGCACCTCCCAGCAATCATTTGTACATTTCAAGCCACCAGAGATACCGATTTCCTGTGGATCATACACCTGAGTACTTCCCAGCCAGCATTCAGTGGTGCACCCCATGTCACCAGAGATGCTCATTCCTAATGAGTCATAAAAATTTGCACCTCTCATTATTCAGCAATGTATTTCTTGTCACCAAAGCTACCAATTCCTAGTAGGTCATGCATGTTAGAATGTCCCAGCTTTTGGCATTGCTTTTCAGTCCCGAAACACTGATTCACAGTGGGTCATGCACCTTAGTACCTGCCAACATTCAGTGATGGTGCACCTGCTGTCAATACAATTCTGAGTGGGTCTTGCACCTTTGTCTCTCCTAACATTAAATGGTTCATCTCATTAAGAGACACTTTATTCCCAGTGAGTCATGCACATTAGTGGTTCTTCCCAGTATTTGGTGGCACAGTTCATGCCAACAGAGATATAAGTTCACAGTGGGTCCTGTATTTTAGTACCTCCCATCATTCAGCTGTACATTTCTTGTCTCTAAGAATACCAATTCCCTGTGAGTCGTACATGTTAGTATCTTCCAGTATTCAGCGGTGCATTTCATGTCACCATTGTTAGAGATACCCAGTATATCGAAAATCATCAGTGAACCCACATTTGGCAACATCAGATCTTTGATCTGTGATGCTGCTGAAACTCCTGACAAAAGCACAAGTGACAGCAAAGGCATTTTGTCAGTGTACTGTGATTTATATTACTCATTGATGTCAGAAAGCATTTTATTTCATACTATGATGCAAATTACTCAGTGACATCAGAAAGTATTTCATCATCATACTCTAATGTGCAGTATTAATTGACATCAGAAAGCATTTTATCTTCATAGTTTGATATGGTTTACTTGGCAACATCAGAAGACATTCTATGATCATCCTTTGATTCACATCCCTTAGTGACATCGGAATACATTTTATCATACTCCAATTCAGACCACTTAGTAACATCAGATTGTCTGTTCCAGAAAGTTTTTGAATCATTGTCTAAGCTTTAATTTGTAAGTGCAGAATCAGAATGGATGTTCTTCTATTTCTCTGTTTCAGTGTTCTTTACATAAGGGATCTCCTGTCAAGGGTAGCCCAGCATCTGAGCAGTATACCAAAGCCTTTAGAATTTGTAGATGTTGTACATCACACATATGCTCCCTGACCAGGGGAGAACTTCTTTGCCACCAGTCCGAATGCCACCATTGAACGTTGGTGTTAATGCTCCTCCTTCTGTGATGGTTACCAAGACATGTTTCACTTAAGTGCCCAATTGGCAAAAAAAAAATCAGATCTGATTCAGCTGCTGTCCCCGCTTCCCCAGTTGTCTCTCTCAAGGCTGATGAAAGCCCAGAGGATCATCTGGTTGTGGTTATGGATTCTTCCACTGTGACCTCGTTGGAGGACAGCATGAATCAGACATCCTCTTAAGTCTTTAAAAACGTCTGCTCTGGTTGTTGAAGGGGAACTTCTGCTGATTACGTCTGAGGACCAAGGAGGGCACTGCAAATTCTAGTTTGGGAGGAGATGCCTGCTGTGTTGGTCGAATGTTGGCAAGGGTCTGAACCTCCTAGGATTTTCGGGCAGAAGTCCGTCAGAAAAAAAAAGATGTGAAATTAAGCTCATTTCCCCTGCTGTTAAAGATCCCCATTGTTAATGTCAGGATTTTACACAGGGATTGTGTAATGCCTTAGTGGCCTTAAAGCCTCCTCAAGGTGTCTGTGCCTGTTCCTCCCTGGTCCATCTACTCCTCTTAAGAGGTCCAGAGAGCAGGAGTTCTCTGAAGAGGACTTGAATTCTGGGGAAGAGTCTTTGGCATATTCTTCTCAAATTCCACCTTCTTTGGATTATAGGTCTGAGGAAGAGGATTCTATTGGTCCAGATTCTCTCTTAGAAGAACTCTCCTTCAGAGACACTATTTCTTGCATGATGGAATATTTCAAATGGGACTGTTCTCATGTTTCTAATCTTCAAACGAAATGTGAACTCCTCCAGATGGAGTTTCCCAAACTCTCTGCTGATGTTCTTCGTGTTTCACTGTTGCAGTCATCACATTTGGGTTATCTGCCTGCAGTTAGCCCTCAGCCAGCCTGAATACCAGAGTCTTCGGATTTCTGTGTCGGATGCTGTTGCTTCTTCCTTGACGTCAGGTTGTCAGGGGTATAAAACATGCAGCCGATGCCATTCAGATGTTCTTCATCTCACATTGCTGCAGTCCTTACATATGGGTAGTCCGCTGTCCTCGGTCGGCCCGAATACCAAAGTATTAGGCTGACGTCGGTCATGGGCGCTCAGATCTGACATCAGAGCGTCAGGGTATAAAAGCGCATGACCGACGTCATATCCTCAGTCTTTTTTGCCACATGGTCCGATGCAGAAGCAGCGTTGCAAGTGCCGTTCGGCGTTCTGAAATTTTCGTATTCTGAGTTTCAGACCGAAACCAAGTTGGGCTAAGTACCCGTTGGGAATATTTTTGTTTTTCTTGCCTCACTTAATTCCGGATCTCAGAATAAGTGAATAATTGTATTTCTTGTGGGAAACAGATACCGCATAGGGATTATCACTCTCTTTGCATTCCTTGTTTGGGACCGGACCACGACGTAGTCGGTGTCGGTTTTGTGCTAGGTTTAATAAGCGCACTATAAAAAGAAGGTTAGATTGTGCTAGGTTAGTCTTTGGTAAGCGGTGTAATTATAATATGCCGTCGGATCCTCCGGCCGCTTCCTAAGAAGTGCAAAGACAAATCCTTGAAACCTAGACAGGTTGATTCGTCTGTTTCGGACGCCGGTCCTGCAGAAACTACAGTGGAGCAGGTGGATCCGGCTGAAGTTTCTGAGTCTCAGGGGGAAACTTTGATTTTGCAGGATGTGGCCTCACAGGAGTCAGGTCAAGCTGAAGGGGCCTCTCAGGTTACTGTTCTCCCTTCTATGCCCAAGGTGGTTAGGCCTTCTGCTACTATTTCTAAGGCTTCTTCTAAGGGCAGGTCTGTTTTGCCTTCCTCTGGTGTCCCTCCAGGTACTTCAGGGTCTGTGCCTAAAAAGCACATGCTTAAAATGGCAGAAGATTTGATTACTTTAATTAGAGGTTCTATGCCCCCTCCTGATAAGAGGCCCAGGGTGGAGCCAGAGTTGGAAAGTTTGGATCAGGCCTCTGATGACTCAGACTCTTCTGCTGAGGATATTCAAGATTTTCCCCCTTATTCAGATTCTGATGCAGAGGATTCCACTCCTTCTGCTTCTCCTCCAGAGGATTTTTCATTTTCAGAAACTCTGCATTCCATGAGGGAGCATTTTAAGTGGGAAGGACAGGATTTCTCTGATTCACGGAAGAGGCTTAGGGAATTCTTGTTTTTACCACAGCATAGACCCTTGGCTATACCTCCTGTTTTGGATGTTGTTCAAGATGTTTTCTCGGAGGCTTCCCTTAATCCAGATTCTTTGCCTCCTGCGCCAGTTAAACCGGACAGGTATTATAGGGTGCCTGAGGCTCATAAATGTCTGTATAAGAGTCCTAGGGCGGACCCAGAACCTATTAGTCAGGGGCCTAAGGGTGTTAGAGCTTCTGTTGTAAAGAATCCGGTTCCTCTAGATAAGGAAGCTAGAGCTTTGGATAGATGGGGTAAGAAGGTGTATACCTCTTCTACTTTAGCAATGAGGGCTTTAAATTGCCAGTTTCATATGTTGAAATATCAGAATTTCCTCCTTTCTCAGCTAAAATCTAAAGTGGATGCTTTGGCAGAGGGCATAGAGTGTAAAGAATTGCAGGATTTAGTACATGTTTCTGAACAGGTGGGTAAGCATTCTTTGCAGTGTGGTTTTGATGCTGTACAGGCCTCTTCTAGGGTGGCTGCCACTGGTTAAGTTCTTCAGAGGCACGCCTGGCTTAAGGATCAGAATGTCTGCGAGCATGTTAAAACTAGAATTCTGGATGCCCCTTTACAGTCTGAAGTTTTGTTTGGTCCCCCTGTGGAGTCGGTTTTGAAGAAAATGGAAGACAAGGCTAAGTCCATGCAGACTGTTAAAGATTTTTGCAGGTGCAACCTCCAAAGTTTAGTAGAAATTGGCCTACTAAGGGGTGGACCTACCCTTCTTCTGATTCTCAGTCTAGGGGTAGATCTAGACGTGGCAGGGGCAGAGCTCACAGTACATTCAGGCCTAGAACTTGGAGTTCACCTGCACAATCTGCAGGTGAGGGCAGGGGCCAGTCCTTTCGTAAACAGGCCCAATGACCTGCATTTTCAGCTGCCAGATTCTTCTTCCCTGGCAGCTCCTTTGGGAGGAAAGTTAGCACTCTTCAAGCAAAACTGGCTTTTAGTCACCCAGGACAAATGGGTATTGGACATTATAAACCGAGGCTACAAGTTCTTTCCATACATTGCCTCCTTTCAAAGGCATGCCAGACGTTCCTCCTCGGCAAAGGATAGAGGCTCACAAGCAGATTTCTTTACTTCTTCAAATAGGAGCTATACAGCCAGTTCCTCTGTCAGAAGTGGGACTAGGATTTTATTCTCGCCTGTTTCTAGTACCAAAGAAAGGGAACACGTGGAGACCAATTTTGGATTTATCTATCCTCAACACTTATCTGGACATTCCAAAGTTCAAAATGCTAACGTTACAACAGCTTTTACCTCTGTTGGGAAAAGATCACTGGATGGTAACTCTGGATCTCAGAGGCTTATCTTCATGTTCCTATCAGGCCCAGTTGCAGGAGGTACCTGCATTTTGGCTGGAAATTTACATTATCAGTTCTCTGCATTGCCCTTTGGCTTATCTACTGCCCAGAGTGTTCACAAAGGTTCTGGCTCCAGTGATAGCCTTTTTCAGGTTAAGAGGAATACAGATTTATCCTTATTTGGACGATTGCCTGATTATTGCACAACACAAAGACGAACTTCTGCATCATCTACAGTATGTGATGGTAGTGTTAAGATGCCTAGGGTGTTCTGTGAACGAAACAAAGTCCAGTCTAGTACCCTCTCAGGACATGTGCTTTCTGGGTGTGAGACTGAATACAGCTTCCCAGATGGCCTTTTTGACCCCGGACAAACAAAGAAGCCTTTCTCTTTATTTCCATCAAATGTCTCTACAGTCCAGGCTGACTGCAAGGACAGTCCTTCAAGCCTTGGGGTTCATGGCATCTTGTATTCTGGTGCTTCCCAATGCCAAACTGCATATGAGGAAGCTTCAATGGTATCTCAAAAATGTATGGACGCAACACTGCCAAGATCTAGACACTGTCATTCAGATAATACCTTGCATTCAGAATTTTTGTGGTGGGCTCAGGAATGTCACCTAAACAAGGGACTCTCTGTGACCCGACCAGAGGCGAGTCAGATTCTAACGACAGATGCCTCGGACAAGGCTTGGGGAGCACACCTCAATGGAAAATGGGTGCAAGACACGTGGCCTGTCAGACTTCAACATTTGCATATCAACTTGGAGATGTTTGCAGTCCAATTTGCATTGATGGCTTTCAAGGATTTACTTCACCCAGGACAGGTGTTGATTCAAACAGACAACACTACTGTCATGTGGTACATCAACAAGCAAGGGGGAACCCATTCTTACCCTCTTTGCAGGCAAGCGATGATTTTGTGGGAGACTGCTCTCAGTTTACACCTCAATCTTCAGGCAAGGTTTCTACCAGGAGCACAGAACTCCTTAGCGGATGTGTTGAGCAGACAAATTGTGGATCCTCACGAGTGGAAACTGGATCCTCATGTGTTTCAAAAGTTGACAGTGTTATGGGGGACTCCAGACATAGATCTGTTCGCTTCTCCACTAAATTACCAGTTGCCAAAGTTTTGCACAAAATGGTTTCATCCCACAGCTTGGAAGGTGGATGCTCTATCATTCAGTTGGAGCAATCTTCATGTCTATGCCTTTCCACCTCTGCCTCTCATTCCCAAGGTACTCCTGAAGGCCAGAATAGACAAGCCATCCATGATTCTGATAGCGCCGGATTGGCCTCGACAGCACTGGTACCCACTACTGAGGAGTTTGATACAGGAGCCTCCATGGCCTCTGCCTTTGATTCCGCATCTTTGTCTCAGGAGGGCAATCACTTCCTCAATGTCAAGATTCAGTCTCTGCATCTCACAGCCTGGCATATTCTGTTTTAGACCCTGGAGGGTCTCAGCTTCCACAACAAGTTTTGAATGTTATTTTGGAGGCCAGAAGGCCTAGTACAAGGAAAGTTTACGCTGATAAATGGAGGAGATTTTTCTTTGGAGCAAAGCGAAGGACTTTGATGTTTCCAAGCCTGATTTAAGTGTTTCTCTTCAATATCTTACTGAGTTATTGGACAAGGGTTTGTCTTTCTCCTCGATAAAGGTTCATGCTGCAGCCATTTCTGCTCACTATGACTGTGACCCTCCTTTATTTTCCCATCCTTTGTTTAGGCAATTTCTTAGAGGGGCAAAGAACATAAGACCCCCACGTAGAGCTCCTACTCCTGCTTGGGATCTCAATTTTGTGTTGGAAAAGCTTACTCTACAACCTTTGAGCCTGCAGCTACTGCCGAGTTAAAGTATTTATCATGGAAGACTGCTTCTTTGTTGGCCATTACCTCTGCAAGAAGGGTTTCTGAATTACAGGCCCTTATGGCAGTGGAACCTTTCCTGATTTTTCATAAGGATAGGGTATCTTTGCGTACTAATCCTTCCTTTATGCCTAAAGTGGTTTCTGGTGTGGCCTTGAACCAAACTATTCATTTGCCTACTTTTTATGCAAACCCCAAAATAAAGGGGAGAAGATTTTGCATACTTTGGATATTCACAGGCAGTTACGTTATTATTTGAGCAGAACCAAGGGTTCAGGCAGTCTCAGCAGTTGTTTGTTTCTTTTGCTTTGGGTTCTCAGGGAAAACCTGTTTCAAAACAAACTATTTCTAAATGGATTGGGTTTTGTATTTCTTTCTGTTATTCCCATCATGGTAAGGAGATTCCGGCTGGAATCAGACCTCATTCCACTAGAGCTACTGCCACTTCTACTGCCTTTCTAAGGGGGTAGCTACAAAGATATTTTGGAAGCAGCCACTTGGAGTTCAGTACATACTTTTTCCAAGCATTACCACCTTCCTCTTTATTCTAAGTCTAGGGCTGGATTTGCCACTGCAGTATTACAGGGCATTTTAGCAGCCCCTAATGCTTTATGATTTTGCCATCCTCCCTTTACCTCTGCTTTGGGATTCTACCCATATGTAAGGACTGCAGCAATGTGAGATGAAGAACATAGTACAGTTTTGTACCTACCATAAATGTAGATGTTCGAAGATCCACATTGCTGCAGTCCAATACCCTCCCTCCTTCCCGTCTGTAGTTTGGCATGGTTATATGGTTTGGGTGATGGTTGTTGTTGGGCATGTTTTTGGGAGGTATCCTGTTTTTGGGCTGTGGCTTTTCTTTTTAGGGCCTTCTGACATCTGGGGCAAGGAAAGACTGAGGATATGACGTCGGTCATGCGCTTTTATACCCTGACGCTCTGATGTCAGATCTGAGCGCCCATGACCGACGTCAGCCTAATACTTTGGTATTCGGGCCGACCGAGGACAGCGGACTACCCATATGTAAGGACTGCAGCAATGTGGATCTTCGAACATCTACATTTATGGTAGGTACAAAACTGTACTTTTTTCTTGCCGTGCGGTGCCCGAAGCAGTTCGTAAGTGCCAGTCGGCCGACTCCTGAAGTTTTTATTTTCAAGTTTCAGACCCGAAGTCTTCAAAAAAAAAAAAAAAGCTAAGAACCCTGTTGGGGATCCTTTTTCTTGCTATAACAGATGTCAGTAAAAGTTAACAATTGTCTTACCTGTGGAAAGCAAATACCTCATAGAGATTTTCATTCTTACTTTATCCCCTGCGTAGGCCCAGACCACGACGTCCCTCGTCGGTTTTGTGCCTTATTTAATGCCCGAACTGTTAGTCACTGGGCTATTTTTGCAGCTAATTACTTTAGCACTCATTCTGTGTACTCAGAAATGGCTTTGTCAAGCCATCCGACTACCGATCTTCTGAAAAAACGTAAGGATAAAGACAGACCACATAGTTGCCGACGACACTTCCATTAAGCTAGTTGCCAGTCTGCCAGTACTCAGAGGCGCTTTCACAGCCCCTGATACCCACTACTTCTGATTTGCAGGCCACTGCTGCGACCCATTCGGAGTCTGGTATGCTCCGAGATGCTTCGACTATGGAACCTGCAGATGTCTCTACCTTGGATGGGTCCAGAGCCGCTGTGCAAGCACCGGCTTCTGAGGGTGTATTCAGGCCTGCAGACAGTCATATTAAACCGACGCTATAGTTTTCATCCAGGTCTAAAACTCGCACCACGCCTAGAAAATCGACAACCAAACTGCAGGCTCAGGCCCATATGCCTAAAAAACAAATGCTTAGAATGGCTGAAGACCTCATTACCTTAATTAAGAGAAACCTTCCCCCTCTAAGAGACCTAGAACTGATTTCCTTTCTGGTTCTTCTGATCAGGAATCTGATTTTTCTGCTCCTTCTTATTACCAGGATTTGCCCTTATCTGCTTATGAGGATTCTGATGCAGAGGATTCCATTCCCCCTGCTTCCCCTCCAGAAGATTTTTCTTTCGATTAAACCTTGCATACTCTTAGGGAGCATTTCCGCTGTGAAAGCCAGGATTACTCTGACTCCAAAAAGAGACTTGGGGAATTCTTACTCCTACCTCAACACAGACCTTTGGGGAATTCTTACTCCTACCTCAACACAGACCTTTAGCTATCCCTCCTGTTCTGGACATTGTAGATGATTTTTTCTTGGAATCTAGCCTTTCCCCAGACACTTTACCTCCAGCTCCCCGAAAACCTGACAGGTATTAGAGTACCTGGCTCCCACAAGTTCCTCTTCAATAATCCTTCTGCAGGTCCAGTGACTATTTCCCAAGGACCAAAAGGCATTAAGGCTACTGCTGCCAAAAATCCTACCCCTTCTGATTGAGATTCTAGAGCCTTAGACAGATGGGTTAAGAAGGTGTACACTTCTGCTACTTTGACCATTAGGGCTTTAAATTGCTAGTTTCATATGTTAAAGTATCGGCAACATGTTATGGGGCTAGTTAAACAGAAAATTATGTTGATTCCTGACTGTACCGAACACAAAGAATTAGAGGATTTAATGCATTCTGCAGAACAAGTTGGGAAACATACTTTGCATTGTGGTTTTGAAGCTTTAGAAGCATCTTGCAAGGCTGCTGTCACTGAGTCTGTACTTAGAAGGCATGCTTGGCTTAAGGAAAAAAACTTGCCAGATCATGTAAAAGCTGAAAGCTAAATTACTGGATGCTGCCTTAAACAAAGACGGTCTTTTTGGCAACAAGGCAGAAGTCCTCAAAAGGATTGAGGAAAAAGCTAAATCTATGCAAACTGTTAAAGATTTCCTACAAGTACAGCCTCCCAGATTCAGTAGGCATTGGCCTTCAAAGAACTGGTCCTTTCCAGTCTCTTCTAGGCCTTTTCGGTCCAAACCCATTAACAGCAGACCACCTAGGCTACAGTCTCAGGCTACACACAGACCTAAGCAGTGGGGGGCTCCCACTTCCAAAGCAGGGAGTAGTAAGCCACCCCCCCTACTGATAAATGGCAAAATGACTTTACCTTAACCCTTCCAAGCCCTGCTCTACTACCTGCTCCCGTAGGAGGAAAGCTTGCCCTGAATGCAAAAAACTGGGAACTCATTACCCAGGACAAATGGGTTTTGAACATAGTTTCCCAAAGATACAAATTCCACTTCCACACCCTACCAACACCAAATGGTCTGCAAGACCTACCCCCAAATCAGTGGGCAGAGGCCCAACAGCAGGTTCAGTCTTCTCAATATCAGGGCTATTCAACCTGTCCCAGCAGAACAAAGGGGAGAAGGTTTTTATTAGACTTTTTCTGGTGCCCAGGAAAAGACAACTCCTGGCGTCCTATCCTGGACCTGTCTATTCTCGACACCTTTCTTGTAGATTCAAAATGCTAACTCTGCAACAGCTTCTTCCCATGCTAGCCAAGGATGCCTGGCTGGCAACCCTAGACTTAAAGGAAGCTTACCTGCATGTCCCAGTAAGGGAATCTTGCAGGAAATACCTACGCTTCAGGGCAGGCTCCATGCACTATCCGTTCTCTGCACTTCCCTTTAGCTTATCTACTGCACCCAGGGTATTCACAAAGTGTCTAGCTTATCTACTGCACCCAGGGTATTCACAAAGTGTCTAGCTTATCTACTGCACCCAGGGTATTCACAAAGTGTCTAGCTCCAGCCATTGCATTTTGCAGGCAGAGAAATATTAAAATGTACCCATACTTGGACGATTGTCTGATTCAGGCAGAAAGCCAGGACTTGCTATTACAACACCTGGCATTCGTAAAGAAACTTCTAACCTCACTGGGGTACACCATCAACAAAAAGAAATCTCACCTAGTACCTGGCCAACAGATTGTATTCCTGGGAGCAAGCTTGAACACAGCTTCCCAGATGGCATTCCTCACTCCAGAGAAACAAGTTTATTTAACAACCTACTTCAAACTATTGGTCACAAAACCCCAGCTATCTGCAAGGAAGATACTGCAAGCCCTGGAGTTCATGGCCTCTTGCATTTTACTAATTCCATATGCAAGACTGCATATAAGGAAACTCCAGTGGTATCTAAAAAGCCTATGATGTCAACATTCCCAGGACCTGGAAACAATGATTTCTGTCATTCCTTGTATCAAGACAGAGTTCCTTTGGTGGGCAGAGGCCTGCTGCCACAAGGGACTCCCTTTCACTCTATCTCCTGCCGCCCAAACCCTAACAGACACATCAGACTATGCATGGGGGGGGGGGGGTCACATGGCAGGGCAGTGCATTCAGGGCAAATGGAACCAGAGACAGATGCACCTGCCTATCAGTCAAAAATAAATGTTAGCTGTACAGAATGCTCTGACAGCCTTCAAAGACCGTATTCTTCTAGGACCGCTATTGGTAAAGACAGACAACACCACAGTTATGTGGTACATAAGCCGGGGGGAACCCACTCGTACCCTATCTGCAGACTAGCCATGGCTCTGTGGAACACAGCCTTGAGCTAACAAGTACACCTACAAGCTCACTTCTTGCCAGGCATACTAAATTCACTGGCGGACGACTTAAGCAGAAATCTCATGGACCCACACAAATGGAAACTAGAACCCAAAATATTCAACCTCTTGAACAAATGGGGGACTCCAGAGGTAGACCGGTCTGCCTCCCCTCAGAACTACCAATTGAACAAATTCTGCATAAGAACTCACCACAACCAAGCTTGGAAAGTGGATGTCCTGTCCTTTACCTGGAAAGCCTCTCAGTTTATGCCTTTCACCCTCTACCTCTCCTCTCGAAGGTTCTACTAAAGATCAAACAGGACAAGCCTACGACAATACTGATTGCACCAGACTGGCCATGCCAGCACTGGTGCCCCCCTCTTGCACAGTATGGCACTGCTACAACCATGGCACCTGCCTCAGAGCCCTTCCCTGCTGTCCCAGCAGGCGGGCCAGATTCTGCACCCTCAGCTTCAAACCTTGAACCTTACAGCCTGGCTAATTCCTTGAGCTCTTCCTTAGCATCCCTCAATAAGCAGGTACTGGATGTCATTCTAGAGGCAAGGAGGCCTAGTACTAGAAAACCGTATGCTGAAAAGTGGAAAAGGTACTGTTCCTGGAGCCTGGCTGGCCTCGTATTCTACAGTACTTTACAGAAATGCTCCACAGGGGTCTATCCTTCTCGTCAATTAAAATTGATCACATTATAATACTGAGCCACCCCTCTTCTCTCAACCCTTGCTAAAGCAATTCCTTAGAGGGGCCAAAAATTTAAGACCCTCCCCACCCAGAAGAGTTCCCACTCCAGCCTGGGACCTTAACTTTGTATTGGAAAAGCTCACTCTTTCCCCCTTTGAACCAGCTGCTTCAGCAGAGTTGAAATTCCTTTCTTGGAAAACAGCCTTCCTTCTAGCCATCACTAAAGCAAGAGGAGTGTCTGAATTACAGGCCCTCATGGCAGTGGAACCCTTCATTATCTCCCAAGGTGGTGTCTTCTGTGGCCCTAAATCAGTCCATTCATTTGCCTACTTTTTTCCCTAATCCACAAAACAAAGGGGAACGAATACTGCACTCTCTGGACGTGCACAGACAACTTAGATTCTATTTGGACAGGACTAAGCCGATCAGAAAATCTGAGCAGCTGCTAGTTAGCTTTGCTGCAGGGGCAGAGGGGCAGGCCATTTCAAAGCAAACCATTTCCAAGTGGATAGCCCATTGCATTTATTTCTGCAACAAGCACCATGGAAAACCTACCCCACAGGGGATAAGATCACATTCCACCAAGGCTGCATTTACCTCTGCAGCATTTCTCAGAGGGGTCCCTACCGGGGACATCCTAGAAGCTGCTACCTGGAGCTCTGTACATAAATTCACCGGCCAACATAAATTCACAAAGCATTACCACTTGCCTATCTTTTCTAAATCCAGAGCTGAATTTGCCACTGCAGTCTTGCAGGGATTAATAGCTGGCCCTAATGCTCTTTAACTTCCTAACTTCCTCCTCCCTTCCTTAGCTTTGGGAATCAACCCAAATGGGATGACTGCAACAGTGAAACATGAAGGTTATAGTACAGTTGTGTACACTTACCATAAATGTAGATGTTCAAGTGTATTCACTGTTGCAGTCCTGGATGTTCTTAGTGTTTCACTGTTGCAGTCATCACATTTGGATTATCTGCTTGCAGTAGCCCTCAGTTGGCCTGATTATCAGTCTTGGGTCCTACGTCGGCTGCTGTCTCATCTTCCATGACGTCAAGTAGTCAGGGGTATAAAGTATGCAGCCGACGCCTTTACATCAGTCTTTCTTGCCATGCGGTGTCTGAAGCAGAAGCAGTTCGCAAGTGCCGGTCGACCAACTCCTGAAATTTTCATTTTCGAGTTTCAGAACCGAAGTCTTAAACTAAGCTAAGTACCCCGTTGGGGAAACTTTTTCTTGCTCTAAACCGATGTCAGTAAAAGTTAATTGTATTTCTTGTGGAAAGCAAATACCTCAAAGATTTTCATTCGTACTGCATTCCTTACTTAGGCCCTGACCACGACGTACCTCGCTGTCAGTTTTGTGCCAAACAACGAACTATTCGTTGTCAGTTTATTTATGCTTCTAAATATTTTGGTACTCGGTTCAATTATCCAGATATGGCTTCGGTAAGCCCACCCAACAACCGACATTCCGAAAAAACACAAAGATAAAGACAGAGACAGACCGCATAGTTCCAAAGCTGCCAGCGACACTTCTAAGCTAGTCACCAGTTCACCTGTACTCAGTGAGGTGCTTTCGCAACCCCTAATACCCGCTACTTTAGATTTGCAGGCCTCTACTGAGACCCATTCGGAGTCCGGTATGCCGTGGGATGGTTCAACTGTGGAACCTGCAAATGTGTCTACCTTGGATGGGTCCAGAGCCACTGTGCAGGCACCAGCTTCCAAGGGTGTATTCAGGCCTGCTGACTTGCATATTTAACTGACGCCATCTTCAAGGCCTAAAACGTGTTCCATGCCTAGAAAACAGACACCCAGACCGCATGGTCAGACCTCTATGCCTAAAAAACAAATAAGAATGGCTGAAGACTTTATTACTCTAATCAGGGGAAGTCAATCTTCCCCCTCTGAGAGACCTAGGACTGAGTTTCCTTATGATTCTTCTGATCAGGACTCTGTTTCCTCAGATGACCAGGATTTACCCTTATTTACCTATGAGGATTCTGATGCAGAGGACTCTATTCCCTCTCCTTCCCCTCCAGAGGATTTCTCTTTTAGTGAAACCTTGCATACTCTTGCGGAGCATTTTCACTGGGAAAGCCAGGATTACTCTGACTCTCTAAAAAGAGGCTTAGGGATTTCTTACTCCTGCCCCAACACAGGCCTTTAGCCATCCACCCTGTACTGGACATTGTTGATGATGCCTTTTCGGAGTCTAGCTTGGCCCCTGACTCTTTACCTCCTGCTCCCAGCAAATCTGACTCTCACAAGTTCCTTTTTAAAAATCCTACTGCGGATCCTCGGACCATTTTCACAGGGACCAAAGGGCATTAGGGCTACTACTGCCAAAAATCTTACCCTCTCTGATACAGATTCCAGGGCGCTGGATAGATGGGGTAAGAAGGTATACACTTCTGCAACCTTGGGCATTAGGGCCTTAAACTGCCAGTTTCATATGCTAAAGTATCAGCAGCATATTATTGGATTGCTTAAGCAGAAAGTGATGTTGATTCCTGACTGTGCTGAAAGTAAAGATTTACAGGATTTAATGCATTCTGTGGTTTTGACATACTAGAGGCATCTTGCAGGGCTCCTGTCACTGGGTCTGTACTTTGAAGGCATGCTTGGCTTAAGGAGCAGTCTTTGCCAAATCATGTTAAAGCTAAATTGCTGTAAGTTCCTTTAAACCAAGACCGCCTGTTTGGCAACAAAGCAGAAGTAGTACTTAAAAAGATGGAGGAAAAAGCTAAATCTATACAAACTGTTACATATTTCCTGCAAGTACAGCCTCCCAGATTTAGTAGGCATTGGCCCTCTAAAAATTGGTCCTTTCCTGCCTTTTCCAGGCCTTCAGTCCAAACCCAGAACCAGCAGAACACCCAGGCTTCAGTCCCAAGGTACTCACAGGACTAAGCAGTGGGGAGCTCCCACTTCCAAAGCAGGGAGTGGTAAGACTCCCCCCTATGGTAAACTGTCTCAATGACTTAACTTTAAATCTTCCAAGCCCTGCACAACTGACTGTTCCTTTAGGGGGAAAGATTGCCCTGCAGATATAAATTGGGAACTCATTACCCAGGACACATGGGTTTTAAATATAGTTTCCCCGAGGATACAGATTCCACTTTCACTCCCTGCCAACCCCAAACAGTTGGCCAGATCTACCCCCAAATGAAGAGGCAGAGGCTCAAAAGCAAATTCTTTCAAGCATCAGGCTATTCATCCTGTTCCAGAAGAGGAAAGGGGACAAGGTTTCTACTCCAGACTTTTCCTGGTGCCCAGGAAAGACGAACTCCTGGCGTTCTGTCTTGGACCTCTCTATCCTAAACACTTTTTTGGTGATCCCAAAATTTAAGATGCTAACTCTTCACCAGTTGCTTCCTATGCTAGGCAAGGATGTCTGGTTGGCAACACTGGCTTTAAAGGAAGCTTACCTGCACATCCCAATAAGGGAATCTTGCAGAAGATACCTATGCTTCAAAGCAGGCTACATGCACTATCAGTTCTCTGCACTGCCCTTTGGCTTATCTACTGTGCCCAGGGTATTCACAAAGTGCCTAGCTCTAGTCATTGCATTTTGCAGGCAAAGAAATATCCACATATATCCATACCTGGACGATTGTCTAATTCAGGCAGAAACCCAGGACATACTATGGAGTCATCTGGCTTTTGAAATTGCTAACTTCTCTGGGTTACACCATAAATGAAAAGAAATCATATCTTGTACCTTGCCAACAAATTGTATTCCTGGGAGCAAGCTTGAACACAACTTCCCAGATGGCTTTCCTCATGCCAGAGAAACAAGTTTATTTGACAGCGTACTTCAAACTACTGGCCACAAAGACCCAGCTATCTGCAAGGAAAATACTGCAAGCCCTGGGGTTCATGGCCTCCTGCAAATGCAGAGTTGAAATTCCTTTCCTTCATCATTTTTCATGTGGACAGGGTGTCCCTCAGGAGCAATCCCTCCTTCATGCCTAAGGTGGTATCCAGTGTGGCCCATAATCAGTCCATTAATTTGCCAACCTTCTTTTCTAGTCCACAAAACAAAGGGGAACGAATACTGCACTCCTTAGATGTGCACAGACAACTTAGATTTTATTTCTACAGGACTAAACCTCTGAGGAAATCTAAACACCTGCTGGTTGCATTTGCTGCAGGGGACAGAGGGGAAGGTCATTTCAAAGCAAACCATTTCTAAATGTATAGGTCATTGCATTCATTTCTGCTATAAGCACCATGGAAAACATCCCCCACAGGGGATTTGACCACATTCAACCAGGGCTGCATCTACCTCTACAGCCTTTCATCCTAGAAGCTGCTACCTTGAGTTCTGTGCATACCTTCACCAAGCATTACCATTTGCCAATTTTCTCTAAATCCAGAGCTGGCTTTGCACCTACAGTCTTGCAGGGCCTTATAGATGGTCCTAATGCTTTCTAATTTCCTCCTCCCATGTTTAGCTTTGGGAATCTACCCAAGCATGACTGCAACAGTGAAACACAAAGAATATAGTACAGTTATGTACACTTAACATAAATGTAGATGTTAGAGTGTATTCACTGTTGCAGTCCTAGTTGCCCTCCCTCCAGTCCCCTGACTTCTATTGGCTATACCTCTATTCTTGCTTGCTATGCTTAAAGCTTTTTGGTGTATTTGCTTTTTTGTTGGAGGTGTAAGCTTGTATATATAATTGCTTCCCATTATGGGAGGTACCTGACATCTGGGGCAAGAAAAACTGATGTAATGGTATCGGCTGCATGCTTTATACCCCTGACTACCTGACGTCATGGAAGATGAGACAGCATCTGATGCAGAAATCCGAAGACTCTGGTATTCAGACTGGCTGAGGGCTACCTGCAGGCAGATAACCCAAATGTGATGACTGCAACAGTGAATACACTCTAATATCTACATTTATGGCAAGTGTACACAGCTGTAATTTCTTCCAGTCTTGTCTACCCTTTTGGATACCATTTCAGCAGCCTCTGATGTTCATCGTGTTTCACTGTTGCAGTCATTACACTTGGGTTATCCTGCTGGCAGGCTACCCACAGTCAGCCAGAGTTCCAAAGTCTAGGTCTGGCATCGGTTGCTATCGCCTCTTCCCTGACGTCAGTGCGCCAGGGGTATAAAAGATGCAACCAACGCCATTTTCTCCAGTCTGCCGTGCGTTGCCCAAAGCAAAAGCAGTTCGCAAGTGCCAGTCGGCAGACTCCTGAGATTTTCGAAATTGAGTTTCAGAACCAAAGTCTTCAATAAAGCTAAGTACCCCGTTGGGGAAACTTTTTATTGCTCCAGACGGATGTCAATAAAAGGTAATAATTGTATTTCTTGTGGGAAGCAAATACCTCATAAGGACTTTCACTCTTACTGTATTCCTTGCCTAGGCTCTGACCATGACGTTACTTGTTGTCGGTTTTGTGCTAGTTTCAACAAACGCACTATTAAACATCGGTTTGATTTTGCTTTACATTATTTTGGCCGAGGGTTTAATTACATAATGCCGTCGGAACAACTGACGACCGGGATTTATAAAAAATGCAAAGACAAAGAAAATGACAGGCATCAGAGGTCCAAAACCGATGACTAAGCCTGTTCTAGGCCAGTCGCCGGTTCTGAGTGAGGCGCTTTTGAGCCCCTGACACCCGCTATCTCAGAGCCACAGGCCGTAACCGACAGCCACGTGGGGACACCGAGGCCTGTTGAAACTCAAGGTATTGGGCCTGCAGAAACTGTTCCCTCAGATGGGTCCGGAGCAGCTGAGCAGGCATCTGCTTCTGAGGGTGTTTTCAGACCTTCACGGCTTACTATTAAGTCCACTACAGCAGCCAAGGCAAAGTCAAAAACACCATTAAAGACAGGGAAACAAGTACAGCATTCTCCTGAACAGTTATCCATGCCAAAGAAAAACAGATGCTTAAAATGGCCGAAGACCTAATTACTTTAATCAGGGGCTCCCATCCCCCTCCTGATAAAAGGCTTAGGCAAGACACTGACTATGATTCCTCTTCTGATCAGGGATATCCTCTTCCTCCCTATGAGGACTCTGATTCAGAAGAGTCTATACCCTCAGCCTTTCCACCTGAGGATTATTCTTTCGGGGAAACCTTGCACACCATGAGGGAGCATTTCTGTTGGGAGAGCCAGGATTACTCAGAATCCAAGAAAAGGCTCAGAGACTTTCTTTTATTGCCTCAACACAGGCCCCTGGCTATTCCCCCTGTGCTTGATATTGTTGATGTTTTCTCTGAATCCAGTCTGTCTCCTGATTCTTTACCCCCTGAACCAGTCAAGCCAGACAGGTACTACAGGGTCCCTGATTCTCATAAATTTCTTTACAAAAACCCTGCTGCAGACCCAGAAACAATTTCTCAGGGTCCTAAAGGGGTTAAGGCTTCAACTGCTAAAAATCCTGTCCCCTCTGATAGGGATTCCAGAGCTCTGGATAGATGGGGGGAAAAAAGTTTACACTTCTGCTACTTTAGCTGTAAGGGCTTTAAATTGCCCATTTCACATGCTTAAATATCAACAGTATCTCATGTCCTTGTTGAAACAGAAAATGGTTACAAACTCTGAAAGTCCTGACAGTAAGGAAATGCAGGATTTATTGCATGCAGCTGAACAAGTGGGAAAGCATACTCTACAATGTGGTTTTGATTCATTAGAGGCTTCTTGTAGAGCCGCAGTTACAGGCTCTTTCATTCAAAGGCATGCTTGGTTGAAAGAACAAAGTTTACCTGAAGATGTTAAAGTAAAATTATTGGATGCTCCACTACAGCATGATACTTTGTTTGGTGTTAAGGCAGAAGAGGTGTTAAAGAAAATGGAGGATAAAGCAAAATCAATGCAGACAGTAAAGGATTTCTTACAGGTTCAACCACGTAGGTTTAGCAGAAACTGGCCTTAAAAAAAATTGGTCCTTTCCGGTGTCAGGCCACAAAGAGGCAGATGCAGACGCCCAAGAGGCAGATCTCAGCCCTAAGGCTCCTACAGACCTAAACAATGGGGTGCTTCAGCCCCCAAAGGAGAAGACAAATCACAACCTTATAGGAAACAGTCCCAATGACTTCCCTCTACAAATGCCAAGCACTTACCTGTTGGCAGCACCCCTAGGGGGAAAGCTAGCACTTTTCTCAAAAAATTGGCACATAATCACCCAGGACAAATGGGTACTGAATATTGTTTCTCAGGGTTACAGGTTCCACTTTCACACCCTTCCAAAATCAAAAGGTATGCCGGACCTGCCACAAAACCAATGGGCAGAGGCACAAAAACAAATTGCTGCTCTCATGGACATGGGAGCTATTAAACGAGTACCACAGCAAGAACAGGGACAAGGATTTTACTCAAGACTTTTCCTAGTACCCAGAAAGGACAAAGCTTGGCGACCAGTACTGGACTTGTCAATCCTAAATACTTTCCTGGATGTTCCAAAATTCAAAATGTTAACACTACAGCAACTTCTACCCATGCTGGGCAAGAAGGCTTGGCTAGTTACTTTGGACCTCAAGAAGGCATACCTGCATCTCCCAATCAGACAGTCTTACAGAGGATACCTCAGATTCATAGCTGGCTCAATGCATTACCAGTTCTCTGCACTGCCCTTTGGCTTATCTACTGCGCCCAGGGTCTTCACAAAATGCCTGGCACCAGTAATTGCATTTTGCAGACAAAAAGGAATTCAAATATATCCCTACTAGGATGACTGCCTTATTCAAGCAGAGAGCAAGGACATTCTTCTAAAGCATCTGGCGTTTGTAAAAAGATTACTAATTTGCCTAGGGTACACAGTAAACAAAAAGAAATCAAGACTAGTGCCCTCTCAACAGATAATATTCCTGGGTGCAAGCTTAAATACAACTGCCCAGATGGCTTATCTCACGCCATACAAACAAAGGCAACTGACTCACAAGAAAAATTCTGCAGGCCCTGGGCTTCATGGCGTCCTGTATTCTACTAATTCCATATGCAAGACTGCATATGAGGAAACTACAGTGGTATCTTAAAAAGTGTTTGGACTCAACATTGCCACAGCCTGGAAACCGTCATAACCTTAATTCCCTGCCTACAACAGGAGTTTTGATGGTGGTCCCAGGCCTGTCACCACAACAAGGGACAGCCTTTCACCTTACCCACAGCCAGGCAGACAATAACAACAGATTCATCGGATTATGCCTGGGGGGCACATATGGCTGGAAAATGTATTCGGGGCACATGGCCCAAGGAACAAATGCATCTTCACATCAATCAAAAAGAGATGCTAGCTGTACAGAATGCCCTGACAGCTTTCACGGACCTACTACATCCAGGACAACTATTAATAAAGACTGACAATACCACTGTTATGTGGTACATAAACAAGCAAGGGGGCACTCGTTCCTACCCCCTATGCAGGCAAGCCATGACTTTGTGGAACACAGCACTGACCTATCAAATACATCTGTAGGCACAATTCCTGCCAGGAACAAAAAATACACTGGCAGACAAACTAAGCAGAAATCTCATGGATCCTCATGAATGGAAACTAAATCCTCAGGTGTTCAGCATGATAACACGGAAATGGGGACGCCCAGACATAGATCTTTTTGCCTCCCCTAACAATTGCCAACTACAGAAATTCTGCACAAGAACTTATCACTCTCGAGCATGGAAAGTGGATGCTCTATTATTCAGCTGGAAAACCCTGACAGTTTACGCCTTCCCTCCACTGCCTCTTCTTACCAAGGTACTCCTAAAAGTCAGACAAGAGAGGCCAAAGATGATCCTGATTGTCCCAGACTGGCCACGCCAGCACTGGTACCCAATCCTAAAGAGCTTGTCTCAAGGCCCAGCCTGGCCTTTACCTCAAATTCCTCATCTTCTGACTCAACAAAACAATCGGATTCTGCACAGTCAACTCAGAACCTTTAAATCGAGCAGCATGGCAGATAATGTAGCCACTCAGACTGCACCTCTCTCTAAAACTGCTATGGATGCCATTTTAAAAGCCAGGAGGCCCAGCACTAGGAAATCTTATGCAGAAAAATGAGATTCTGTGCTTGGAACCAGGCAGAAGGGCTCGAACCACTTGTTCCAAATATGCCTCAGATTCTACAATACCTAACTGAGAATGCTGGACAAAGGCTTATCCTTCTCATCGATTAAAATCCATGCCTCTGCCGTTTCAACTCATTACAATACGGAACCTCCTATTTTTTCACATCCTCTACTAAGACAGTACCTCAGAGGGGCAAAGAACATTAGACCCCCAAGGAGAGCACCAATACCAACTTGGGATCTCAATTTTGTTTTAGAAAAGCTCACACTGCCTCCTTTTGAACCATCCAGTACAGCTGATATAAAATTCTTATGGAAAACGGCTCTGAGACTCTTCTTGCTGAAGTTATTGCTAGGAGCAGAGTTACAGGCATTAATGGCTGTGGAACCTTTCATCATTTTTCACCAGGACAGGGTTTCTCTTATGACAAACCCAACATTCATGCCAAAGGTGGTTTCCAATGTAGCTCTTAACCAAACCATTCATTTACCAACTTTCTACCCAAACCCCCAGAATAAAGGGGAGAGACTTCTGCATGCTTTGGACATACACAGACAGCTACAATTCTACTTGGACAAAACAAAAGCTTTCAGAAAATCTGAGCAACTGTTTGTAGCCTATGCTGCAGGATCACAAGGAAAGCCCATCACAAAGAAGATAATTTCAAAATGGATAGGACACTGCATTCACTTCTGTTATGCACAACATGGCAAATCAGTGCCTAAGGGCATTAGGCCACATTCTACCAGAGCAGCAGCCACTTCAGCAGCCTTTCTCAGAGGAGTACCAACTAAAAACATTTTAGAAGCTGCAACCTGGAGTTCAGTGCACACTTTCACCAAGTACTACCATTTACCTCTCTACTCTAAATCCAGAGAAGGCTTTGCCACTGTGGTTCTGCAGGGCCTGGTAGCCTCTCCTAATTCTATTTAGACCCAGCCGCTCAACCTCAGCTTTGGGATTCAACCCAAGTGTAATGACTGCAGCAGTGAAACACGATGAACATAGTACAGTTGTGTACCTACCATAAATGTAGATGTTCGAGTGTATTCACTGTTGCAGTCCAGGTTACCTACCCACCATCCCCTTTTGTCATTGCTGGGACTTTTCTGTACTTCTCAACTCTATACAACCTATGTGGTGTATTTGCTTGTAGATGAAGGAAATGTTTATATTAGTACATGCATGCTTTTTGGCATAATTTATTCTTTTCACCCTTCCTATCTGGGGACACCTGACATCTTAGGCAAGAAAAACTGAAGAAAATGGCGTTTGTTGCATTTTTTATACCCACTGGTGCACTGACGTTGTTGCATTTTTTATACCCCTGGCGCACTGACGTCAGGAAAGAGGTGACAGCAACAGACGCCAGACATAGACTTTGGAACTCTGGCAGACTGCGGGTAGCCTGCCAGCAGGATAACCCAAGTGTAATGACTGCAACAGTGAATACACTCAAACATCTACATTTATGGTAGGTACACAACTGTACTTTGCCCCTGATTCTTAGCAAACAGCCCCCAAGCAATCTGACAGAATTTATGAGGTGCTTGATTGTAAATTTCTGTACAAAATGTCCTGCTGATATTTCATGGTGTGGAAATCCCTTCCTCCTTTTTGGGGCATCCTTCAGCCTTCTCAGAAACTGCTTCCTTTCTTTCCAAACTTGCTTCAGGGCACCATTCAGGTTGTACACCCAGCCCGGAAGAGAAAAATATTTATTCCAGGATGTTCTTTGTTCCCAGGAAGGCACCTGGAGGCCCATTCTGGACTTTTCTCAGTTCAGCATCTTTCTAAGGTCCCTTCCATTTGGATGTTGTCCCTTCAAACCTTGTTTCCTCTTCTTCCCCAGGCCTTCTTGGTATCCCTGGACCTCGAGGATGCCTGCCTTCTCATCCCCATATGTCCCCTTTTCAGGAAGTTTTTGCATATCTCTGTTTCTTCCTTACATTTTTAGTTCTTTGCTTTGCCCTTGGGTCTCTCTCCTGCCCCAAGGGTATTCACCAAATGCCTTGCTACTGTCATTGCCTTCTGCAGAATGAGAGGAGTTCAGATCTTTCCTTATGTAGGTGACTTGCTCATTCAGGCTTCGTCCCCAGAGGTCCTGCATCAGCATGTCCAGTTTACTATTTATCTGCTACAAAGCCATAGGTTTACCATATATTTTTAGAAATCCATCCTGGTTCCTTCTCAGGATCATGTTTTTTTTTTTTTTCTCACTTGCAGGATCCAGGCCATTCCAGTGCTGGCATCCCTGGCTTCACCCAAGGCCCCCGTCTCTGATCACCTTCTTTCAATCTCTTCTTCTGGCTTCAGTTACAGCCAAGGATTTTTTCAAGTTTCTAGGACTAATGGCTTCCATTATTACTATGCTGCCTGTAACCAGGCTCCATATGAGAAAACTACAGTGGTTCCTAAAGTCAGTGTGGCTTCAACACAGTCATCCACTGGATTTCCTAGTTCCCTTTCTTCCATGTCTCAAACTCAAGTTTCAGTGGTGGATTCATCAGCTTTCTGTCAACCCAGGACTTCTTTTCCAACCTTCAGTCCCATTTCATGAACTCTTTTAGGATGCCTTGAACAGAGGGTGGGGGGCCTCCTTTGGTTCCCTCAAGGTCCAAGGTCACTGGCCTCCCCATCAAATGTCACACTACATTGCCATCAAGGAGATGAGAGATCTCCTTTTTGGTCTTCAGGCTTTTCATTTTGTCTGTCTTCCAGGGCCTTTCAAGATTTTCACAGACAGTACCACAGTGATGTGGTATATCATTTCACAAGTTCAAAGTGCTGTACATACCAAATGCCCAACCTCTCATCAAAACAAACATCAGTTCCTTTGCAAATATTTTTTCATACACATACTTCAAAGCACAATACTTATCTGCTGATATTCACCCCAACCTAGGCCATTGTCAACAGCATTCTAACCATACTTGTACAGCACCACCCCTTTCCAACTGCCTCACAGATAACTCATTGCGATCACAAGCCTCCAAAAATCTCTCTTTTTTTCAATGAATATACAAAGGATTGTCAAAAAAAGCACCCTCCTTCATGCCTGTTTTCTCAGTATAACCCAGATGTACTTGCTCTATCCGAGACATGACTAAAACCTCATATTGCAAACTGAAATTCTCCCCCCTGGTTATAATATTTATTGACTGGATAGAAGTTAAAAAAAAAAAAAAAAAAGGGGGGGGGGGTTGGAGGAGTAGCTATACTCTACTCTGACCATCTCTCTCCCCCCTCTCAATAGTTGTCCCTGATTTCTGCCCTGCTGAAATATGTATAGCAACCTGTAACCTAAATAAAAACAAAAAAACTTGTCATTGCAGCAATCTACATAGCCCCAGGTAAAAACATTCCCATACTCTAGCAGTTTTTCTTGGATTTCTATATCCATTCCCTATGAAACCATCATCCTTGGGGATATGAATATTTGGGTCTATATTAGGAGAATGAAAACCCGAATGAGCGAATGCCAGTTGATCGACTTAGCGAAAACCGCTAATATCGAACCAGAGAAACTAAACAGGTAAAACACGACCAACTCCGAGATCGCACTACATTGAAGTAAGGGATAAATTCCCTATGGTGATCTCAGTTCATTCTTACGATATTAGCAGTTTTCGCTCTTTCTGTGTCGCTCAAGTGGGATTCGCTCATTCGGGTTTTCATTCTCCTAATATAGACCCGAATATTGACTGTAACCTTGTGAATAATTCATCCCCTAGCTACAGTATAAACCTTTATGGCTTTACCCAGCTGATCACCTCACCCACGCACCAGCGAAAAAATTCCCAGAACGGCTCAGTTATCGACTGGATATTAGTATCCAAACCCCAGTGCTGTCATCACCCTTCCACCTTACCTAGGTCCCTTAGTGACCACCTCCCTACCTCAGTAGTAAGACACTTTCCTAGTCTTAACAAGAGCAACCAATACAAAGTCTCATAACCTTAAAAACTACAACCCTGTCACCCTAAATGAATTACTGTCCACTGTAAACTTGTCATTCCTACACACATTTCCCCTTAATGAGTCTGTTCAAAGCTTCAATATTTTATTCCTCGATACCCTTAACACCCTGCTCCCAGTAGAAAAATTAAGCTAAAATGTAATTATGCACCATAGCTTAAATCAGGCAACTTGATCACGTGTGAACAAGAGAGACGGTGCCTGGAAAGTATGGAAAAAAATAACTCAACTTTCCACCTGAACTTATATAAACAGCTTCGCAACCAAACAAAAAAGCAGGTCTTACAAGACAAAAAAAGTTTTATCAAAAATCTCTGAACAATCCACATTCCAACCCGAAGAAACACTGGCATTCAATAAACAAACTACTATCTTCAGGGAACCCCTCTTCACTGAACCCCTTCCCTAACAAAACTTCTAATGAAACTGCAAGCCTACTTAACTTTTTCATCAAAACAATAGAAAAGCTTACTAAACCAGAAACTCTTGATATAAAGACTCCACCTCCCACGTCATATCTTCCATCGATCTCCCTAGCAACCATAGCAACTTCTTCATCAGATTACTTAAACTCAAACCCTGTTCCCCATCAGCCGACAAACTTCCTCCATTATTTCTCAAACGTAACTGAATCCGTAGCATACCCTGTATCTATACTTTTTATTTTTATTTATTTTTTTACATTTGTTGACCGGGGTAGTCTGACTGGATGCATGTCCATTTTCAGCAGAGGCCCGGGGGAGAAAAGCTCCAAGGGTAAGCAGATACAGCATTACATAATACCAGCATTACATATTAAACAGACTATTTACAGTGATTACATAAGTAAGCAAGTTAAACAAGTTCCACAGGTTAGAGTTAATCCCGGGCGTAAGTCGGGATTAAATTACACAGTAAGCTGGTTAACGGATGCACAAGCCAGTGCATTTCTTTGTGCCGGTCCCAAGCCCGGATAAATGGGGAGGGTTGCGTCAGGAAGGGCGTCCGCTGTGAAATTTTGCCAAATCATACATGCAGACAAAGGTACGCCTATACATACCAGATAGGTCGAGGCCCGGGTTAACAAAGACCGGCACCAGTACTGTTGGCCAACAGGGTGCTGGCGGAAATTGGGCTACTGTTGGCCAAAGGAGGAGAAGAGGCAGAAGGCATGGCCGAAGGCAGGTAAAGGCTAAGACTGTGATAGTGATGGTCGGAACTTTGAATGTTGGCAGTATGACTGGTATAGGGAGAGAGCTAGCTGATATGATGGACCGAAGGAAGGTTGGTATATTGTGTGTGCAAGAGACCAGATGGAAGGGGAGCAAGGCTAGGTGTATCGGAGGTGGTTTCAAATTGTTTTATCATGCTGTGGATGGGAGGAGAAATGGCGTAGGGATTATCCTGAAGGAACAGTATGCTAAGAGTGTTTTGGAGGTGAAAAGAGTGTCGGATAGAGTGATGTTTATGAAGCTGGAAATTGATGGTGTAATGAGTGTTTAGTGCATATGCTCCACAAGTTAGGTGTGCGATGGATGAGAGAGAAACATTTTGGAGTGAGTTGGATGAAGTGGTGATGACTGTACCCAAGGGTGAGACTGGTGATTGGAGCAGATTTCAGTGGGCATGTTGAAGGGAACAGAGGGGATGAGGAAGGGTTGGGTAGGTATGGTGTTAAGCAAAGGAATGCAGAAGGTCAGATGGTAGTGGATTTTGCGAAAAGGATGGACATGACTATGATGAATACATATTTTAACAAGAGGGTGGAGCATAGGGTAACATAAGAGTGGAAGAAGATGCACACAGATGGATTATATCTTATGTAAAAGGGCCAGTCTGAAGGAGATTGGAGACTGTAAAGTGGTGGCAGGGGAAAATGTAGTTAGGCAGCATAGGATGGTGGTTTGTAGGATGACATTGGTGATCAAGAAGAGGAGGATGAGTGTGAGGGCAGCACCAAGGATCAAATGGTGGAAATTGAAAAATGGTAATTGTGAGGTTATGTTCAGGGAAGAGTAAGACGGGCACTGGGTGGCAGTGAAGAGTAACCGATTAGTTGGGTAACTACAGCAGAGCTAGTAAGAGAGATGGCAAGAAAGGTGCTTGGTGTGACATCTGGAAGAGGACAAGGAGACCTGGTGGTGGAATGAAGAAATACAGGAGAGTATACAGAGAAAGAGGTTGGCGAAGAAGTGGGATTGTCAGAGATGAAAAAAGTAGACGAGTGCAAGGAGGTGAGGTGCATGGCAAAGAGAAAAGGACCTGTACCGATTGGCTAGACAGAGGGACCGAGCTAGTAAAGATGTGCAGCAGGTAAAGGTGATAAAGGATAATCAGGGAAACATACTCACAAGCGAGCAAAGTGTGTTGAGCAGATGGAAAGAGTACTTTGAGGGTCTGATGAATGAAGAGAATGAGAGGGGAGAGAAGGTTGGATGATGTGCGGATAGTGAATCATGAAGTGCAGTGGATTAGCAAGGAGGAAGTAAGGATAGCTATGAAGAGGATGAAGAACGGAAAGGCTGTTGGCCCAGATGACATACCCGTGGAAGCATGGAGGTGTTTAGGTGAAATGGCAGTGGAGTTTAGATTGTTTAATGAAATCTTGGAAAGTGAGAGGATGCCTGAAGAATGGAGAAAGTGTTTTGGTACCGATTTTTAAGAATAAGGATGATGTGCAGAGATGTCGTAACTACAGAGGGATTAAATTGATCAGTCACAGCATGAAGGTATGGGAAAGAGTAGTGGAAGCTAGGTTAAGAAGGGAGGTGATGATTAGTGATCAGCAGTATGGTTTCATGCCAGGAAAGAGCACTACAGATGCGATGTTTGCTTTGAGAGTGTTTATGGAGAAGTACAGAGAATGTCAGGAGGAGTTGCATTGTGTCTTTGTGGATTTAGAGAAAGCATATGACAGGATGCCTAGAAAGGAGTTGTGATATTGTATGAGGAAGTCGGGAGTGTCAGAGAAGTATGTAAGAGTGGTACAGGATATGTGCGAGGGTAGTGTGACAGCGGTGAGGTCTGCTGTGGGAGTGACTGATGCGTTTAAGGTCGAGGTGGGATTACATCAAGGTTCAGCTCTGAGCCCTTTCTTATTTGTAATGGTGATGGACAGGTTGACAGACTAGATCAGACAGGAGTCCCCGTGGACTATGATGTTTGCAGATGACATTGTGATCTGTAGTGAGAGTAGGGAACAGGTGGAGGAGACCCTGGAGAGGTGGAGATATGCTCTAGAGAGAAGAGGAATGAAGGTCAGCAGGACTAAAACAGAATATATGTCTGTGAATGAGAGGGAGGGTAGAGGAACAGTGAGGATGCAGGGAGTAGAGGTGGCGAAGGTGGATGAGTTTAAATACTTGGGATCAACAGTTCAGAGTAATGGTGAGTATGGAAGAGAGGTGAAGAAGAGAGTACAGGCAGGATGGAGTGGGTGGAGAAGAGTGTCAGGAGTGATTTGTGACAGACGAGTTACCAGTAAGAGTGAAAGGGAAGGTCTGCAAGAGGGTAGTGAGACCAGCTATGTTACATGGGTTGGAGACAGTGGCATTGACAAAAAGGCAGGAGTCTGAGCTTGACATGGCAGAGTTGAAGATGTTAAGATTTGCACTGCGTGTGACAAGGATGGACAGGATTAGAAATAAGTATATTAGAGGGTCAGCCCAGGTTGGAAGGTTTGGAGACAAAGCCAGAGAGGCAAGATTACGTTGGTTTGGACATGTGCTGAGGAGGGATGCAGAGTATATTGGGGAAAAAGATGCTAAGGATGAAGCTGCCAGGTAACAGGAAAAGAGGAAGGCCTAAGATAAGGTTTATGGATGTGTTGAGAGAGGACATGCAGGTGGTTGGTGTGACAGAGCAAGATGTAGAAG
This sequence comes from Protopterus annectens, assembly GCF_019279795.1. NCBI lineage: Eukaryota > Metazoa > Chordata > Ceratodontiformes > Protopteridae > Protopterus > Protopterus annectens. The sequence goes on along the minus strand of NC_056731.1, from coordinate 1,584,235,866 downwards.
ACAGGAAGAAATGGAAACAGTTGATCTGCTGTGGCGACCCCTGATGGGAGCAGCCGAAAGAAGAAGTAAGCTGGTTAACAGATTTTTACACATTCTAGAGAGTGTTAACCAGGCTTGATACATAGTTAAGTGCCAAATGTTTGAGTCATTTTAAATTGACCTAAGGTAGAAAGTAAGGTAATATCAGCTGGAGGAGAGTTCCTGGGTCTACTTAGAGTTGGCAAAGAGAGAGTCACTGGCGCTGTGATTAATTTTGCTAGTCTGAATTAGTAGTTTGTTAGAGGATCGAAGCAGTCTAGGATTTTTATAGGGGGTGATGATATTTTTAAGTGCAGGAGTATTGTCTGGATTATAGAGGATTTTATCGGCCATAATCAGTTGGTTATACTGGATTAGGCTGGGTAGTTCAAGCCACCCAAGCTGATTTAGATTGATGCAGTGATGTGTCCTAAAAGGCAGCCCAGTAGCAAACCTGGCAATGTGGTTGTAGCAAATTGAGAGTTTAAGGACAGTCTTGTTTAAATTCGAGAGTAGAGGGTATGTATACAGAAGGGTTGAAAGAAGGTGAGAGCGAGCTATGGCAGTTTTAGCTGGAGGGGTTAGGAAGGCTTTTATTCTGTAAAGTGACCCTAGTTTTTTATTGATGGTTTTGATAGTTTGGTTAACATGTAGGTCGAATTTTAGATTATCTATGATGACACCTAATAGTTTTGTAGAGGGGTCAGGGGAGATCATTGTGCCATCATTTGAATTTATGGTAAAGGTGAAAGCGGTAGACCTACGTGTTGGTGAAAATAACATCTTAGTTTTTTTGGGATTTAGGATCAGACGACATTCAGAAAGCCAGTTTTCTATTGTATTAAAGGTGGTCTGGGTAGGTGACCATAACTCTTAGAGATGTGGCCGAGCAAATCAGAGTAGAGTCATTAGCATATTGGATACAGCTGACTTTTGGGATGACAGTATAAAGGTCGTTAATGAAGATGGAGAACAGCAAGGGCCCTAGTATAGAGCCTTGTGGTACTCCAAGAGTGTTAGAAGATTAGAGAGCTTGTTCTGCCAGAGGACAGCCTGCTGTCGACCATTCAGGTAGGATTGAAACCATTGAAGGGGCTCTAGTATCTAGACAGAATGTTTGCAGGGTGTGGATTAAAAGTTGGTGATCAACCATATCGAATGCCTTGGAAAGATCCAAGAAGAGGACTGAGGATATATAATTATTGTTGCAATTATGGTTTATGGTGTTGGTAAAGGCTAGGAGGGCTGAAGTAGTGCTGTGATGAGGACAGAAGCCATGCTGAGTGTCTGCCATAAGGTGATTCTATATTAGGTGGTGCATGAGTTGTCTATGAATACATTTTTCCGTAATCTTTGCAAGTGGAGAGAGTATAGCTATTGGCCTATAATTAGAGAATTCAGTAGAACTGCCTCCTTTGTGAAGTGGGATTACATAGGATATTTTCCAGATGGTGGGAATTTTAGCTTCTACTATGGTTCGATTGATTAGTATTGAGACGGGATAAGCAATAGCATCAGCTCATTTTTGTAGGTACTCGGCAGGGAGTTGATCAGCAGAAATTGTAGTGGGTTTTAATTTTTTGATCAAGGTACGGATGAGTGAAGTGACGACTGGTTGGAAGCTGAACGTGAGTAGGTTTCTAGGGGTGGTACTTTCAGGACCAGGGGAGCTAGGAGGTAGTTGGCTAGCTAGGGCTTGAATTGTCTCGGTAAAGAGTCTGTTAAAACGGTCAAACATTTTCAGGGGTTTTATCAATAGTAGCAGCAGGGATTGTGTACTTGTCAATAGATCCATCCAAGAAAATACAGTACCAGATATCTGGAAAAAATTCTTCTTAATACGCCTCCATAAGGGAGGAAATTCTACAGAACCCTCAAATTACAGGCTTATTGCCATATTTATCCCCCTTATCCAAGATACTGGAAATATGTATACACAGACAAATACTAAACCGCCTCTTACAGGCAAAACTTATTACACTTATACAGCATGATTTCCGACCCTCTCACAGTGCTACCACTGCCCTCCTATCTTTCACACGCAACATTGCCAAAGCCAGAGGTAATAAACTCATATCAGCTCTATTCCCTGACTTATCCAAAGCATTTGATACAGTTTCCCATCCCATCCTCCTAAAACTTTCCAACCTACAATTCTGTACCTCCACTACCTCCTGATTTAACAGCTACCTCTCGAACATATATCAGTCCGTCAGATGGCAAACATCCTTCTCCCCTTTCCATCTTGTTAAGACTGAGGTTCTATTCTGGGCCCCCTACTTTTTAATATATTTACAAATAACCTCCATGTCTCCTGCCCCCACTCTACCTTAATACAATACACAAGTGATTCCACAATTAACACCTACGACAATATGCAAAATCTCCACACTGCCACTCAACAATCTCTGCACCTAGTAGAACACTGGCTAACTGAAAACAACCTGCTTCTGAACCCCAAAAAGACCAAGCTTTTCCTTTTCCGTCCAGAAAACCTCAGTCCAGCTAAAGACAACTTCACCATTTCATCCTTAGATAATACAATTATTACCACTGACTCAAACACCAAATTTCTTGGTGTTAATATAGACAACCAATTAAAATTCGACATGCGTATCTTAAACTGTATCAAAAAGTCCAGTCAAAACCTAGGTCTTCTGTACTGCAACAACAAATATGTACCTTACAAATGTAGACCTACACTGGCTCAAACCTTTATTCTACCATCCCTGCTGTATGCTGCTCCCGTATTTACTAACCTCCAAAATTAACCAAACTAGAAACCACCTATAGCAAGATTTGCAGCCAGTAATAGCTACAAATCCCATCACTGTATATCCCTGAAAAGCTTAAGATGGTCTGAGCTCCCCCACATGCTTCAAATATCACAACTACAAATTGCACACAACATCCTAAATAGCCCCAACTCCTGCACTTACATCCAGAATTACACCCTACACACCCAATTGTGACCTCAGAAGCACACAGCAAAACCTTCTGCAGGTGACCAAGCCAAACAAAAATATTGGAAAAATACGATGTTATGTGATCCTATCTCGCCTACATTCTGACTGATGGGTTCGGAGCCGATCCCTCGGCTCCGACTCGGCACGCTTATGCCAAAGAGCGAAGTCTCTTATTGGCTGAGCTTACTATATCCCAGGATGCACCACTACCAGTCCCCCAGATCTCGTTTGCCGCTAACTAGCGAAGACGTGGTCTCGAGCTGGCTGAGCTAAGTAGTGTTTTTTTTCACTAACTTTCTGTCAGGAATTTGCTAATTTCTAAACAAAAAGCTGTTTTAACGGCTACTCTGTTGTGTGTGTGTTTGACAATTTTTTCTGTGAAAATTTGTGTATGATTGATATTTGTCTGGTTACAGGCTCCCTCGGTCTATAGGGCCTTCCTACCGGTTAATTCCCTTTTAAAACAACCTTAGGGTTCATTTATTCTTTATTTCCTTATATAGTGGTTGACTGTTGTTCTTTGTGGTTTTGTGTGAACAGCAAGTTAATCTTGAATTAAAATAAGTTTGTCTGTGAGAAAGTACTTCTTTTCTGCTTATAATGTCTCAAGCACCTAGGCCTTCGGGCTTCTAAAAGTGCACTAAATGTAACTTTAAGATGTCTATCACGGATGACCATTCTCTGTGTGTATACTGTTTGGGCGCCAAACATTTGCAGGAGTCCTGCAGCGTGTGTCACGCTTTTTCCTCGAGGGTCCTCCAAGAGAGGAAAAATAAGCTTATATTAAAAGGCCTTGTAAAACCCTCTTTTGAAGAAGCTTTAGCATCCTCTCCTTCTCCTGCTAAGAAGAAAAGGGCGTCGGCTCCGACCAGTCCGTCTGATCCGACCGCCAAAAGACATAGGCAGGCTTCTCCTTCGGCTCCAAGGACTTCGGAGCCGAGGGCGGAACGGTCTGCCTCGATGCCACCAGTCTCGACGACTCTGGCTTCGGAGCCGATGGCTGGGGCATCGAGAGGCGGGTCACCTTCGTCGGCTCCACTGGTCTCGGAGCCGATGAAGGTTGTCCGCTCAGACACTTCCTCCTCGGCGCCGATGGAAACTAGTTTGGGTATTCCTTCGGCGCCGATAGTCATCGAGTCACCTCGGAGCCGGTCCCCTAGCCCCTTGGGGCCGTTGGAGAGGCCATCTCGAACCCGTTCAGTGTCCTCTAGGTCATCGAGGATGTCAGATTCGGACATAGACAGGGTGCTCCAAAGACTGTTCCAGTCCCCAGTCTTTCAAAAATTTGTTTCGGCTCCGACCCAGTTGGCTTCGGAGCCGACGGCCCATGCCCATGTCATTGCCATTCCTCCTCCGACCGCTTTGGCTCCGTCGGAGCAGGTGCTATTGGAGCCGGTGGAGGTCTTAGGGTCGGCTCCGACCCTTACTCCAACCCCGGCCTTCGGGTCCGAGTTTGGCACACGGACTTCTTCGGCCGGACCCGGGGGTGACGTTTCGGGACCTATGCTGTCGGTTCCGAGCCTCCCTCTTGGTGCTTCGGCTGCGGGACTTCCGTCTGCTATCATGGCTCCGGGGACCGGACACTCCCAGGATTCTGGGGGTCCGGCTTTCAGAGCTATGAGGAGTGCCTTGGCCAATCTCCGGCTTTACCGGTACCTTCCCTGGGTGTGGAGACTGGGTCTTTGGCAGTTCCCCTGTCCTTAGGCAGCGGAGCCCCTGGGCCTGAGGTTACCCCCACTGGGGGTTCCCCTCCTCCTGAGGGTTCTTCGGAGTTGTCTTCAGAGGAGACCCCAAGGAAGAGATCGTGCAAGAGGAAGCACGTGGACTCCGAGTCCATTACATCGGACACTGATCTTGATGATGCGGAGGGGTCCCCGAAGTCGTCCTCGGATGATGTCTCATTTGCAGACATTTTAGAGATCCTCAAACAACGAGGCGGCTGGATATCCAAACCCCCCTCTGCTGATGAGTCAGTGCTTCTCAAGGCCTTTGGGGCTCAGCCCTCTGCCTCCTGGGTGTCTCCGCCCTTCGACGAGCTCCTGGATTTGGTTTGTCGGAGGGCGTGGGAACATCCAGATACCGTGGAACCAGTGCCTTCGTCCTAACAAATTTTTGTCTGCCCCACCCGAGAAGGAGTTCCTGACTAAAGGCGTGGCTGTAGATGCCATGGTGGTGGCATCTGCTACACAACAGGACGTGGCAGAGGCTTCAACGTCCGTCCATCCTCCTAATAAGGAGTCTAGGAGCATGGACCGCACGGAAGCGCACCCTGACTTCAGCAGCCTTTACTTTAAGGTCCCTGAATTATTTGGCACATTTTACCAGGCTACAGAGGGATCTGGTCAAGGAGCTGTCAGATTCCCTTTCGGGTAACCTACCTGAGCAGCTAGCCCAGTCGGTTAGCTCTCAGTTGGCTATCCTTACTTCAATTTCTAACTCGTCCATGAGGCTCATTTCATATGCGGCGAAGGGCGGTAGAGGCAGGCACAGGCGTGGCTCTCGGAGACGAGCCTGGCTCCGTTGTGTCATTTTGCGGAGGCCTTCAAGTCTTCCTTCGACGCTCCCTTTGATGGGTCCTCTTTGTTTGGACCTAAGGTTAAAGACACTCTTACCCGCTGTGAGCAAGAGGGAAAAACTTTATCTGCCGTAGGTGCATGTTGTTCCACTCCCTTTCGGCCTTATCCCAAGGCTAAAGGAGGAGGGAAGATGTGGTTCCGCAAATCGCGTAAGTTTTTTCCTCAACAGCAGGAAGATTCCCCTTCCAGAGGCAGAGGACGGGGAAATTTTTCTGGGAGACGCCATCCCAGAGACGGCAGAGGGCCCCGCAATTCTGGAGACCGCGAGTCCTTTCGTGGCTCTTCAACCTCCCACACTTCATGAGGGATTGCCCGGCTGTGCTGCTCCGGAGCCAGTCGGGTGCCGTTTTGCCAAGCACCTAAAAGCCTGGGAGTCTATCACTCAGGACAGATGGGTGCTTCGGATTATTGCCGGAGGTTACACCATTCCCTTCACACACTCACCCCCACCGTCCAAAAAAATCCCGGACCCACCACCCAGTCAAAGGGAAATTGCAGCCGCAGAAGCGTTAAAGCTGCTAGAAAAGGAGTCATCCAACCGGTCCCCACAGACCAGATCGGATCGGAAATTACTCAAGGTTCTTTTAGTGCCAAAAGACAGGGGACCTGAGACCAATATTGGATCTCAGCAGACTAAACCAATCCGTCACGAAATCCAAATTCCGAATGGTCACGTTACAATCCATTCTCCCATTGTTGGAGAAGGATGTTTGGATGTGCTCCATAGATCTCAAGGACTCCTATTATCACATTCCGATACATCGGGCGTCCAGGAAGTATCTGCGCTTCAGCCTGGGAGACAGTCATTTCCAATTTTGTGCACTGCCCTTTGGTCTCACCACAGCCCCCAGGGTGTTCACCAAGTGTTTGGCAGTAGTAACTGCTCACCTGAGGAGTCTTGGATTCCAAGTGTTTCCCTATCTGGACGACTGGCTCCTGACTGCCACCACCAGTCATCTACTAATGGACAACCTCAAAGCCACCATTTCCCTGGGTGCTACCCTGGGAATTACATTCAATTGGTCAAAGTCTGTCTTGCTGCCCTCTCAGCGCATAAGGTTCATAGGAGCAGAGATAGACTCAAAATTGATGCGCGTTTTTCTTCCTACTGAAAGGATTCAAACTTTACAAGGTCAAGTTCAAGCCCTGCTTTCAAGATCCAAAGCCCCAGCCAGGATGGTCCTGCAACTTTTAGGTTCGATGTCTGCCACGGTTCTCCTAGTTCCTCTGGCAAGATTGCACATGAGGATTCTTCAGTGGCTATTATCGACTCAATGGTCCTTTCAGAATCTTCCCCTCAATCACCCCATTATGATTACAGAAACGTGCAAACGGGACCTTCGCTGGTGGCTTCAGCCGTCCAATCTGAATCAGGGAAGACCTTTTGTTATCCCCCCTCCGGTAGCCACCCTGACGACGGATGCCTCCCAGACAGGGTGGGGGGGGCATTGTCTGGGCAGGTTAGTTCAGGGTTCCAGACGAAACCTTTCTCCACATCAATGTATTGGAGATGAGGGCTGTACTTCTGTCCCTACAAGCCCTCCACAAGTTTCTTCCTCAAGGCATTATCGCTATCCACACAGACAACATGTCGGTGGTCTGGTACCTAAACAAACAAGGAGGGACCAGATCTTACCCCCTTTGCAGAGAGGCCATGAGGGTGTGGGAATGGGCTGTAGCTACCAACCGTTTCTTGGTAGCGACCCACATTCCAGGGAAATCCAATATATTGGCAGACAGATTAAGCAGGACAATTCTCTCTCCTCACGAGTGGTCCCTGAACGAAACAGTAGCAGCTCAGGTTTTCAGAAGATGGGGGCGCGTGCTGCGACCTGTTTGCAACACCACAAAACACAAAGTGCAAAGGTTCTTCTCCTTGACTCCACATCAGGGGGAAGCAGCTATGGATGCTCTAGCACAACCTTGGCCAACAGGGCTACTTTATGCCTTTCCTCCGGTTCCACTTCTCCCCAAAGTCATTCAGAAAGCTTCTCTATTGGGGTCCACAATGATACTAATTGCTCCGCACTGGCCTCGTCAGGTATGGTTTCCTACCTGAAGAAACATGCGGTGGACGATCCTTGGGTTTTGGATCTAACTCCGGATCTGCTAATTCATCAGTCGGGACGACAACACCAGTCCCTTCGCACTTTGAAGTTGACAGCTTGGCTCCTCCACTTCCGACTTTAGTCAGAAATCACACCTTAGACCCGGAAGTTATTCACATTTTATCTTGACCCACAAACCCACCACTAAGAAATTGTACCTCAGTAAGTGGAAGAGGTTTGCTATCTGGGCTCAACTCAGGGCTTAGACCCTATCACTGCCCGATCCCAGAGGTTTTGAAATTTTTAACATCCTTGTTTAATCAAGGATCTTCAGTCTCTAGTATTAAAGTCCAACTGGCAGCTATCTCTAAATTTCACGAATCCATGGATCCACCGTTGATGAGCAGCAGATTATGCAAAACTTTCATTAAAGGTGCGGGGCTGTTAAGACCCCCAGTTTTTCATCCTGCCCCTCCGTGGGATCTTGATTTGGTGCTTCGTGCCTTAACATCTTCCCCTTTCGAACCGGCTGCTACATGTGAGTTAAAATATCTGTCTTGGAAAACTGCCTTCTTAGTTGCAATTACCTCTGCAAGAAGAGTTTCAGAGCTTCAAGCCCTATCTATCAAACCACCGTGCTTGATTTTCACAAGGATAGAGTATCACTTAGGCCTAACCCATCTTTTGTCCCAAAGGTTTGTTCTAATCTCTGTCTCCAACAATCTCTAGAGCTACCAGTTTTCTTTCCAAAATTCTCCAACGGCGGAATACACTCTCCATAAATTGGATGTTCACAGGCAATTGCGCTTCTATCTAGACAGGACTCAGCAAATTAAGTAAATCAGACCAGTTGTTTGTGTCCTTCTCAGACATTAAATTGGGTAAAACCATCACAAAAGCTACTATCTCCAAATGGATTAGAGATTGTATAACTCAGGCTTATTCCTCTTCAAATAAGCAACTTACAACATCTATCAAAGCTCACTCTACCAGAGCTATGGCTACTTCTATCACCTTTCATTCCAAGCTCGCTATTTCTGAGATTTGTGCTGCGGCTACTTGGTCCAACCGCACACTTTCATTTCCCACTATAAATTGGATGTGGCATCTAAAGGGCGAGCATCATTTGGTTCCACGGTACTCAGGAGTGTTTTCCAGTGAGCCACCCAGGATTCAGGTGCTAGGGACGCTGTCCCATCAGTCAGAATGTAGGCGAGATAGGATCACATAACATCTTTTAGTTATGTACTCACCATAACTTCAGATGTTTGGGATCCATCTCGCACATTCCTAATACCCACCCTCCTTCCCCCGGCCTTGGAGATCAGAAGAGATTGAACGGTTTTGAGTTCTACTGTTTTATCTTGTTTCATCTGACGATGTTATATAAGCAGTGCGTGCATGTGTGCATGTATGCGGACAAACTAGATCTGGGGGACTGGTAGTGGTGCATCCTGGGATATAGTAAGCTCAGCCAATAAGAGACTTCGCTCTTTGGCATAAGCGTGCCGAGTCGGAGCCGAGGGATCGGCTCCGAACCCATCAGTCAGAATGTAGGCGAGATGGATCCCAAACATCTGAAGTTATGGTGAGTACATAACTAAAAGTTACAGTCATTCAATTGCATACTCCTGGAGCAAACTTCCATTGTCCCTTCACTCAACTAGCAAAAGTGGTGAATTCAAAAAGCAACTAAAACTTAATTTCCAACATGCATGGATATGTACTTGCCAGGAAATTACCGAATTAATTTTTCTTCATCTCTCAATTAACATATCTGCCTGGTAACTACCTAAACTGCTTATTGTATTGCTCTCTCTGCAGTCAGTACCTATGCTATTAAATGCATCTTTGTTGTACTATGCCATAATGTTACTTTTTTTAATTTTAGGCATTGCTACATTCCTTGTAAATAACTTAATGCTAACCAAATTTTTCAAACATATTGTTACTGTATTCTCAAAATACTGTACTTTTGCCTTGTATATATTCATATTGTATATTTATTTCTGTTTTTGGACTGTTGAGTATCTTACAACTTGAATGGTTAGTTTTTTTCTTATTTTTTAATTACTTTCCTGGAGCTTTTCTCCTTGGGTCTCCACTGAAAAAGGGATGTCTGGCCCCAATCGGACTAACCTGGTTAAATGTAAAAATAAATAGAAATAAATAAGCAAGCAAGGCGATGCACAGTCTCTTACCTTCTTTGCAGACTCTGTCTTCAGGTCTGGGATCTAGCTGTGCAATATCAAGTGACTCTTCAGGACATCTACATGCCATCAGAGCAAAATATAGAGATACTCTTTGAGCAGGTCCAATACACAAACTCACAAATGGATCCTTCACATGGATGTGTTTCTGGACATTGTCTATCGGTGGGATATTCCACAGGTAAAATTTTTTGCCTCCCCTGTTGACCAGATAACTTTCTCTTTTCTGTGCCAGAGTCCCAAGCCCTCTGGCTTGGCTGCCCTATCATTTCCTTGAGAGGGGATGTTTCTCTATGCCTTCCCCCTTTATTCTGATTCTGAGGGTCCTGTTCAAGATCAAGCAAGACTCCCCCAAAATCTCGCTGGTGACGCCCTTTTGGCCCAGAGAGCATTGGTTTTCCTTTTCTTCACTTAGCCAGGGCCCTCATCACGTTACCTCACCGGGTGGACCTTCTCACACAACACAAATGGGTCTGTTATCCATCCTCACTTGTCCACTCTTCAGCTGACACTGAGATTTGATCCCTTTTAGGCATCTCTTTTCGAGGACATGCTCAGGGATTTGCAAGAGGACAGGAAGCCCACTACCAGGAAGTTATAGTTGTCTAAATTAATTTATTTGACGTTTGTTTACCAGGATAGTCTGGCTGTGCAGGTGCCCATTTTCAGCGAAGGCCAGTGGGGGAAACACCAGGGTTCTCTTCCAAATGGAAGAGATTTTCCATCTGGTGTCTGTCATAACCAGAATCCCTTTTCAGTGAAGATCCTTTTGGTTCTCTTATTTGTGTAAATTGCTTTATGCTGGGTTGGCATATTCTTCAGTTAAAGCTCACCTATCAGCTATTTCTGCTTGTCTGCCCTTGACTTCTCTAGCCTCGAGGTTTGAAATCAGACAATTTCTTAAAGGTGTCCTTCATATCAAGCCTCCCAGAAAGCTATTCCGCCTTCCTGGGATCTCAGTTTTGTTCTTGAAAAATTGACCTAGGCTCCATTTGAGTCCACAGCTTCACCTTCTTTGCAGCATTGTACTTGGAAGACTATTTGTCCTTTGGCTTCAGTTGAGAGTGTCTGAATTCCAGGCTCTTATGGCTGTTCCTCCTTTCTTAGCTTTTCATAGGGAGAGTGTGTCTGTTCTTACTAGCCCTTCTTTTATGTCCAAGGTGGTCAATCAGTTTTCTCTTAATCAGTTTATTAATTTACCGTTCTTTTTTACTTCTTTCCAGTTTGCTAGGGACAAGGTTCCTCACACCTTGGATTTATATAGACAGCTCCGATATTATTTGGATAAGATTAAGGCCATTTTCAAGTCTGAGCAACTTTGTTTCTTTTCATCCCAAGTCTTTGGGTTTAGCTGTTTCTCAACAAACCATATCCTCCTGGATCTCTAAAGCCATTGCCTTTTGTTATTCCTTTCATGATGTCTTTTTACCTCTGTAAAGGCTCATTCTACCCCAGCTGTTGCTTCCTCTGGTGTTTTTTCAAAGGACTGGATACCAATTCCATCCTTGAGACTGCTACTAGGACTTCTGTCCATACCTTCACTAAACATTACATGTTGTATGTTGCTTCCAGAGCAAGAGCTGGCTTTGCAGAGCTATCCTGTAAGGGTTTCTAGAGAGCTGTTCTGTGCTTCCCTCCTTCCAAGTTTCCTTATAAGCATTTGTACTCTCCCTTATGCAAAGAATACTTCAACAGTGATAAAATACATAGTACAGTTGTGTAAAATCTTACCATAACAGTAGATGTCCTTCTCTTCACTGTTGCAGTATTGGTTTCCCCCTTCCCTCCTCCCCCTTCTGCTCTGCCCTTTTTCTTTTGCCTTCCTGGCCAGGGATTCTTTTCTTTTTCTTCTCCTTCTGGATGCACATCTTCCTCCTAGTTCCTAGGGACACTTGTCCTCTTGGGGCTTTTCAGTTATGAGGTATATACCTCCATACTTAACCTTTATGCCCTGTGCCTTGCACAGGGATCCTAAGTGTGACTGACACAGTGGTACAGCAGGAACATTGTTGCCTCACAGCAAGAGGTTCTCTGGTTCGATTCTCAGCTGGAGTGCCTTCTGTGCAGAGTCTGCATAGCCTCCCTGCATTCGTGTGGATTTCCTCCGGGTGCTTCGTTTTCCTCCCATATTACAAAGACATGCATCTGGAGCATTTCTACCTGGGCCTCTGCTGAAAATTTGCTTAGTTCCAAGTTGGACTTTCCCAGTTAACAAATGTTAAATAAATAAGAATTTATGACGTCTCTAAATTCCAATAGGCTTTGGTATACTGGCTGGATGTTTGGTTACCCTTGGCAAGAGATCCCTTATGTAAAGAATACTGCAACAGTGAAGAGAAGAATATGTACTGTTAATGTAAGATTTTACACAAGGTACTATCCTTAGGAAAAGCTTCTGTGACTCCCACACTTTGATACCTTGCATAATGTTACAAACCATGTGGTTAAAGTATTTGGAGTTTGTCTTTATGAACATTCTGATATTCCAGCATCATCTTCCATCTTCAGGGATTAGTTCCTCTGCATCTTCAGCTTTCATAATTGCAGTGATTAAAAACCTAACCTGTACCAAATGTTTTGATTTGCTACCTAACAATTACTGGCTTTGTCAGCATTTTGTATTATGTATTGTGAAGATATCCTGTATCTCATGCATGGGCATGCATGTTTCCTGTTACGTCACATAAAGTTTCATTGTTCGCATCATCATGCAGGAAGAGCTGTGTCTGTGTACTTATTAGAAGTGCAAGACATGATTTTGAGACCCAACACTTCAAAAACTAATCTGTTCACACACACACACACACACACACACACACACACACACACACACACACACACACACACACACACACACACACACACACACACACCGAATTGCAAAAACCCATTTTTAGCTTTTTAAGGCATTTTTTGTTGGGAGCTTCACCTCCCTGCACCTTCGTACCCCAAGTGTTTGCATGGCTATGTGATCTCTGTACTTTGGAGTAGGGAAACTACTGCAAGGTAACACAAGGTGTCCTATGTAAAATACTGCAACAGTAATACACAGCAGAAGGGATGTCCCACCCAGGGCATCCCAGTGCTTGGCCTATATGGAAAAGCCTAAAAAAGATCTGTATGTGCGCTGTACATCACATCTATGCTCCGCACACAGAATGTGGGACATAAAAGGGAAGTACGGTTGCATCTACCCAGAACTTCTGTGCTGCCAGTTAGAATGCCATTTTTGCCAGTGGTATGAATGCCTTGTTGCTCTACTGAATGTTTTTAGCAACACCAGATAAGTACCCCATCAGGGTTGCTTTACTTTTCTTGGTCTTGTATTTTATTTTACTACCTTGAGTTCATGTCATCCAAGAAGTGAAAATGTCAGTGTAGGAGGCAGATTCCCCCAAAAGGATAGTCCTGAACACTGTCTTTTTTGTGTGGGTGCTTCCCATGACCATACCTGTTATTGTCTCTGTAAAGCATTTGTGCCTACGACACTGCAAAGTTGTCTTCCCAGGCCATTTATCTTGAAAGCCATCAGCTTAAACAGTTAGCCCACGGTACCATGGCAGAATCATTTTACTTCAAGATACTCCTGCTAGGTAAAAAGAAGGCCAAGAAGTCTCTGCCAGATTTTTTAGCTGTCCATCCTCCACTGGGCATGCCTCTGGAAGCAGGTAATAGCTCTGTGGATCGTTCAGCATCTACTTCGGATTTCTCTGCTACTACCCCACTGGAGGCCAGCATGGATTCATCTTTTTGCACATCCTCTGAGGCTTTGCAGGTGTCTGCTCTGGACATCGAGAGGGAACCACTGTTAATTATCAGAGGGTCCTAGAGGAATTCTGCAGATATTAGTTAGGGAGGAAGTTCCAGTTTCTCCTATCTAATTTTGCTAAGGGTCGGAATCTCCGGTATTTGTTTGGGCTGATGACCCTTCTAAGAAAAGACAAAATCAAGCAGTCCGTCCTAAGGATCCTCCAAAGGTAATGACTAGAGATTACTCAGGGCTTCTTTTCTGCCTTAATGCCCCTAAAGCCTCCTCAAGGGGTTTCAGTACCCTCTCCTCCTTGGTCCTCTACCCCCTTTTAAATAGCTTATGACCCTCTGATGAGGATTCAGTGTTTGGTGAGGGGTCTTTGTCCTATTCTTCACAGATGCCTTTGGTTTATGATTCTGATGAAGAATAGTCTGTTAGCCCCAAGTCTTCTTTCCAGAAATTGTCCCTTTGGGGAAACAGTTGCTAGGATTATGGAATTCTTTAAGTGGGATTTTTCTCAAGTGTCTGATATTCAGAGAAGATATTATGAGTTGCTTCAGGTGGATACTCTTAAACCATCTGCAGTTCCTCCTGTATTGGCTGCCTTGTTAGATACTTTCATTGCTACCTCCAAGTCACCTGATTCTCAGCCTCTTGCTCCTAAGAAACCTGATAAGTTCTATAAGGTTCGTGAGTATTGTCTGTTTTTATTTAAATGTCCTTCTGCTGATCCTGCTGTGGTGTCTGTTCTGACAAATCCACTAAACTTTTGTCCTCTTCCATATGTTTGCCTCCTGATAAAGATGGTAGGGCAGTGAACAGGCTTGGTAAGAATGTATACTGTGTCTACTTTGGCCTTTAGGGTTATTAATTACCAGACCTATATCAACAGGTATGCTTTGGCCTTATTGCTCAGGCTTGTCAGGTTATCTCTTGACCTCTCTGATTCTGAAAGCAAATCCTCTGCCTTATTTTTCGTAGGTTCTGCTTCTCAAGTGGCTCACCACTCTGTGTAGCTATGGTGCTGGTGGCACCTCTTCTAGGGCTGTGGCCTTTGGGTCCATCATGAGGCACTTTATTCTTAGCTTTGTCTCCAGTCTCTACCGAGGACATTAAGGTTAAGTTGTTGGATGTTCCTTTGGATAATACACATCCTTTTGGGACTGCTGCTGCTGACATGTTTGTCTCCAAGTGAAAGGCAAAGCCTTGCAAGACCTTAAACATATTTTTGCACCTCCTGTCCCTACGTTCCAGAGGAATTAACCTTCAAGGTCTGCTTTTGTTTGCAGGCAACCCTGCCAAGGCTCTAAGGGCAGGAAGGGTGGGAGGAGGGTCCCCTCTGCTAAGGCTTCTCAGATTTATGTGGCCCAGAAGCCTCCTTTAATCTGATAAGCCTGCTTCTGTTTGACAGTTGTCCCCCCCCCCCCCTTCATTTTGACCAGGTTCCTTTGCCCCTTCGCCTCTCCCTTTGTCTTCCAAATTGGTGTCTCATCACTTCAGATTCTTGGTTTCTTTCGGTTATCCATCAGGATTACTTCATGGTATGGAAATCTCTCCCTCCTTTTTTTAGGGATTTCTCAACCTCCTTTAGAGCAACTTCCTCATTTCCCAGAGGTTCTAGGGTCCCTGTTGAACCAAGGAACCATTCAACCTGTCCTCCCTTCCCAAGTGGGAAGGAGTTTGCATTTCACCTATTTTGGATCTCTCTAGGTTCATTCTCGAGATCCCTTCTTTTTGGATGCTTATTCTTCAAACTGTTTCCTCTTTTATTACCACAGACTTTCATGGTGTCCTTGGATCTGAAAGATGCCTGCCTTCATATCCTTATTCACCCTCTTTTCAGGAAGTTTTTACATTTGTGCGTCTTCCCCTCATTTTTCAGTTTTTTCCCTTGCCTTTTTTCCTCTCTACTAACCTAATGGTATTCACAAAATGCCTAGCTGCTGTGATTGCCTTTTGCAGGCTCCAAGACATTCTGATTTTTTCTTATCAGATGACCTGTTGCTTCAGGCACTTTCCCCCAGTTGATTGTTACAGGATCTGCACTCACCATCTCTCGCCTTCAAAGTTTGGAGTTTACTATCCACTTCCAAAAATCGGTCCCGACTCCCTGTCAGGATCATATGTATCTGAGATGCAGGATTCAGACAGTGCCAATGTTGGCCTCTCTTCTGTCTCCAAAGGTATTATTGTTGGCAACCTTCTTTTATTCTGTTCTTCCTCTGAATGCCATGCTAGCCAGGGAGTTTCTTTGGGCACTGGAATTCATGGAATCTTCTATTCCATGCTTTCTCTTGCCAGAATGCATATGAGGAAGCTTCAGTTGTACCAGAAATCAGTTTTATAGCATCGTCACCCTCTGGGTTTCAGTGTTACCTGCCCTTCCCTGTCTCGAAGGAATTTGAGTGGTGGATTCAGCAGTTCCCTGTCAAACCCTTTCAGCCTCTAGTCCCTTCTCAAGAGCTGTTCACCTATGCCTCAGATGTGAGGTGGGGGCTTTTCTTGGTCATCTGAAAGTTTAGGGTTTTTGGCCTCTCCGTCAGAAGTCAGACCATATAAGCATCAAAGAGATGAGAGCTCTGTTTCTGACCCTTCAGGCTTTTCACCCAATGTTATTTCCCGGTACCCTGAAGGTGTGCACAGGCAGCTCTACAGTTGTGTGGTATGTCAGCAAGCAGGGGTGCACAAAATCTTACCCTCTCTGCAGGATGGCACTTCAGGTTTGGGAAGTGGATCTCTGTTATCAGTTAATTCTTCAGGTAGTATACATTCCTTCAGAGCACAATTTAGTGGCAGACACTGTGAGCAGGCCCAAAACACAGGCTCACAAATGGATGTTTCACAGACATGTTTAGTGGCAGACACTGTGAGCAGGCCCAAAACACAGGCTCACAAATGGATGTTTCACAGACATGTTTTTTGGACATTGTTCATCAGTGGAGTATTCCTCAAGTAGATCTTTTTGCCTCCCTTCTGAACAGGCAGGTTCCTCTCTTCTGTTAAGGAGTGCCATGCCATCTGGAGTGGAAAGACAGATGCCCTTTTCTTTCCCTGGAAGGGGATGTTTCTTTATGCTTTCCCTCCTCTTCCTCTACTTCCAAGAGTACTGAAGAAGATTCAGCTGGACTCCCCAGAAATGTTGCTAGTGGCTCCAGACAGCACTGGTTCCCCCTCTTAATGCATCTTGCCAGGGTCACTCATCACCAGATGTTCTTCGTGTTTCACTGTTGCAGTCCTTACATTTGGGTTATCTGCTTGCAGTAGTCCTCAGTCGGCCTGATTATCAAAGTCTTTGGTCCTGTGTCAGTTGCTGTCGCATCTTCCGTGACGTCAGGTAGTCAGGGGTATAAAGCATGCAGCCGACGCCATTACATCAGTCTTTCTTGCCGTGTGGTGCCCGAAGCAGAAGCAGTTCACAAGTGTGGAATTTTCATTTTCTAGTTTCAGAACCAAAGCCTTCAACTAAAGCCAAGTACCCTGTTGGGGGAAACTTTTTTTCTTGCTCTAAACCGATGTCAGTAAGTCAGTAATTGTATTTCTTGTGGAAAGCAAATACCTCATAAAGATTTTCATTCGTACTGTATTCCTTGCCTAGGCCCTGACCACGACGTACCTCATTGTCTGTTTTGTGCCTTATTTAAACCACAAACTGTTCATCGTCGGTACATTTTCGCTTCTAAATATTTTGATGCTAGGTTCAATTATCCAGATATGTCTTTGGTAAGCCACCTGACTACCAACATTCCAAAAAAACGCAAAGATAGACAGAGACAGGCCGCCTAGGTCCGAAGCTGCCGACAACACTTCTCCTAAGGTTGTCGCCAGTTCGTCAGTACTCAGTGAGGTGCTTTCGCAGCCCCTGATACCAGTTACTTCAGATTCGCAGGCCTCTACTGAGACCCATTTGTAGTCCGGTATGCCGCAAGATGCTTCAACTGTGGAACTTACGGTGGATGTCTCTACCTTGGATGGGTCTGGAGCCACTGTGCAGGCACCGGCTTCTGAGAGTGTATTCAGGACTACTGACTTGCATATTAAACCGACGCCATCTTCTTCTTCTAGGCCTAAAACTCAAACCATGCCTAGGAAACCAATGCCCAGACCGCATGGTCAGGCCTCTATGCCTAAAAAGCAAATGATAAGAATGGCTGAAGACCTTGTTACTTTAATCAGGGGAAGCCAACCCTTCCCCCTGTAAGAGACCTAGGACTGAACTTGCTTATGATACTTCTGACCAGGATTCTGAAATTTCTGATTCCTATGATGACCAGGATTTACCCTTGTCTACCTGTGAGGATTCTGATGCAGAGGACTCTATTCCCTCTGCTTCTCCCCCAGAGGATTTTTCTTTTGGTAAAACCTTGCATACTCTTAGGGAGCATTTTCACTGGGAAAGCCAGGATTACTCTGATTCTAAAAAGAGGCTTAGAGATTTCTTACTCCTGCCCCAACACAGGCCCTTAGCTGTCCCTACTTTGCTGGACATTGTTGACGATGCCTTTTTGGAATCTAGCTTGGCCATTGACTCTCTACTTCCTGCTCCCAGATAGATATTACAGGGTTCCTGATTCTCACAAGTTCCTTTTTAAAAATCCTACTGCGGATCCTGAGACCATTTCACAGGGACCCAAGGGCATTAAGGCTACTAATGCCAAAAATCCTACCCCCTCTGATAGAAATTCCAGTGCCCTGGATAGATAGGGTAAGAAGGTATACACCTCTGCAACCTTGGCCATCAGGGCCTTACATTGCCAGTTTCATATGTTAAAATATCAGCAGCATATTATTGGATTGCTTAAACAGAAAATTATGTTGATTCCTGATTGTGCTGAAAATAAGGATTTACAGGATTTAATGCATTCTGCTGAACAGGTTGGAAAAAATACTTTGCAATGTGGTTTTGAATCACTAGAGGCATCTTGCAGGGCTGCCATCACTGGGTCTGTACTTAGAAGGCATGCTTGGCTTAAGGAGCAATCTTTGCCAGATCATGTTAAAACTAAATTGCTGGATGCTCCTTTAATCGGGGCTGCCTGTTTGGTGATGAAGCAAAAGAAGTTCTTAAAAAGATGGAGGAAAAAGCTAAATCCATACAAACTGTTAAAGATTTCTTACAAGTGCAGCCTCCTAGATTTAGTAGGCATTGGCCCTCAAAAAATGGGTCCTTTCCTGCCTCTTCCAGGCCTTCTCAGTTCAAACCTAGAACCAGCAGAACACCCAGGTTCCAGTCCCACGGTTTGCACAGGACTAAGCAGTGGGGGGGCTCCCACTTCCAAATCAGGGAGTAGTAAGACTTCCCCTATGGTAAGCTGCCTCAGTGACTTAACTTTAAAACTTCCAAGCACTTCTCAACTGACTACTCCTTTAGAGGGAAGATTGCTCTGCAAATAAAAATCTGGGAACTCAGTACCTAGGACAAATGGGTTTTAAACAGTTTCCCAAGGATATGGATTTCACTTCCACACGTTGTCATCCCCAAACGGTTGGCCAGATCTACCCCCAAATCAGTGGGCAGAGGCTCAAAAGCAGGTACTCTCTCTTACGATTAAAGGCTATTCAGACTGTACCAGAAGAGGAAAAGGGACAAGGTTTCTACTCGACTTTACCTGGTACCCAGAAAAGACGATTCATGGCGTCCTATCCTGGACCTGCCTATCCTAAACAACTTTTTGTTTTTTCCAAAATTCAAGATGCTAACTCTTCACCAGTTGCTTCCCTTGATAGGCAAATATGCCTGGTTGGCAACACTGGATTTAAAGGAAGCCTTACCTACACATCCCAATCAGGGAATCTTGCAGAAAATACCTACGCTTCAAAGCAGGCTGCATGCACTAAAAGTTCTCTGCACTGCCCTGTGGCTTATCTACTGTGCCCAGGGTATTCACAAAGTGCCAAGTTCCAGTCATTGCATTTTGCAGGCAAAGAAATATTCAAATATACCCATACCTGGACGATTGTCTAATTCAGGCAGAAAGCCAGGACATACTTCTGAATCTGGCATTTATACAAAAGGTGTTAACTTGCCCTGGGGTACACCATAAACAAAAAGAAGTCACAGCTGGTACCCTGTCAACAAATTATATTCCTGGGATCAAGCTTGAACACAAATTCCCAGATGGCTTTCCTCACGCCAGAGAAACAAATTCATTTGACAACTTGCTTTAAACTAGTGGTCACAAAAACCCTGCTGTCTGCAAGGCAAATACTACAAGCCTTGAGGTTCATGACCTTATGCATTCTACTAATTCCATATGCAAGACTGCTTATGAGGAAACTGCAATGGTATTTAAAAAGTCTATGGTGTCAACATTCACAGGATCTAGAAGCAATGATTCCTATCATACCTTGTCTACGATTAGAATTCCTTTGGTGGGCAGAGGCCTTCCACCAAAATGAGGGACTACCATTCACTCTACCTCCTGCTGCCCAAATCCTAACAGACTCATCAGACTATGCATGGGGGGCTCACCTGGCAGGGAAATATAATCTGGGCAAATGGAACCGAAGTCAAATGCACTTGCAAATCAATCAAAAAGAAATGTTAGCTGTACAGAATGCTCTGACAGCCTTCAAAGACCACATTCTTCCAGGACAATTAATGGTAAAAACGGACAACACCACTGTTATGTGGTACATAAACAAGCAGGGGGTACCCATTCTTACCCCCTCTGCAGACTAGCCATGGCTTTGTGGAACACAAATGCACCTGTAAATCAATCAAAAAGAAATGTTAGCTGTACAGAATGCTCTGACAGCCTTCAAGGACCACATTCTTCCAGGACAGTTAATGGTAAAAATGGACAACACCATTGTTATGTGGTACATAAACAAGCAGGGAGGTACCCATTTTTACCCCCTCTGCAGACTAGCCATGGCTTTGTGGAACACAGCCTTGAGATACCAAGTTCATCTACAGGCTCAATTCCTGCCAGGAAAACTAAATACACTGACAGACGAACTAAGCAGAAATCTCATGGACCCACAGAAGTGGAAACTGGAATCAACGATTTTCAACATGTTTATCAACAAATGGGGGATCCAAAATATAGACCTGTTTGCCTCCCCCCAGAACTACAAATTGGACAAATTCTGCACAAGGACTCCCCACAAACAAGCTTGGAAAGTGGATGCTCTGTCTTTCAGCTGGAAAAATCTTTTCAGTTTATGCCTTCCCCCTCTGCCTCTCCTCTCCAAAGTACTTCTAAAGATCAAACAGGTCAAACGAAGGATGATACTGATTGCACCAGACTGGCCATGCCAACACTGGTACCCCCTCTTGCGCAGTGTCTTTGCTGGCCCCATGGCACCTACCTCAGAACCCTACCCTGCTGTGTCAGCAGGAGAGCCATATTCTGCACCCCCAGCTTTAAACCCTGAACCTGGCAGCCTGGCTAATTACCTAATCTCTCTGTTACCATCCCTTAGTAAACAAGTGTTGGATGTCATTTTGGTGGTAAGGAGGCCTAGTACTAGAAAATCTTATGCTGAGAAATGGAAAAGATTCTGTGCCTGGAACTAAACTCAAGGGATGGCCACAGCAGTGCCAAATTTGTCAGATTCTTCAAGTACTTAACTGAGATGCTTCACAAGGGCCTTTCCTTTTCCTCCATCAAAATTCACACCTCAGCCATTTCAGCTCATTACAACACAGAACCACCCCTCTTTTTTCTCTCCCACTGCTCAAGCAGTTCCTCAGAGGTGCCAAAAACGTAAGACCACCCAGAAGAGCCCCAACTCCAGCCTGGGACTTTAATTTTGTATTGGAAAAACTCACTCTTCCTCCTTTTTATGCCAGCTACAACTGCAGAGTTAAAATTCCTTTCTTGGAAAACAGCTTTCCTTTTAGCAATTACTTTAGCAAGAAGGGTATCTGAATTACAGGTCCTTATGGCAGTGGACCTTTCATCATCTTTCATGCAGATGGGGTGTCCCTCAGGACCAACCCCATGCCCAAGGTGGTATCCAGTGTGGTTCTTAATCAGTCCATTCAGTTGCCAACCTTCTTTTCTAATCCACAGAACAAAGGGGAATGGATACTGCACTCCTTAGATGTGCACAGACAACTTAGATTTTACTTGGACAGGAATAAACCTCAAAGGAAATCTGAACAACTGCTGGTGGCATTTGCTGCAGGGGCAGAGGGGAAGGCTATTTCAAAGCAAACAATTTCTAAATGGATAGGCCATTGCATTCATTTCTGCTATAAGCACCATGGAAAACCTATCCCACAGGGGATTATACCCCATTCAACCAGGGCTGCATCTACTTCTACAGCCTTTCTCAGAGGTGTCCCTACCAAGAGACATCGTAGAAGCTGCTACCCGAAGTTCTGTACATACTTTCACCAAGCATTACCATTTGCCAATTTTCTCTAAATCCAGAGCTGGCTTTGCCACTGCAGTCTTGCAGGGCCTTATAGCTGCTCCTAAATTCCTCCTGCCATCCTTAGCTTTGGGAATCTACCCAAATGTGATGACTGCATCAGTGAAACATGAAGAATATAGTACAGTTGCGTACACTTAGGTTCATAGGTTCATACTAGGCTATCTGCCCTGGGGCATTTATAAGCCTAGCCCGATTGTGTTTGGCTTACGCCACCCCTTGATTTGAGTATACTGTGCCCTTTTTAAAGCTTGGTTTACTGTGCCTCTGTCTAATAGTGACGCAGAAGTAATCCCCGGGACAAACCTACAATCCCCCATCCACTCATCAAGATTCTTCTTGAAGAGAGTCAGCGAGGTGCTCTGCCTAACATGAATTGGAATTCTATTCCAGAGCAAAGGGAGCCTCTGGGTTATGAATCTGTCCCTCCAGCATGTTCTATTTATTTCTGTGCTGAGGTTCAAGTTCCTCGAGCGCGTGGCTCTAAGGGATTTAGATTTACTGAGGTGGAGCATGTCCGTTAATTCTGGGTTGGACATAGCTTTATATGTCAGGCATAGATCGCCTCGAAGTAGGCGGTATGCAACTGAGTAGAGCTGGAGTTTTTTTAACCGAGCAGCATATGGCATCTGTTTGAGTCCCTTGATCCTCTTGGTGAGGTACTTTTGGGGTCTTTCTAATTGCTGCAGGTGTCGGGTAAGGTACATCCCAAAGGAGGCATTGTATTCTATGATGGGCCTGATGAGGGATGAATAAAGGGGCACTATTACCTCTCTTGATCTAGATGTGAATACTTTCATGATGAGGTGGGCTATGTAGAAGGTCTTTCTAACCACTTTGGCAATGTGGTTGTCAAAGGAGAGATTGCTATCAACTTGGGCCCCCAGATCCCTAATTACTTTCTCTGTACTTAATGGGTTACCACCTATGTGGTAATTTGTGGGCACATTGTTTTTGCCAAAGGGTATGACTATACACTTTTTGGCATTTAGCTTTAGATGGCTCTGGCACCAGTTATCCATCTCTGCGAGACCTTTTTGAAGGATGTTTGTGTCAGCTGGAGAGTCGATTATGGTGCCCAGTTTGCAGTCATCTGCGAACTTGGTGAGCCATAGTCCTCCCACGTTGTCCTGTACCTCACAAAAGTAAATACCGAACAAGAGAGGTCCCAGGACAGAACCTTGTGGGACGCCACTTGTGACCGGTTTCGAGTCTGACATGGCTCCAGCAACTCTGACTCTGTGGGTTCGGTCTTTGAGCCAGTTTGCGACCCATCTTGTGACACAGGGGTTTATATTTAGGCTGGATAGCTTATCTATGATGCCCGAGTGGGGTATTGTGTCAAATGCCTTTGCGAGGTCCAGATAGGCTGTGTGGACTACCTTCCCTTCATCTATGGTCTTGGTGACTGTTTCGAAGAAGTCGACCAGGTTCAAAAGGCAGGATCTGCCCTTGAAGCCAAATTGGGTAGGATCTAGTGTCTGTAGGTCTCCAATGTCTTTGTTTGAGTTCCATGATGATCCTCTCCATATCCTTGCAGACTAGGCTAGTCAGGCTTATGGGGCAATAGTTTCCAGGGTCCGCAGAGGTGCCATCTTTGTGGAGTGGGACCACTGTTGCTGTATGCCATTCTTTGGGCACATATCCTGTAGTGAGGCTGAGATTGTACAGCAGTTTTACTTGAGGGATTAGTTCTTCTTGGAGATCATGTAGGACGCAACCTGGGACGCCATCTGGTCCCATGGAAGCAGTGCTTTTTGCTTTGGAGAGGGCGGCCTTCACCTGAGCATCAGAGATGTTTGGGAGGCTGCACTCTGCCGGGATAGATACTTGCCCTTTTGGGGGGGAGGGGGGGAGAAGTTTGCACTGAACCTGTCTGCCAGGATATTGGCGATGTCTATGGGTTCAGTGTATTTTATGTTGCTTAGAATCAACTCAAAACAAGTCTGGGAATTGTATCCCAGGTTCCTAACATAACTGTAAAAAGCCTTATGATTGTCTTTAGTGTCCTGTGCAATTTTTCTCTCAAAGCTGGCCTTGGAGGATTTTATGAGGGATCGTAATTTTTTGCTAGTACTGATCAGAGATTCCTTCCCTTTTAGGGATTTTGCTCTATCATGTAGTAGCTTCCTCCTTCTGTTGTACAGTTTATTTATGGCTGGGGTCCACCAGACTGGATGCCTGCCTTTGGATGATGGGGTCTTGATTTTGTTTGGGATAGCATGATCCATGCATTCCTGGAGATGTCCGTAGAATGCGTTTATATAGGATTCTGCAGTTTGGACCGTAGTTTCCACTGGCCCTGGGGCCTTGAAGGATTCCACTTCGGTTTTGAGAAGTGTGAAGTTCGCTTTTGAGAAGTTTTTCACTGTGGTTTTCTGGGCTGGGGGTGGGGTCGGGATGTGGATATCCAGTGAAATTAATTTATGGTCTGATCTTACCAATGAGGGATATACTTCTGGTATGGAGCATAGGGGTCCCCATGTTGGTAATGATCAGGTCTAGTATGTTTTCCCCTCTTGTGGGAGTGGTGACTAGTTGTTCCATAGCATTTGAGTTTATAAATTCCAGGAACCTTTGGGCTAAGGTGCTGGGGCTTGAGTAATGCTCCCAGTCTGTTTGGGTAGTAGAAGTCGCACAGTATAATGGTGTTCGGAGAGATCTTCATGTTCTCCAATGTTTTCAGGAAAGCCGAGTGAGATTCCTGACTTTGAGAGGGTGGTGTCTAGGATGCTATAAACTGAAAAGCAGTCTTGCCCACTGTCAGTTGCACATGGATGGTCTCCGATACTTCGTGCAATGCCACTAACCTGGAGATGTGGATTTCCTTGATAAGTATGGAAATTCCCCCTCCTTTTGTGGTTCGGTCCGGGTTTTGGGGCCAAAAAGCATGATATGAGGTATAATCTGGTAGTGCTGGGGTGCTCTCTGGAGCCTTGAACCAGGTTTCTGTCACTGCACAGATATCGATGTTCTCCATACTGAGGAGAGCTTTGAGTGTATGCATCTTGAGGTTAAGACTTCTGGCGTTTAGCAGCATTACCCTTAGTTTCTTGTTCCTTGTGCTGTCTGGAGGTGGGTTTGACTTTTGAGCCTTGCCTAAAAAAGGCACTATGGGGGTGGCAAGAGCCTTTGCCAATATCTGAAAGCCCAGGGGTGACAGGTGCAAGCCGTCCCTAGCGAAGCAACGTGGCTTGTAGAGCATGTCATCCCAGGCTGACAGACACTGGATCCCCTTTGAATGACACCAAAATTTTAGTCACTTGTTAAAATCGATCATTTTGTCTTTATACTGTGGCATCATTCTAGGTGAGGGTAAGATGCTGCTCAAGGTCAGGGTCATACCGGCCTGGGCTGCATGATCAGAGAGCGCCTCTGTCTCCATGTAGTCGAGGGAGGTACGTCTCAGGTCATTCACGCCAGCATGTACAATGACTGAGTCATATTTGTATTTGTTTTGGAGTGACCTGAGTGCTTGCGTTATGTGGTGGATCCTAGCGCCAGACAGGCAGCTCACTGTGACCTTCTCTTTATTCAGCCTGGTGAGCGGGACGTCAGTGTGTCTGACAATAGAGTCACATTTTACAAGAGTATCAGGTGTGTTGTTCAGCCTTAAGGGCTGTGACTGCTTGGCACACTGACTTTGTGTGCTATGTGTTGTACGTGTTTTGTTTTGGGGTAGCGTTTGCTTGGATGTCTGCTTTGGAGGTCTCTGTTGCATGGGTAGATTTTTATTTATAGCCTCCGAGTATGTTTTTGTGTTGTGTTTGGTTCACTGTTGTGGTGGGACTATGTGATACTGGAATTGTGTTGTGTGAGGTTACCTTCTCCTCCTGACTGGTTACACCAGTTTTGAGATGAGAGCTCAGCCTCCAGTTTGGCAATATGGTTGCATCTCTCATATATATTTGAACCTGTTTGGAAGAAGAGAGGGTTGTCCGTGTACATGAGACACTTGTAACATTGCCTCAAAATTCCCAGATTCACCAGCTGGACTGGAGAGGAAAGCATTGACTGACCTTTGGACATGCTAGAGTAATATAGGAAACTGAATTAAAACGGACCAATAGGGGACAAGGTAATCGTAGAGAGTATAAGAGTAAGTAGTGCTTATGGTTTATTAGTGCTAACTTGTAAAATTACTTATTTGGACCAGTGAGGGGCCTTAGAATGAGAATATGGTGTTTAATTTGATAGATAGGGCAGTTCTATGGGGAAAAGTGAAGAGCAGACTTTGTGGAGCCAGGAATAGTTTAAACCCAATTAGGCGGCGCTGCCCGATGTTGCGCTATGCGCAAAAACGCACAAAACAGGGTTTTAAGAGAGGGAGATCAAGGAGTTAGGAATTGACCCAAAATGGCCAATAAAACTACAGTTTCAAGGCAGTAACCACTCCCACAGGGGCAGGCAAGCTGCTCAATGTTTATCACTGCCACTGATGAACACAGAGACTTCCCTTTAGCCCAAGCAAACAATGGCCTCCAAGAAACTTACAAACAGTTCAGAACAGCAAATCTGTAACTGAACTTTTTTAAATCTCAGAAAAATGGGAAAAAAGCAAGATTTTTTTTGTTTTTTTGTTTTTTTTAAGGAAGGCAGAGGTTCACAAGTATCAACAAGTTAGAACAGTGCAGTAAATGACCCCACACTTGAGTGCTAGGCCAGAGACGGATAAAATGCAAGTTTTAAGAAAAAAATGATTTTAAAAATAAGTGCAGGCTGGAAATTCAGTAATCGGCTCTAGGCTGTGTTCTAAATACAGTTACCAACACAGAAATCAAGTTTAACAAGCCAAAAAATGCTCAAAAGTAGGCGGCAATGCAGAAAAACTTAAATAATCTGAAGTGAAATACTTAAAATCTCAAAAGTGGCTCCTTTCTTCTCTCAGCGTTTTCTCCTCTTACCATAAATATAGATGTTAGAGTGTATTCACTGTTGCAGTCCTGGTTACCCTCCCTCCAGCCCCATGACTTCTTTTGGCTATACCTCTATTCTCCTTTACTATACTTAAAAGCTTTTTGATGTATTTGCTTTTTTGTTGGAGGTATAACCTTGTATATTTATATTTAATTGCTTCCCTTTGGGGGGGGGGGGGCACCTGACTTCTGAAACAAGAAAAACTGATGTAATGGCGTCAGCTGCATGCTTTATACCCCTGACTACCTGATGTCATGGAAGATGAGACAGCAACCGACGCAGGATCCAAGACTTTGATAATCGGGCTGACTGAAGGCTACTGCAAGCAGATAACCCAAATGTGATGACTGCAACAGCGAATGCACTTGAACATCTACATTTATGGCAAGTGTACACAACTGTCCTTTACCTCACCGGTTGGAGCTCCTTCATCTGGACAAGGGTTCTCTCAGACTTCACTTGTCCACTCTGCAACTCATATTGTCTGTGGTAATGTTTTGATCCCTTTTAGGCAATCTTTTGTGAGGACGTGTTCAGGGTTTTACAGGAAGCAAGGAAAACCTCAACAAGAAGTCTTGTGTCCAAATGGAAACTATTTTCTCTCTGGTGCCATGCTTGTAACCAAGATACTTTTCAGTGGGGGTCCCTCTGGTTCTCTTTATTTGTGTGTTGCTCTAGTCTGGCTTGGCCTGATCTTATGTGAAGGCCCATTTGTCAGACATTTCTGCTTGTCTGCCCTTGCATCCTCCTTTGACTTCTCATTTTGAGGTCAAACAATTACTTAAAGGTGTTCTGTATATTAGGCCTCCACGAAAACTTATTCCTTCTCTTTTTGGGACCTTAATTTTGTTTTGGAAAAATTGACTTGGGTTCCTTTTGAACCTACAGATTCTGTTTCTTTGCAACATTGTACCTGTAAGACTTTTATTGCTGGCTCTTACTTCTGCTTAGATGGTTTCTGAGCTCCAGGCCCTTAGACCTTATGGCCATTCCTCCTCTTTTTTCACAGAGACAGGGTGTTCCTTTGTACTAGACCTTCTTTTGTTCCCAAGGTAGTAAATGAGTTGTCCTTGAATCAGTTGGTACAGCTCCCTTCCTTTATCCTTTATCCTCAATTTATTGGTGAGAGGGTTCTGCATACCTTGGATTTTGCACAGACAGCTCAGGTATTATTTGGATAAAGCTAGGACTGTTTGTTTGATCAGCTTTGTTTCCTTTCATCCCAGATCTTTGAGATTGGCTATTTCTAAGCAAACCATCTCCTCCTGGATATCTTAGCACATTTACTTTTGTTTTTCTTTTATGGAAAATGACTACTTCTGTTAGAGCTCATTCCATTAGGGCTTCTGCCTTCTTCAAGGAATTGGACACCCGTTCCATCTTTGAAGCTGCTACTTGGTCTTCAGTTCATACCCTTTACTAAGCATTATAAGTTGGATACGGTTTCTAGGGCCAGAGCAGGTTTTGCTGACACCATTTTGTGGGTTTTTTGAGGGGTTTTCTCAGCCTTCCACCTCCCATTCTGTTTCTTTTCCTTTTTTACTCTCCTTTTTATGTAGAATATTGCAACAGTGATGTATAGAAGGACATTGTACAGTTATGTAAAATCTTACCATAACAGTAGATGACCTTCTCTTCACTGTTGCAGTATTATGTCCCTCCAACCCTCTCGTTTGTTCTGCATTTTTTACTTCTGGATGTGCATGGATTCCAGTGTCCTATGGAGACTATTCTCTTGTAGGGCAGTTCAGTTCTGGGTAGTTGTAGCAATACGTCCGTTTTTATGCCCTACATTCTGTGCGGGAGCGCAAGTGTGATGTACGGTGCTTGCAAGATAATTTGTTTTTTGTATACTGGCCGACTGTTGGGCTGTCCAAGGCAGGAGATTCCTTTCTTTTTAGAATACTGCAACAATGAAGAGAAGGATATCTAAAGTTATGGTAAGAATTTGCGCATGTACTTTCTGACTTGGCACATATATTCTCTCCATATTTCAGTTCTGCCTTTGCCCAAGCATTGCAGTTACGGTCCTTGGAATTTCAAACGGCATCCAATTTTCTAGTTATGAAAATGTTGAAAAAAAAAAAAACACTATTTATTCTGGAAGGCAGCTTGTATGCTCATTTCCAGAATCTGAAAGATGGCCAGTGTAAATGGTTGTAAGATTTTTGACCACTTTAAAACATGCTTTTTGTGAATGTAAGATGGTATACAATATATACACACCTAAGCTTTGATTTTTCATTTTTCAAAGTCATGTTTTAAGATGCTATTCTAAAATTAAGAAAAAGGTGCGTTTGCCTTAGGCCATGGCTTTCTGG
Organism: Protopterus annectens; assembly: GCF_019279795.1. Taxonomy (NCBI): domain Eukaryota; kingdom Metazoa; phylum Chordata; order Ceratodontiformes; family Protopteridae; genus Protopterus; species Protopterus annectens. Next base: position 1,584,206,677 of record NC_056731.1, on the reverse strand, counting down.
CCAGAAAATAAATGTAAAAGCTGCAAGCGTCATAAGAAGAGTAATCTGTTTGCAGACTCTTAGCTTGCAACATCTGAGTGTTTTGTATATGCCGTAGGTGTAAGAGTTTCAGCAGTATTCAACAAGTGAGAACAGCCTTCTGCTTCTTTAGGAGGTCATTTAGGCCTTAGACACACATGCGCACACACTCGCACACAATCACACTCGCACACTCGCACACAATCACACTCAAGCACACTCGCACACAATCACACTCAAGCACACTCGCACACAATCACACTCGCACACTCGCACTCAATCACACTCGCACACTCGCACTCAATCACACTCGCACACTCGCACTCAATCACACTCGCACACTCGCACTCAATCACACTCGCACTCAATCACACTCAAGCACACTCGCACTCAAGCACACTCGCACTCAAGCACACTCGCACACTCGCACTCAATCACACTCGCACTCAATCACACTCGCACTCAATCACACTCGCACTCAAGCACACTCGCACTCAAGCACACTCGCACTCAAGCACACTCGCACTCAAGCACACTCGCACTCAAGCACACTCGCACTCAAGCACACTCGCACTCAAGCACACTCGCACTCAAGCACACTCAAGCACACTCGCACTCAAGCACACTCGCACACTCGCACTCAAGCACACTCGCACACTCGCACTCAAGCACACTCGCACTCAAGCACACTCGCACTCACAAGTTTCTATTGTGTTGTATTTGCTTGCTTTTTCAGTGGCTTCATGCTTTTCAGTTTTGCTTCTTGCCAAGCCATAGTCCAATTAAGGGTGTCCCTCTTCTTTACAGGTCAGATTTGTTATTGTGACTGCTGCAATTTGAAGACCAGTGTTAGATTTGTGAACCAAAATACCATGTCCATCCCCCACCTTCCAATTTACACTGAAAACAAAACGTTATTATTCTACTTCAGAAGCACTTCATAACTGTAGAAAAAAATTTACTTTGAAGTATCTTCTGTATTTATTTTTGTTTTTTATTTATTTTTACATGTCCAGTGAGGCAAAATGCATTTATTGTAGATTTCTGAGGAAAAAATCTGTGAACTGGGAGATTATAAGCAGTAGTAAGTTGCATAATGTGTATCAGAAAAAAATGTTGGTGCACTACTGTGTAAAGTGTACACCGACAAAAGGCAGTAGTGTTTTTTAGAAAGAATAAAATGCAGGAAAAACATAATGTGCGAGTATTGTCATGGGTATGTGCAAAGGTTTACAGTGTATGCTATGTGCATTTCTTGTATTTAAAATATGAAAAATGAATGGAATGTGTTATCGAAAAGTATCCATAAGAGAGCGTTAGATTGGTATAGTGGTTATGGTGATACTAGAGATAAAGTGACTACAGAGATTCGCACATGCATGGGATCCACATGCTTGCGAATGAGGGCTCAACAAGTTGAAGTAGTGGAACCTAGGGGACAGTTCACAGCGAGTGAGTAAGGAGGTTAAGAGCAGAACTGCAGCTAGAGTCTGATATGGAATATATATAATTAATTAATTAAAGGAAGAAAGGGGTGGAAGATTTGGTGATGAACTAGAGTAAAGAAACATTAAAAGTAGAACTGGTGTAATAGATCCCCAAATGTAAAGGAGATGAATTGCTAGGTTAGGAAAATTGAGGTGCTACATGATGGAATGAGAGCAGATTGTTCTGAGAGATGAGAACATGCATATGATTTAAACTTAAGGAGGAACTATACAGTTGTGAAGGAAGTATCTCAGTTTTTAGATACCAGGAAAGAATACATTGCATCATCAGCTTTAATAATTGATTTTCAGACGTGCAACTGCTTAGCATTTTATGAGCGTGATGATTTATATTCCAACATAGTGAGGGTAGTTATTCACTAGACTTTTTTTGTACTCTAATAAGATGGGTGATTGTAAGTCATTTGTTCAGTGATGGCTGTTTAGTAATGTTAGGCTGTATAGTGACATGTTTGGAATGACAGACTTGAATCATATCTGTCTGTTTAGTGATAAGATGATTGGAGTTTGTTGATGGAGGTTAGTAAGTATAGATTTTAAGTGAAGATTGTTTTAGGAAAGAGGATGGAGGAAGCTAGAGAGAGTCTGGCTGCTGGGGCAATGCAAGTTTTAGCTCTGGTATAATGCCTAGGGTTTTATTTATGTTTTGTTTTGTTCTGGAAATGTTGAGTACACAGTTTCAAACAGTGTGCTAATATTGAAGTAAGATGTTTATATGTTTAGAGGGTAGGCTAGTATAAATTGGTTTTATGTATTTTATTTATTTATTTAAATTTGTTGACCGGGAGTGTTTTATTTTGGAATAAGTTACAGAACTGAAGAGAAACAAGTTCTTTTAGTAAAGCTTGTGATGAGCTAAGTGACGTCTGTGACATGACAAGAGTTTGAGTGGTATCCTTATATCAGCTTTTAATAGCATCTTACACATGATTTTAATTTCCAAATCAGAGTGACTAAATCACCTATATTATTTTTAATTACGCTAAATGGCCAGCCCTGACATGACATGCTGTCTGTGATTCATGCTCTCCTGTTTAGAGGATACTGCATACTGCAGTTGATGCCTGAATCAGTTGCCTTGGTAGGTATAATCCAGATTGTGTGCTGCTGACACAGCTCCATTCAGTTTTTTGGGCGCACTCTGTGCCAGCATGTTTCTGGGAAGTGGGAGGAACCCCAGACAGGCACTTACATATTCCACCGAGACCAGAGGTCAGAATCTATCCCCACTTCACACAATCTTTGGCCAGAGGTCGGGACTGAACCCTGTACTTGTGCTTGGGAGACAAAGACTCTAACCACAATGCCAACCATGTCTTAATGCCCTATTCGTTTACCTTACATGTAAAACCATATTGCATACAAGCTATAGAAAGATTTTATCTTGAATCTGGCATGCTAGGGCAACAGAACTGCATTGATATCTGACTGACAAGTGCAACAAGGGAGGTATTAAATGTTGCTCATACTAATTATTCATATTGCCACAAGTTTTATATTTGTAAATATGTCAACAACCTACTGCTGACAAGTATGTGTATAGCTTCATTGGTTACTGAGGTATTTCAAGCTGTTTGTAAAATATTGCAAACTGAATATTTACGGTGTTTATTATAACTTAGAAAATTCAGCTTGACTACATTGAATCTAATGAATGCTGTCAGCGTAAAGATTAGTTTGTTTGCTATTTACACTTAGTAACTCCAAGATTGTTGAGATATGAATATTTACTTGATCTGTTAGGCATACCCTGTTAGCACAAGGATTGGAGACAAAGCCCAGCGTTAGGGATAGATTGTAAATATTGTTCTTTATAAAATTAGTAAACTAGTGCAATGACAGGCAAGAGGAAACTGAGATGGATGGATTTCATGAGGGGAAGACCTGCAACAGTCCTGGCATGACTGTCAAAGAAGTTAGGATAGTGGTGCTGAATTGAGAGAAGTGGTGATAGTTGCCACACCACCCTGACCCCATGAAGGGGGGGGGGGGGTGTCAGTGATGGTCTTAATTCCATTGTTAGAAGTAGCATTGTTCCAACTGCAGAGCTTTGTGGTAAAGATTGGGTCATATGGCTATGGAATGAGTGTGTATTCCCACAGAATTGTAGTTATTAGGAAGATTGTAGTAGTGCTGTGCTGTGCCTGTTTTGGGGAAGATAGGAGTGGAGGTTTGCAGAGGCAGATGCCATAAACAGATATAGACGTAAGTGAAGGCAATCTTGGCTTTATGTTCAAAATGGATGTAATGTGTTAAAGGTTGAGTGTTTTATCAACATCATAGCAGGAAAGAAATCTCTTCAAAAAAGATTTTAGGAGGACAGAATGGTCAGGAGTTTTAATTTTTCAAATATTTTTGCTAGAGGAAGAGATGAGTTTTAGTCTGATAGCTGCAGCTCAGGATCTGGTGAAGTAGGATGTGTTCTCTCCTTTATGAAAATGTGTGATTGGAGCTCCGCTCCCCCCCCCCCCCCGGAACATTAATATGTTTAATTTGGCGATTTTTCCTTCAAAGAGATTAATATAGGGTATGCAAGAGAGAGAGGCTCCAAGATGCAAAAATGTAATAGAGATGTTGTCTTTATTAGGTGATTCATATGGTTTAATCTTCAGTAAAGAATGCTTTACAGAAGAAGCAGACAGTATTAGGATGGTAGATATGACAAAAGGGAGAATATTTTAACTGGTGGGAGGGGTCAGCATTGGTTGTAGGGCTGTCCAAAACTGTTCAGGTTTTACTAGACTTCATTTGTAATTTTTTTTAATTTATTGTTTTAGTTTCCATACCATGGATGTACATTTATTTCTGGTCTTGTTTGTGAAGTTTGGGATTTGTGGCAAGCCCATCCATATTTAAGTGGTCTCTGCAGTACTATGAATGACAGGTGTTCGGAGTTATCCATTGAGTCAGAGACTTGAGCTTTTGGGAACAAATAGCAGCAGTAGTATTAACATTGTCGTACAGTGACATTAAATTATTTTGCAACACTTTCTAATGAAGGAAAACTTATAGAATTGACCAGTTAACATTACACAGAGCATGATGTGATCATTTCTGAGACTACATTTCTTGAAGCTCCTGAAGTGTGTTTTATTCATATGACTTACAAGACACGTAAGATAACTTGGACAGATCCAGATAGGTTGTGTGGACCGAGAAACCACTATCCACTACTTTCTGACCTTCTTGAAGTTAGCAAAGCTAATTACATGCATCCTCCCCTTGAAAAAGTCACAGTCAAGGGTCTAGCTGCTTAAGGTTTCTGATATAGTCATTAATGAAGTCAGCTAGGAGGCATTCTATGGTCTTAGGTTCATAGATTAATAATTAATTAAACTGGTAAAGTTGATATTTCTTGGATCTGTGGTACAGGCCCCTTTATGAAGGATCATCACAACAGCTATTTTCTGTACTTTGTGGTCATGCTCTTTGGCTCTGCTTAATTTAAACAATTTCATGAGGGTTCCAACAAAGATTTGTTTTTTTATATACATTAGACATTCAAGCGATTTGTCTGGACCCATGGAACTGGCGTTTTTACCATTGATGTTAGATGGTCACTTTGTAAAGTTAACTAGAAAGAACTGAAGCTGTACTTTTTGTTTAATGTTTTAATCTGTTATTGGTATACTACATACATTAACTACAGTTATATTATCTATTAGCATATCTCAAACTGTAAACCATTTTTAGTGCAAACTTGTTTTGGTAGTAAAGAAAGCTCATGCAGAATATAGTCCATGTTAGTACCTAAATTAGATAATTAAGGGAAGTATTATAATTGATTTATTTATTTGTGTTGTATTATCATAACTGATGATTTTAATTCTGTTAATGATATGTTTATTACTGTTAGAAAAAAATGAATAAATAAAATTAATAAGTAAAAACTAAAAGAACTGAGAAGTAAAGCAAATCTCAGTATTAGCACATTTCTTTTCCCTTCACTGTTAGTGACGCAACAGGTAACACACTTACCTTTGGTGCTGGAAGACCAGAAGGTTGTGGGTTCTATCCCCCCCTGCAGGTGGTTGGATTGCTGACACTGCAGGGGGTGCTACACTCCTGAATATGTCATCCTTTGGATGGTCTCATCTACCCGAGTGGTAGTTCAGGAGGATGTAAAAGATCCCACTGCACCTATTGAAAATAGTAGGGGAAGGTCCCCTAGTAGTGCATGTACCACCTCAGGTCTCCCATGAAAAGAGCCCACTAGCCTAGTGTGACTAACCAAGTCAACAAAGGATAAATAAAATAAATTCACTGAAATTGACTTTGTGATGCTGAGTCAGCTGACAGCACTGCAGCTCAAGTTATCAGGTGAATTTTTGTAGGCTGGACTGCAAATAGAATAACTCTTTGCTCTTGTCCTTATGTTCATTTAACAACACAGGCATCCAGATGCCAAAAGAACTGAGGTAGATTGTCGAAAGCCTCCATCATTCATCCTACAGTGCAATACCAGACCTAGTTTACTGATCCACCTCTAATGTAATATTTTGCTGGGCAGCACGTTCTGCCTGGAAGACTTCAGGCATTACATCAGAATCTCCTATCCCTAGAAGGATTTCTACTCCATGCACAGAAAATGGACTGTAATGTTCTCTGTTAATGAATTCCATTACCATTGCATGGTACAGTCTGATCCCATGGACTATCCCTGAATGCTCTGGACCCCACAGCGCTGCCTGTATATCAGCTGTAATACTGCATTCCTTACAAGGAAAACTGTCATGCATGTTGTATACACTCTGATCCTTTAATGATGGTATGCTGAGGGGCTGCATTACAGGAACAGAATTTATATTTTAGAACATATTTTGAGTAATTCCACACTGTTCAAAGGGGAGACTCACTAAATGGTGCTACTGCACATGCATCAGTCCTAGGGTTGCCATCTTTCTATGTGGTGAAAACCGGACCAAAAACCACAACCCAGTCTCTATCTGCTCATTTCCCCATCTACTCCACCCACTGTCCTGCCCATTTTATAATGTCACCACATGTCATTACAAGGTGGGATGCCTTATTTTGTTTTTCCCCTTTTTTCTAGGACGTCCCAGTATCGCATTAGCAATGCTTTTCAATTAGAAAGCTCATCCAAGTTTGCATTTTTACAAACTCTGCCATTCTATTTGTACCTTCTGGACTACTGGGCTAACATTCTGATTATGGGTATTGAAAAATACCAGATAGATGGGAAGAACTTATTGTTGCCATCTAACTCTGAGCTAAGATGACTATCAGCCTCAGTACAGCTCTACCTGTATGTCCATACTGGTACTGTAGCATATGGCCTTTCTATCATGTAATGCTTGCAGTAACAGTGCTGACAATTTCTGTGCTGCTCCCTGTACAGAATCCACATTTTTTTTATAATTTATGGCATATTTTTGACTAGCAGTATTAAAAATCATTGAATATTCAGGTAAATATACAAAGGATTGCAATTCTTTAGCAAAATCATGTATTGTATGGTAATAAAAGCCAGGGTAAGGGATTTATTTTGGGCCTGGTTATATAACTGAGAATATAGCTTGACTACATGAATTTCGAGTTAAAACAGGCTGTCCAAAAATGTTTTTTAAGAGACAGAAAATTAAAAGGTAGATGAAGATGTGAAAATATCCACATTTGCACAGATAAAGTGGTGATAAAACATTGTTCTGTATGGCTGAATTTCCCTGGTATGGTTTATCCTAAATGTTAGTTTAAATATAGAAACATTTTAAATTACCTGGTTGCTTTAAATATTAAGTGTGTTCAGTGGAGTTGAATCCAGTGATTCCATACAAAGTTTTGGCCTAACTGTATTTGTATAAAATATATAGAAATATATACATCAGCTCCCGTACTAGTGACCGTTTTTCATGAAGATTATGTTCTTATCGCAGTTTTTGGCAGTTTACGTATTTTGTTATGGAATTAAAATGTTCTTCTAAATATATTGTGGGGGGAAAGTAACTCACTGATTGATTTATAAATCCAGACACAGATAATTGGGTTTATACTGTAATCTGTTCAGGAAGGAGTACCCAAATTCTGATATGAATGCATTGCAATCCTTGTGATGCTTAGAGGCCATAAAAGAGGTACATGCAGTGCATAGTCTGCATTGCATTTAAGTAAAACTTAAAATGAAAGCTCCTACACAGTGTAGCACTTCTACTAGTAAACTGTTTAATATAAGCTGTAGCATATATAATGGCAAACTGTTAGAGGGTAATGAGGCTGCATAATGAAGACTGCAGTTTTCCCATAACCTTTGCAAAATATTTGATAAAATTTTCCACAGTTTTCTAGTGGCCCTGATTATTATTATTTTTTTTTTTTACTTTTCTGCTGATTTTCAATGTCGGTGTAAAGTTTTAAATTCCAACAGACTGGCTTGCATGGCACTGATTTTATAATTGGGCACTGATTTTATAATTGGGCTTAAGGCTCTGTGATTCTGCATTAGTGTATACAAGTTTATTTGATTTTACATTTTTAACTGGTCCAAGAAGTCTTTCTGCCATGACCTAGGTTTTGCAGGCAGAAACAGAAAATAGCTAGAGTTTTGATAACTACATGATTTGCTATCATTAACTCGACACACAGACTGTCGAGTCCACCAATGCCCGAAACAGTTCTGTGAAAGTCAGAATATCATATAATGGTGATACTGGTGTACATGAGACAAACACCAAACCCCAACACTCCCTACTATTCTAGACCCAGGAACAAGTGTTACCATGGGTCCAGAAGGTGGGCAAGTTTGGACAGTCGATAATACAGGTTTTCGACATTCCAGTATTCGCAATGTGGGAATCGCGTAGGTGGACTCGATCGCCTGTGTCTCGAGTGTAGGATAGGAAACCAAACTACATAGTGTAGGTAGATATTGTGAAACAGTAAATTCTAAGATATGTAGTTACAATACAGCATTTATTTATATAATCAGTAAGCATACCCAGATTTTCAGTAAGAATCTAATCCTAGTGAACAGCGCATTTAAAAAGAACTTCAAACAGTACTAGAGAAATCTTGGTTTATTAATTTATTTTTTTTAAAGAACCAGGAGTGTAGTAACTGCTTCAGGTAGCATACTGTCACAGGTGTAAATTGCTTTCAAATCTGACCCAAGATCAACTGTGCACCGTGTAGGATAATACTTTGTTTTGGGTGCTTAGGGTACAAGGGTGTGTGTGTGTGTGTGTGTGTGTGTGTGTGTGTGTGTGTGTGTGTGTGTGTGTGTGTGTGTGTGTGTGTACTTTGTTTTTTGTGAAAGTAATAGGTACCTCAGTACTCACTGTATTAGTTGATTGTCCACTGCAACATTTGAGTACATCATATGTTTATTTGTTAAAACACCTGCCATTTCTCAAGACTTCACACTCTGAAGGCATATCAATTTTGGCTCATGCCTGCATCACTGTGCTTAGGTTGAGGCATGCTTGTCACACTGGTCAGCATTTTTTTTTTTAATTGGCATGAACCATGTGCTGCCTGCAAGAAAACATGCTAAGCTGCAAGGATCACTTGCACAAGAATCCCACTAAAGAGCCCACAGAGTGGGACTTAACGGTACAAAAAAGGTGCTTGTTACAAAGGACCTTATTGAACATGAAATGTCAGTTACAACTTATTTCAGCTTATTTGCCAGTAGGCTAATAGTTAAGACAAAGTCCCCAAAAGTATGCAGTAGCCTCCAAAAAAGGAAGGCAGGAAACAATTAGGTCTAGTGAAAGGGTCTTGAACAGAATGCTTTGACATTTGGTACTTTAGAAGGACACCCTAACCCTTGATGAATTACATTATTCAAATGCAACTGTCATGTAGCCAAAGTGCACATATCTACAATGGACATTTTTGCACATTTTAACTCCCTGCAGCTGAGCATCAGCTGTTGTGAGGGCCTGTCCTTTTTCATTGGGTCTGTCACTCATGATTATCCTTCCCCAGGCTATCTTTGACCCATGTACTGGGCCAGTAAGAAGATTGAAGCCACTGAATCAGTATCACACTGCCGCAGAGAATTGATTTTTCTACTTCCCTCCCCAGAGCTGGGTGTAAACATTGCACTACTCCTCAATTCTGCAAGTGGTTATCATTGCCTGGAGTGCCCACCAACACCACATGGTTGTTTTCCCTTTTTCTACCAGGGAAAAAAGCTGCACTAATGTGTCTCAAGTGTGCTCCCTCCCAGGATGGGCACGCCTATCCTCCCTGCTTGTGCTGTCATGCACATGAGCCACTGTTTGAATTCAGGCCACCTGGGCTTTATCCCACTACACCATCAGTGCATATACAATGGACGCATTCCTAGTGCAGGCACTGGACATGGACATTTGTCTAGTTGCATGATTTGTTACTGTATTAGCCAAATGTCCATCAGATTTTTGATATCCGAAAACAGTGCAGTGGACAAGTCACTTAGGTTTTGTTTAACAAATCAGTACCCAAGATGAAGAGGAGAAACTATGAGGTTAGTTGAATATCTTGTATTTGGGCTGAGCTACAGACTGTTCCTAAAACTGTTGCTTTTACAAGTCTGTGACCTAAAAGACAGAGTCCTGAAACTCTAAAATAACTGAAATCCCATCCTATAGAGAGGAGTTTGGAATTCACTTCTACACCATTAACTCTCTAAGAAGTCACCAGTATCCCCTCTCTACATGGGGATATGCCCCACACCCCAGTAAATTATAGTAATGCTAATGTTGCTGTATCTCAGAGTATGGGGAGTATTCCAAGATACCACAAGGTTGGATTTCATGTCTATTTCCCCCATTGCCAAAATAAATAGTATTGCAATTCCAAGTATGAAAGTTACAGTCCCTGGATTTACAACATTTTCTCTTGTACCTGTTCCATTTTCGAAACTGTGTTATCGGCCCTTGATTTATGTAATACTTATGTCCTACCTAGCAAGCTTACTTTATTAATTTTATGATGATAAATAAGTATAATGGCCAGGATAATGTTATTTTACATGTTTTCTAGATTTGTAAAAGTGTAGCATTATTGTGGTGTTATTTAGCTGAATGACCTAAAGTTTATTCAGGATTTGAAGCACTATTAATATGTATTAGGAATATTATAAATATAACTTGGTTTAGATTCTTATTTTATTGTCAACACACAGGTTCATTGGAATATACTAGGCTAATGACCACCAGAGCCTTTATAAGCCTAGTAGCGCAACTCAGTTGTGTCCCCTTGTTATGTGTGTGTCTAAATAGGAGGGCTATGTTAGTTAGGAGAGAAGTATGTTACAAGGGGAATAGTTAAGGAGCTGCAAAAAAGTTAGTTAGGCAATGTTTACTGTCAGCCACTGTCTATAGGAGACAGAGGGCCGGGCCTGGGGTGAATTTATGGTTTTCTATCCAATGTTAGTTATAGAATGGTTAGTGTTGTCCTCTCTAAGAGTTGTGGGGGTCATTCCAGGGTATGAATTTATAATTTCCCAACGAACAGTCAAGGTTGTGTTTAAATAGGGTTGGGGTGGCTCCTGCTTCACACAGATGGGAAGCTTTGAGATACATATCTGTCTTATCAGCATGTTCCAGTTATGTCGCAAGTAAAGTTTAAATCCCTTTGGATCTACTATTTGTGGTACTGTTCATTTTATATGGGGTAAATCTCCATCAAGTCTGGATCTAAAGATGACTTGTATACTAAGCACAGATTGCCTATTAGCAACTTGTAGGAGAACAAGTTTATAGACATGGCTGTAATGAAGTCTGTGTAGGACAGTGTGTTAATACCTTTGATCCTCTTGGTGAGGAAACTCTGTGGGTTGTTCCAGCTGTTGCATATGCCTAGCCAGGTTCTCAGTGATAGGTCTGATAAGGGCCAAGTTCCCAGATATCTAACTGCTGGGTCAACTTTTAGAGGTGTTTTATCAATTTAGTAATTTGCCTGGGTGTAGGTTTTCCCATTTTAATTCTTATAGGTTGTCTTACAATTACTTAGTGAGTGTGCAGAGCTTGCCATAATAAGCAGTGTGTTGTGGAACTATTTACCTGTAGAGCCAGTAACTGCACTATGATGCAAAGTTCTTTCATTTCACAGTACTGTAGGCATGGTTTTGAGATGTGCAAACATATAATTAAAAAAAAACTCATCTGAGTTGATTTTAGTAGTCACAATTGTCTGAGTTGTCCCGTAATACAATCAGATTGAAATGGGTTTGATTAAAAAAATAACAGCAGAGCAGATTTGATTCTTTTAGGAGCCAGAAGCTTCTAAGTTGTCCATCAAAGCGAACAAATGTAAATTGAAGGCTTAATCTAGTAGGGAGACCTTTCTATAACTTTAATAATTAGAAGAGAGTATATTTATGCAACAATCATTTATTCTATTTTTTTCTTTTGTCCTAGATCTTCAATGGTAAGCTGCTGAGAATTAAAGAACGCCATCTGTTTTTAAAGCACCTAGGGAGAGCCCAGTACGACCCAACACATCCTCACTATATTTCTCTGGACAGACTAGTAGCAACTCCTGATACAGTGTTCTGTAATGAGATAGCCAAATCTTCACAGCAGGACTTTGAACATTTCCAGAAAACACTTTGATAAAACCATTACAATAAAGTAGTCTGCAGCTTGCCTCACAGCAGAACTTTGAACATTTCCAGAAAAGACTTTGATGGAACCATTACAATAAAAGTCTGCAGTTCATGTCTGAGAGCAAGCTTTGTGAAAGTCTTCTGATTGTAAAGGTTAAGTGTTTTCAGCAACTCATCCAGTAGGATTAGATTGCAGGCATTGTTCGATTAAAACTATTTTGTTTGGGACTTTGGGACATTGTTTGCAATTGGGGGTTTACTCTATCTGTGTTGTTGGAAAACTGGATTATGACAAATAGCGGAAACTAGCCATACGGAGTGTGTTAACTGAACATCATCTGATTAATATTATTTTCGGACATGTTTATACAGTTTTAATATTTTCATTGTACTGGACCACCTGATTATTTACATTTGTGCATATTGGGCATTGGACTATTTTGTTCATAGGACTCTTTGCAGACAGTTATCTACCATTAACAACATTGATCATATGCTTATTATTATACATATGGCCTTTCTTTATGAGCAGGATTACTCAGTTTATACGGGGCACATTTGTGAAGCACAGAAAATGTTATAGACTGGTTTAATGGGTCAAAGGGAATACTCGATAATATGTGGTGTTGAAATATATATTGTGCTTCGTAGTAAACATCCTGGTTATCTTGGGCACCATTTTGTTTTACAAATGTGTGAAGCTAAAATACTAATTGTTTCATGCTATCTTTATGCAAAAAAGGGGGCCCGTGATATACTGTAAGGTGTCTTGAACCATTGGAATAAGGAACCAATATATACAGGGATACGGGGGGGTTTTCCTTCGAATCCCTTAGTCATTCATGATCTACAATTAAGGGACAGCTGTATGTTGTACTTAGTGTAGTGAAGGGATACAACTTGGGAATGCCTCAGTAATTAAACTACAAACTGTACGGGCAACCTAGACCTTGGTATAATAGGCGTTTTAGTTACGGACCTATGTAAACACTTATGGTTCTTGTGGTGTCTTGAAGATAGGTGTTGTCACTTTATTTCGTAAGAAAGGCTTTGAAATTCATGAGGCAAGCTTGATATAAACCATCACAGGCTTGTGAAGACGCTCTGTGTCTTATTCATATCTTGGATTTGTGTGTTTCCTGCAGGGCCCAGTTGTGGATGCTAAGGTATCATTGTCAGTGATTTCTTATATGTTGACTACGTGTTGGGCAATTTTGGAACTTCTCATCATCTTAGGATAATTGGATATAGTTGTTAGAAATAACTTATTTTGGGATGGGGATTCCTGTCCTGTCAGTTTATTCTGTTTTCTATATTACTTAGTCATTGTTTGGGTAACCTTCAATACCACATATTTAAGATATAAGGCTTAAGCCTCAAAGCATTATTTTAGTTATGTGACATGGGGACATTTTCCAAAATAATAAATAAAATTATTATATGGGGCTGTTTCAATATTTCCATAATAAATAGAGTGATTGGATAATATTTTTGAATATAATATATGACATTGATTGGACAATATTTATGGAACTCAGCACTGCATACTTGTTTATACAAGGGCTGATATTGTTCTATAGATCGTTAATTTTTTTGAGGCTCTTATGTGGACATAGCACTGCAAACACTTATAAGGGGAAACAACCCAGCACAGTAGCTATTATACATGTTTTTCAATATCTTTATAATTATAAATGACAGCAGGGGCCTTTTTGTCCTCATGATTTATGCAACGCAGCGATGGTGAATATCTGAATAATTTGACTGAGGGTCTGGCACTGTCTGTTCATATTCAGTTTATAGATACTTGGTCACGGTTGCCATTCTTTTTCATATAGAAGTCAACTCCTTTTTTTATAGGTATTGAATATTATTTGGGTATTGATTCAATCCAGTATGGAACTTACGGATTTATTGAAAGGCCTCTCATCTGATCGAGATGATCTAGCGGCGTTTGGCCTCACCAGTTTGGGGGAACATAATAGTAATGAAGCCCCTTCAATAATAGATGTGAGGTTGCTTTTCATAAATTGAACAAAAGTATGAGGACATTAAGGGCCAATGTGTGGCATGCCAAACTTTTTAAGGCTTATATAGCAAAAGATATATCACCTAGAGAGCTTAGAGTCCGTACACATCCATTAGTTTCTGAGGCGGACTCCATCTTATTAGAACAGTGGGCCACGGCACAGCTTAAGACATCAATGGAATTTAAGATTTTGGCCTCGTATCACAATAGGATTATCGACAAGCACATTTTAGAGATCACAGATATGTGTAACGATATTGTCATATTTGAAGGACAGGATGGTTACCTAAACAATTTAAAGAAACTAGGGCAGGATCTCTTAACCCTAGAACAAACATTGAAAGATAAGAAAATGAGTAAGTTCCACCGAGATCTCACTGACTGAGGGTGGGCATCCGTTCTCAATTAATAAGCATGTCAGATTTGATTCTTCCAATAGGAAGGTAGCAAAGGGGAAAAGACCACGGTCTATCCTTAAAAAATCCAATATATCTAGTTGTGATGAATCAGGGGAAGAATCCTCTACGACCTTGGAGTCTAATACACAACACATCTCCGACTCACCAGTTTCCAAAAGGAGGAACTCTTCCACCCCTTTAAGGTAAAGTACAAACGGGGTGGGATGAAACAGGGGTGGATAGCATGGTAGATCTGTTGAGGCTGATTGTACAGAAATAAATGTGTTGAATATATCATCGACTGAAATGTCTCCTACACATATACAAATTCTGAATAAAGGTCTCAACTTCATACCTGGTTTCTTTGTTCTTGAAGACACATTTGCTAAAGATGTGTCTGATTTCTGATATATGCCGATCTCTTCATGGCTTACATCGAGGAACATATCATTTATGATAGAGCCCATAATATATACATGGATGAGATCGACATATGGAGGAGATATCTGGATGATTGCTGGTTGGTATGGAGGTCTGATATTACTTATCTCAAGGAGTATTTGAATGAGAACAAATGGGGCATTCAGTTTACGATCACATATGGCATTGACCAAATAAATTTTTTGGATGCATTAGTAACTAGGAATGCAGACCATACATTGACAACTTGAGGTCTATCGGAAATACCCGGAATACAACTCCTTGCTCCATGCCTCCAGCTTTCACCCCCCCCCCCCATATTATGCAGAAACATCCCAAAGTCACAATTCCTATGCCTGAAGAGGATTTGTTCTGATACTGAGAACTGTCATACATATGAGTCTGATTTGGTTTACAGGTTCAGTGACTGAGGATACAAGAAAGGGGACATCGCTCAAGGCAGACGTGCTACAAATCAAGATAGGGAGACCCTACTTAAGTATAGGGATAAAAAACAAAGCCAGAAATCCCAAATCAGATTGGTGACCACTTATGGGAGAAACACGGATGTCCTCGTCAATAGTGTCTGCAGACATTGGAACATCCTATTGGCTGACACCAAGCTTAGCACCTTGTTAGAGGATACATGCCATTTTTCCTATAGAAGAGGGAAAAATTTTGGCTCATTTTTGAACCATTATAAACAAGTGAACAGATCTGACAACAACCCTAAACAAATGACTTTGGAAGGGGTGCCCTTGCAGGGATGTTTCCCATGCGGACACTGTACCAATTGTAAGCACATGTCCAAGACGAAAGAATTTGCTAGTAAAAACATTGGACAGGTATTCTCTATAAAGGCTTTTGCGAATTTCCAGTCTGAATGGGTGATTTATATGGCTTCTTGCAACTATTCAGCCTTGTATGTGGGACAAACATCCAGGTATGTCAAATTCAGAATATCAGAATATTTTAGTGACATCAGAACTGGTAAATTAACAAGTGCACTTTACAAATGCACGCAAAAACACCCAAAGCCACATTTAGATTCACAGTGATTGATAGGATACAGCGAAACAGTAATAATAAATCAGGTTGGCACCAGTTATTAAATAATATGGAGAAAAAATGAATGATTAAATTGGGTGCCCTGTTTCCCCCAGGTTTGAATGAATATCTTTAATGAACGATGCAATTTACACCTATTGACTTCAGGTGGTGCTACACTATATATATATATATATATATATATATATATATATATATATATATATATATATATATATATATATGTATGTGCATGTACGCCTTATTTTAATGCACTGAAGAAGGCTTGACAGCCGAAACTGGTTTGCTTTATTTTCAGCTTTGTCTTCCAACCAATAAATTACTTTTTGTCTGTCCCCGTTTGCTGGCTCTACAAGTTTCTTGTATGCGTTTGTTTTTTTGGAGCAGTGCAGCTACCGTACGTGCAGGGGCCTGCCCTCATTGTTCGGACTTGTCCATGACGAGACATAAACTGTCTTAGTGTTTTGAAATAGAATTATTTTTCATCATTGTATTTCCTTTTATAACGGGACTGTAAGGCACAAGTACTTCAGTGGATGTGTACAGCATTGAACCTTATCCGAATGGGGAGACTTTCCAAGGTTTAATAAAAGAACAACACAATTCTTAATGCATTTTTACAAGATATGCTATGTGAACAATCCAAGTGGGTGTGTATTTTGTGCAGGCTCTACCATCTGAGCAATCCACATTGGTGTGTGGGGGGTGGGGGGGTGGAGACATACATTTGGTGCCTAGTAAGAAGGGAGTCTTGTAAGTCATTCTTGATTATGGAATTTAAATCCGAGTTTGCAGGTTCATATATTGCTATTTTAAACTGTTAGAGCAGATTTTCTCTTTTCACAAAAGTTTTCTAAACGTTTTTCTGTGGGCAAGCTTTGTGAAAGTCTTGAACCTGTAAAGGTCAAGTGTTGACAGCAATGCATTTAATAAGAGTAAGTTCCAGGTAGTGTAAGTTCACTTCACTTGCATTGTTATAACTTGTCAGTAACAAGACATAAACTGCCCCTACATATCTTTGTTCTGCCCTCCCTGGGTGGTTGTTATGCAAACTATTAGGGCTTAAAACTGCCATAGGAATGTAAGACAAAGCTTCTTATGATGCTCACAGATAGATAGTAAGCCTAGTAAGTACCCATGAAACCTATTTTTTCACAAACTTTTCACTAAAATTTCATATGAAAAAAAAAAATCAAAGGATTAGGTAAGGGTAACAAAGGAAGAGGATGTAGTATGGAGATTCAGTAACAATATAATGCAAGGTTAATCTTAAAGTATCATAATCGTATGTTTTACTCCTTACATTTGGTAATAGTCTACAAGGAATATGTTTACTCCTTATGTGAAATCACTGTGTGTATTAGAGAAGTTACTACTGCTCTATGGTGTTAATAATGCCACTGTCTTATATAGGCTTGAAAGCTATAGGGTGTAACTTTTTCTCTGCCTATGTTAAAATACTGTAGTTGCTTGGAATGTTACTGTTTAAAATATGGTCATGTTACTATTATATATGGTTATTTGTGAATTTCTTTTTGGAGCTTTTCTCCCCGGTCCTCCGCTAAAAATGGGTCCTTGGCCCAGAGTGACCTTCCTGGTAAACAAATTTAAAATAAAATAAATTAAATATTGATCTGAAGTAGTTTACTTCATTTGGTCTTCAACCTATGGGGGGGGGGGGGGATACTGGATCCATATCTGATCCGAGCTGGCAGTTTCACTAGCATCTGCTCCGAGCTCCAAGTTCCTCCCCTTACCCATAATACACCTCCACTACCTTCCAACCCCCCCAGATCTCATTTGCCCCGGCTTGCCTGAAGCATTGTGATCTCCTGAGTTAGTGAGTGGGTTTTTGCTTTTTAAGCATCTTTTTTCTAAAACTTTTCAGTGTAGGTGTTTAGGTTCCATCTTCTCCCCTCACTGGTGCGTCGTGTGGTTTCCTAAGTAGTTTTAGTGTTAGTTTGTTAGTCTGTATTGCTTCCCCTCTCCTCTCAGTGTTCTGTGTGCCTTGAGTATGTGGTGAGTGGGAAATAGATTATTGTTTTCTTCTCCTCTTTCCTTCTCTAGAGTGTTTCTTATACAGTCATGGCTGACCCCAAGCCTGTATTTAAACGATGCACTGAGTGTGGCCATAAACTGTCTCCTGTGGATGGCCACACTTTGTGTGATGTGCTTGGGCGCTGCCCACATGAGTACAGATTGTACTATCTGCGCTGGTTTTAACCCACGCGCTATTAAGGACAGGAAGGCTAGGTTGGCCCTCAAAAGCCTTCTTTCCACTTCTGAGGTGGCTGCCTCATCCACGGCTTCAGTCACTGCGGCTGCTGTGGCCACCTCTCCTTCCTCTCTTGCCCTTGCTTCTCCTCCCTCCAAGGCTGGGACTCAACCTCCCGCTTCTAAGCCTGTGGAAGTGGAGCAGGAAAGGGGCAGAGAGAAGGAGAGCGAGCACAAGGACAGGCACCCTTCTAAGCCAGAGAAATGCAAGGGGTCTCCAGACCTTCCATCTACTCCTGCCAAAAGTCTACCTAGAATCCATGACTCCCCTCAGCTCTGATCTCAAAGATTTTCCCCGGAGCCAGAGGAGACACTTTCTCCATCTAGGGCCTTGGTTCCTCGACCCGCAAGGTCAGAGTCCGTGACCTGTAGGTCCACGCGGAGCTGATTGGAAGTTGATACTGATAAAATGATGAGGAGGTTCATTCATACTCAGATCCAGATGGGGGTCTTCCTAGCTCCCTCTCCCTCTGGAGGGGGGAGCTCCCTTCCTTTTTTTACACCGATTTCTCCTTCTCTGATCCGTCCAGCGGGTTTGGAGTACTCTGATCTGAGGATGGCCTTAGGGGGTCGGCACCAACGGTACCTGCTTCCTCGAAGCTGACAGCTGCTTGGAGCATGTCTGATCCGAGTGGCTCTCAGAGCCAAAGCTTGGGTGTTGGATCCAAGGGAGCGGAACTTTTTTCATCTGCTTCGGTTTGTTGGGCCAAGTTCTCTCCTTCGGAGCTCTGCCCACTTCAGGTCCGGCTCCGATTCTCAGGTCGGTTCCAGGGAGACCGGCTTCCTTATTGGTTCCACAGGAGGGTCGCTCTCCCTCGGCATTCAAGGTGGTAGAAAGGGTTCTCTGCCGGATCGAGACCGTTGACTATCCCCTCGGACTCTGCCCCAACCCCCTCTGCTCTATCTACGAAAACCATCATTTTGCCAGAGGGGACAGTCTGTGTTCAAGGAGCCCCAGACTGTTCCCCATGAGGAACAAGTGGCTTGCGAGTTCACCCCCGGAGAGCCTCACCAGAGACGTGCCTTGCAAGCATACGTATAAGAGGAGGCACTTGGACTCCCCCTAGTCCCTCACCTAGGACATGGATTTGGATGTTGGGAAAGGTTCCCCTAGGTCACCTCCCGAGGATGTCTCCATTGGAGACGACATGGAAATCCTTCGCCATCGGGGAGATTGGTCCACCCCCTAACCTTCTGACGAGTCCGTGTTCCTGGAGACTTTCAGCATGGGCCCATCTATTTCCTGGGTGTCCCCTCCCTCAGATCCCCTGGTGGACCTGGTCACCTCACAAGCCTGGAAGAAGCCGGACACCATGGAACCAATCCCTAAATGCCCTGATAAGATCTTAAGTCCATTAGATAGGCCAGCATGGAACAAGGGCTCCCCGCAGACGCTGTGGTGATAGCAGCCACAAAGAAGGAACTAGCCCAAGAGAGTTCCTCTGTTCATCCTCCTGACAGAGTTGCGAATGATAGACCACTTAGGGAAGCGGGTTTATGCATCAGCAACTTTTTCCATTAGGATGCTGAACTACCTGGCCCACTTCACGACCTGGTCAAGGAACTAGCTGAGTCTCCCCCTATGTCCATGTCGCAGGAGGACAGGGACTCGTTCTCTGCAAGGATGGACCCTTTGAAAGCAGTCTCCAACATGTCCATGTGACTCCTCTCATATGCTACTGAAGGAGCGGCTGGGTCCAGCGTGTCCATAAGGCACAATGCCTGGCTCAGACTGTCAGTTTTCAGAACCTTTAAAGTTGTTCTTTGCCAATGCCCCTTATAACGTCTCTACTCTCTTTGGTAAGACCGTCAGAGACTTTAGTATAGCGTGAGAAGGACGGGAAGACTGTCTGCCATCGGAATCCGCTTTTCGAACCCTCAAAGATCCTTTTTCCAGAATCAGAGAGAGCAAAACATGTGGTTCTGGAAGTCGCAGTATTCCTGGGACACTCAGGGCTCTTCTTCTCCCAGAGGCAGAGGGGGACCGAATGGATGTCGGCCCAGAGGCAGAGGGGGTCCGAGGAATTTTGGGTCTTGAGAACCTTTCTCGGACAGCAACCCTGAGGGGTTGCCCGACTGCTCTACTCTGGAGGTAGTCAGGGGACGATTGTCATTGCACCACCTGGTGGCATGGGAGTCCATATCAGACCACTGGGTGCTTCAGATCATATCCAGAGGATACTCTATCCCCCTTGTGGTTCCTCCCAAACCTCCAAAACTCCTCCTGGACATACCACCCACGCAAAGGGAGGCAGCAGCACAGGAAATTTCCAAGCTGCTAGAAAAATGAGCCATTGAACCCGTCCCCCCAGATCAGTCCGGATCAGGCTTCTACTTCAGGTTCTTTTTGGTGCCAAAGAAAACGGGGGACTTAAAGCCCATTCTGGACCTATTTACCCTGAACCTGTCAGTTGCCAAAGAAAAATTCTGGATGGTCACACTACAGTCCATCATGACATACCTGCAAGAGAGCGACTGGATATGCTTGTTAGACCTCCAGGAGGCCTACTATCACATAAAGATGCACAGAAGCTCCAGGAGGTTCCTCCACTTACAGCTAGGAGTCAATAATTACCAATTTCAAGCCCTACCCTTTGGTCTCACCACAGCCCTCAAGGTGTTCACCAAAGTGATAGTAGTGACTCGCCTGAGGCTTCAGGGGATTCAGGTCTATCCTACCCAGACAATTGCCTCCAGACTGCTCCCACCAGGCGTCGTACTTTCTCAAGCCAGGGATTATTTCTTAAAGCTTGCCCAGCATTTGTGGATCACAATCAATGCATCCAAATCATTTATCCTGTCCAGGTGATGGACTACATTGGGGCAAGGACAGACACCTTACAATGCAAAATCTTCCTGACCTCCGAGATTACAAAACCTGAGGATGCATGTCTCTCTGATCTACCGTTGTCATCTTCCATCGGCAGAATCAGCATTGAGGACCTTAGGTTCAATGGCAGGGACCATAACGCTTCTTCCTTGTGCCCGGTTACATATGAGAATTCTACAGTGAACACTAGCTGTACAGTGGTCCCTGTTAGAATTTCCATTATCGTATCCAGTACAACTCAGTCAAGTCCGTCAGTCGTCCCTTCTGTGGTGGATGTGCTCTCCAGAGATCTTGGAGGGACAAACCTTTGTTTCAGCCTCTGTCCAAGCCATAGTGACCACGGACGCCTCCCAACTTGGGGGGCATTGTTCGGGCAGGACAGTCCAAAGCCTGTGGTCCCCTATAGAGACCAGCTTGCACATAAACATTCTAGAGATGAGGGCTGTCCTTTTTTGAGTTGCAGGCCCTTCATGCCTTTCTTCCTCTGGGAACCATTGCAATTTAGTCAGACAACATGTCAGTGGTCTGGTACATCAACAAACAGGAAGGGACCTGATCTTACCCCCTTTGTCGTGAGGCCATGAGAGTGTGGGAATGGGCGATCTCCACCAGTCGTTTTCTCATAGCAATGCACATTCCGGGATGGTCCAACATTCTAGCGGACAGGTTGTCAGACTATTCTGATGCCTTACAAGTGTTCTCTGAATCTTTTAGTAGTGGACCAGATCTTCCTGGAGTGGGGTCAGCCTTGCTGCGATCTCTTCGCATCTCCTTCCAACGCGAAGTGCAGTGAGTTTTTCGCTCTGAACCCCCTGCCGGGGGAGTCCCCCAGAGATGCTCTAGTCCATGCTTGGCCTCCCGGTCTTCTGTATGCTTCCCCTCCAGTACATCTTATTCCGAGCTTTCTACAGAAAGCTCGTCGACTGGGGAGCAAATGATCCTCATTGGCTCATTTTGGCCTTGCCAGGTATGGTTTCCCTTCCTTTGGTCTCACCTTCTGGCTCTGCCCTGGATTTTGGATCCCATTCAGGATCTGATTTCACACCTATCGGTGGGTTCCTCATCTGAACCTGGACAGTTTGAAGCTCGCAGCTTGGCTGCTCCAGTTCCCATGATCACTAGGACTCCCGGATTATCCTCTTCAGTTAGGTCTGTTCTGGTGGCTACTTATAAGTCTTCAACCAGGAAGGTTTACCATAGCAAGTGGAAACATTTTCCTTTTTGGCTTCTCAGAGGAGTTTAGACCCCTTCACGGCTCATATTTCTGCCATTCTTGATTTCCTAGCCAATATTTTTCAACAGGGAGCTAGTTCTTCTTCTATCAAAGTTCAATTGGCTGCCATTTTTCATTTGCATGTGAGTGAGAATTCTGCCTTACTGGCCTCCTCCAGTCTGTGTAAAGCCTTTATCAAAAGGACCTTTCTGTTACGCCACCCAGTCAAGGATCCTGTTCCCCCATGGGACCTTACTATAGTTCTTCAAGCTTTGGTCGCTCCACCTTTTGAACCTGCTGCAACCACAGATCTAAAATTCTTATCTTGGAAAACAGCATTCCTGGTGGCTATTACTTCTGCTAAAAGGGTCTCAGAACTGCAAGCTTTGTCCATCAAACTTCCATATATGATTTTCCGTGTCTATATTAGTTCATCGACAGCTTAGGTTGTCGAATCTGTAATGATAGATACCGAAGCGTCGAACTTGCAAAATCTCGAATGGCCATTTAAGCAAATTCTTTCCTCGGGAAAGAATTCAGTAGGCCGTCCGCAAACAAAATTAACTTTTCAACCTAAATAAAGTGGCGGCTTTGCCCCCATACCCCCTGACATGGGGGGGCTGTCCTCCCACACCCCCTAACTAAATATACCAACTCCGAGATCTCTCCACATTGCCAAAAGGGCAAATCCCCGATAACGACCAAGTGACTTCTTTCCTGAGGAAAGAATTCACTGAAATAACCGAGATTTTGCAAGTTCGACGCTTAGGTGTCTATCATTACAGATTTGACAACCTAAGCTGTCGAAGTAATATAGACCTGATTTTCCATAAAGATAGGGTTTCCCTTCGGACCAATCCGTCCTTTCTTCCTAAGGTGGCATCACAAGTTAATAGTAATCAAATCATTAATTTATCTTTCTTTTTTCCTAACTTTGCTGACAAACTGGAATACAAACTCCACTTTTTGGATGTTCATAGACCGTTATGATTTTATTTACACAGGACCAAAAACCTCCGTAAATCCAATCTCCAAGGTCACTATTGCTAGGTGGATTTCCTCATGCATCCTTCAGGTCTATAAGGACAAAGGTATGTCATCTCCAGGCAGGTGAAAGCTCATTCCACTAGGCCCATGGCTACTTTTGCGGCCTTTTGGTCTAGAGTCTCATTGGATGATATTTGTTCTACAGCTACTTGGTCCTCATCCCGTATCTTTATTTCTCATTACAAATTGGATTTGACTTCTAGAAGGAGAGCATCCTTTGGTTTCGTGGTGCTCTGGAATATCCTTCCATGAGGGCCACCCAGGAGTTTAGTAGCTGGGGACTCTGTCCCGTAGGTTGACGACCAAATTGAAGTAAACTACTTCAGATAAGTTATGTACTCACCATAACATTCCATTTGAGTAGTTTTACTTCATTTGTCTTCAACCATCCTGCTCTCCTTCCCCCTGACCTTGTCATATGAATAGCCTTCCGGCTGTAGTTGTAGGTCATAAAGTATTTTTCAGGTCAGGTTATCAGTATAAGGGCAGCAAACTCTATCTGGGTTTGGAAGGTAGTGGAGGTGTATTATGGGTAAGGGGAGGAGATTGGAGCTCAAAGCAGATGCTAGTGAAATTGTCTGCTCGGATCCGGTATCCCCCCCACAAGTTGAAGACAAATGAAGTAGAACTACTCCGATGGAACATTATGGTGAGTTCATAACTTCTTTTTTAAGTTGAATAAAGATGGTGCAGCATTCTGCATAAGAGGAAAATAAATCCTGAATGTACATATAACCATAAAATTTTATAACTTTTATTTTTTGCACTTCATTTTGGCTCCCAACAGCTGTCAGCTGCTCCTCTTCTCATCCACCAGGTTTACCTAATCTACTGTAATCTTAGCTGGCATAATGCAATGTCCAGGGCCAATGAGGAGATGAAGGTACTTGGGTCATTGTCAAATTGCTGCCAAGGAGTGTTTATCCCAATTCCTAGTCCACCATGTCCACATTCAGTAACATCCTGAGGTCAGCACCTGGAATGGGCTTCAGCAATGAACTGCCCCTTTATTTCAAGTGGCTGACATCAACAGGGCACATTGCCTATACTTAGGTAGCACCATATGTCTGTGTGCCCAGTCTGCACCAGAAAAATCAAGCTGTGCAAAATGTTTGATTTTAACAGACTCTGTCTTTCTTCAAACCTAAACCAAATATTCCTATTTTTATGTATGTATGTAATTTTTATTAATAAGTAATTACTGAATAACTGTTTTCTTAAAAATATACCTGTTTTCAGTTGCAGGTAAATCTAAACTTTTTTCATAATAAAATTTGTCAAGTAATGTCAAATATTCTAGAAAAGGAGACCTTGTTTAATGGTAATAGAGAAGGACCAAATAGTTTTATGGAATTTAAGAGTAATGCTACTGTTCCCAATGTAATTTATTAATTTACATCACCCATAAGCAAAGTAATTTAAGACCTGTAACAGAAGTACAAATCCAGTCACCCTTCACAAACAATTGTCTGTGTAAGTAGTTATTTTTCACTGGTTTATCAGAAGTAAGAAGAATTTCTTGTAAAATGTCTGATTAAAAAAAAATCCAAATTGAGAGTATGATGATTGAAATGAGGTTAATAATAATTTGCAATCTTTCAAAAATAGATTCATTTGAATTTCTGTCCCGAAGTTAATATGGTAAAATTTGACACTGTTCCTACAAGTCCAGGAATTATTTTTGGTATTAAAATTCATTTTTGGTAGTTTATCAGGAGTAAGAAAATGTAAAGATCTTATGTTGTCCATTTCATTATGCATCACTAATGGGTCTTCAGATCCGACTTGGCCATTTCTTCTAAATGTATGATCGAGAGTCTCAGACTCCTCCCTCTCCCATAAAGCCTTACTCCTCTTCAAACCCTCACATCTCATTTCCTGCCTTCCAGCACAGACACAATAATGAGCCTCCTTTCAGCTAAATAAAAAAATGTTCTTTTGTTTCTGTAATCTTAGTAGATCTTTTTCTATTCTAGTTAATTTATAGCCTTTTTGTATCTATAGTGTTAACCTCCCTTCCCGTTTAAAGTATTTTTTCCTGTTAGTTTTTTGCTGGCATTAGGGCCTTTTCCTGCCTTCCATATCTCCCTTCTGTTTCCCTGTTTCTCTTTCTTCTAAGAATGAATATATAACATTACACACACACATACATATAAAACCTTTTACTGTATCTTTCAGTTTGTAGTTAGTGTATAGCTTCTAGTGTGTGTGCATGTGTGAGTTGTGCTTGTATGTTTGCTATTTCCTAGCACATCCAACAAGCCTGATAAACCCACTGGCTTTAAGAGATGTGCCTCTTGTGGGTATACGATTCCTCAATTGAATGCCCACAAGAGGTGCATGTATTGCCTTGGTCTGGGGCACTTGAAGATGCCGTGTGATATCTGCTTGGCCTTCAATCCCTGGGCCCATCACTGACCAGCACAATAAGCTTATCTTAAGAGGTCTTCTCCCTTCTTCTGGAGCCCAGACCCCTGTCCCTAAGAAGTGTGCCCCCCTCTGTTACTCCAAGAACAACAGCTTCTGCTCTTGAGAAGTGCAGGAGACTGTCAGATGCATTATCCTTTGATCCCTTCTGATGTTCATCATGTTTCACTGTTGCAGTCATGACTGTAGGGTTCTCCCCTGCCAGCAGGCAGTCCTCGGTCGGCCAGAATCCCAAAGTCCGGGTCCGGCGTCGGCTGTTCAGCCATGCTCCCTGACGTCAGAGCACCAGGAGTACAAAGCTGACAGCCGACGCCATGTTCTCCAGTCTTTCTTGCCGTGCGGTGATAGCAGTTCGCAAGTGCCGGTCGGCTGACTCCTGACAATTTTTTCTGAACAAACTTCAGTAGACTTTCTTCTCCTACTCAAAGCTAAGTACTCCGTTGGGGAAACTTTTTTCTTGCTCCAGTCCGATGTCAGAAAAAGTTAATAATTGTATTTCATGTGGGAAGCAAATACCTTATAAGGATTTTCATTCTTACTGTATTCCTTGCTTAGGCCCTGACCACGACATAGCTAGTTGTCGGTTTTGTACTAGATTCAATCAACGTACAATTAAACGAAGGTACGATTTTGCATTTCATTACTTCGGTAGGCGTTTTGATTACAAAATGTCATCAGATACAGTTCCCGCTACCGGAGTTCACAAACGACACAAGGACAAAGGCCTCCGAGGTCCAAATCAGACAATATCGTACAAGCAGAGCCAGCTTCAGGTTCGGCGGTCGTCAGTGAGGCGCTTTTGCAGCCCCTGTCGTCGGCCATTTCGGAAATGATGGCCGAAACGGACTCCCACGGGGAGCCAACTAGGCCTTTGAATATTTCTGTTGCAGGAACTTCGGACAATGCTCCTTCGGATGGGTCCGGAGCCGCTGTGCAGGTACTGGCTTCCGAAGGGGTTTTCAGGCCTACTCAGCTTCTAAGAAAGGCAAAGACAAAGGCAAAGACTCCTTCCAAATCAAAGACTGCAACACAGGCCTCTTCTGATCCGGCTCCCAAGTCACATAAACAGTTACTTGAGATGGCGGAGGACTTACTTACTATGATTAGGGGTTCACATCCCCCTCCAGATAAAAGGCCAAGGCAGGAAGTTTATTATGACTCCTCTGATCAGGCTTCTGTTTCTTCAGTTTCTTTTTCTGACCAGGAATATTCTTTCCCTCCTTATGAGGATTCTGATGCTGAGGAATCCATTCCTTCAGCTTCTTCCCCTGAGGATTTCTCTTTTGGGGAAACTTTGCATAAAATGAGGGAACATTTCCACTGGGAAGGACAGGAGTATTCAGAATCTAAGAAAAGACTAAGGGATTTTCTTCTTCTTCCCCAACATAGACCCCTGGCTATTCCTCCTATTTTGGATATTGTGGATGATGCTTTTTCGGAGGCTAACTTAACCCCTGACTCTCTTCCTCCAGCTCCTGTTAAGCCTGACAGATATTAGAGTTCCTGATTCCCACCAGTTTTTATACAAGAACCCTACTGCTGACCCTGAAACCATTTCTCAGGGTCCTAAGGGAGTTAAGGCTGCTTCTGCTAAAAAACCCATTCCCATTCCCACTGAGAAGGATTCCAGATCTTTAGAAAGATGGGGCAAAAAAGTGTACACTTCTGCTACTTTATTAGGGATTTAAACTGTCAGTTTCATATATACATGGTACATAAACAAGCAAGGGGGATCTCATTCCTACCCCCTTTGCAGACTAGCCATGGATCTGTGGAACACAGCTCTAGCTTGCAATCTGGACCTTCAAGCTCAGTTTCTACCAGGGAAGCAAAACTTCCTGGCAGACAGTCTGAGCAGAAACCTTTCGGACCCACACGAGTGGATGCTGGACACCAAAATATTCAAGATGGTAACAGCAGTCTGGGGATGTCCTCACATAGACCTCTTTGCATCCCACCTCAATCATCAACTACAGATTTTTTGCACCAGGACTTTCCACGAACAAGCTTGGAAAGTGGATGCACTATCATTCAGTTGGAGAAACCTCTCGGGATATGCCTTTCCGCCTCTTCCTCTGGTATTATTAAAGATCAAACAGGTCAAGCCCAAGATGATAATCTTGCTGGCCCCAAATTGGCCTCGACAGTTTTGGTACCCAACTCTGAAAAACCTTTGTCTGGAGCCCCCTTGGATTTTACCACAGACTCCGACACCAGGGTCAGGTTCTACACTCCCATGTCAGAACTCTCAGCCTGGCGGCCTGGTTAATCCAGGGTCTTTGATTCATTCTCTCCTACCCAAGCAGGTTATGGATGTCATTTTAGAAGCCAGACGTCCTAGCACTAGAAAATCTTATGCAGGAAAATGGAAAAGATTTTGTTCCTGGATGCAGGCTCAGGATTCTGATCCTCTTCTTACTAACATTCCTTTGATTTTACTTTACCTGACAGACCTCTTACATAAGGGTCTCTCTCTTCCATTAAGATACATGCCTCTGCTATTTCTGCTCATTATAATACAGACCCTCCAATCCTTTCCCACCAGCTCATGAGACAGTTTCTCAGAGGAGCTAAGAACTTAAGGCCCCCTTGATCTCCTCCCATTCCTGCTTGGGAGCTCAACTATGTTTTGGAAAAGCTCACCTTACCTCCTTTTGAGCCTGCTGCCACTTCTGACATCAAATTTGTATCTTGGAAAACAGCCATCCTGTTAGCTCTGACCTCTGCCAGGAGAGTTTCAGAGTTGCAAGCTCTTATGGCTGTGGAACCTTATATTATTTTTCATCAAGACAGGGTGTCTTTAAGGACTAATCCTACTTTCATGCCTAAGGTGGTTTCCAAAGTGGCTTTAAATCAAACTATTCACTTGCCAACTTTTTTCCCCACTCCTCAAAATAAAGGGGAAAGGATCTTACATTCCTTGGATGTACACAGACAACTACGTTTTTACCTGGACAGAACCAAGGACATCAGGAAATCAGAGCAATTGTTTGTTTCTTATGCTTCAAGTTCCCAAGGTAAAGCCATTTCAAAACAGACCATTTCTAAATGGATTGCTCTTGGAATCAGATTTTGCTATTCACACCATGGAAAGCAAATCCCAGGGAGTATATGGACTCCTTCCACCAGAGCTGCCACCACTTCAGCTGCCTCCCTCAGGGGAGTTCCTACCAAAGACATTTTGGAAGCTGCAACTTGGAGTTCAGTGCATACTTTTTCAAAACACTACAATCTACCTCTCTAAGTCTAGGGCAGGCTTTGCTTTTGCAGTCTTGCAGGGCCTTTTAGCCACCCCTTCTACTTTGACTACCTCCCTTTCATTCTGCTTTGGGATTCTACCCTACAGTCATGACTGCAACAGTGAAACACGATGAACATAGTACAGTTGTGTACACTTACCATAAATGTAGATGTTCGAGTGTCTTCACTGTTGCAGTCTGGGTTTCTCTCCCTCCTGTCCCCTCTTATTTTACTTGTGTGGTTCCTTTTTTTCACCATTCTTCTGAGGTGTATTTGCAAAGGGTATGGGACCTTACTCATTTTGGGACTCCTGACATCTGGGGCAAGAAAAACTGGAGAACATGGCGTCGGCTGTCAGCTTTGTACTTCTGGCGCTCTGACGTCAGGGAGCATGGCTGAACAGCCGACGCCAGACCCAGACTTTGGGATTCTGGCTGATCGAGGACTGCCTGCCGGCAGGGGAGAACCCTACAGTCATGACTGCAACAGTGAAGACACTCTAACATCTACATTTATGGTAAGTGTACACTGTACTTTCTCGCTTGTCTCCGGATCAGAGAGGTCCCTCTATTCCAGTGGAGCTGGCATCAGCCGACCCAACCTCTCTGCTGGACCCTCAGACCTCGTGTCCACGCGGTCACTCAGAGCCTGTGGAGATCATACAGATCCACAGCTCTTCTTCTCTGGAGTGGACTTTGAGTCAGACTCTCCCAGATCTGAAGTCCCACAGCCATACTCCATGATGGAGTAAATCCCACACCTCTCTGGACCGTCTGGCCCAGTATGTTGCCAGTTAGGTCAACCCATTCCTCTGTTTCCTCTAGATCCTCTTGGCTGTCCCACTCAGATATGGATTGGATGATGAGGAGTTTACTCAAAGCCCATATCCAGCTGGGGATCTTGCCTTTTCTGACCCATGCTGGATCTGTGAACTCTGACCCCAATACCACAGCCACCTCCACTGATCCAACTTTGCTCCCATCCATTCGATCCATGGTAAGCCCCTTCCCAGAGAGCCTTCAGCCTACCCTTCAGGAAAGGGGTTCACCTGTCTTCAGAGTCCTCCCCAGAGTACCTCGCACAGGAGGTTCTTCGGAAATGCCGGTGCAAGAGGAAGCACCTAGAGTCCCCTGTGGAGATGAGAGGACACTGATTTAAACAAAGGGGTAGGGTCCTGCTGATCTCCACCCAATGATATTTCCTTCTGGGGATATGTTAGAAATTTTGAAGAAAAAAGGTGGATGGTCCTACCACCCCCTTCTTTGGAATCAGTGTTCCTGGAGGCATTCAGGATGGGACCATCTACATCCTGGGTAACCCCCCCCCCCCCAGCAGACTAGCTCATTTACCTTCTCACCCACCAGGTTTGGAAGGAGCCTAACACCATTGAGCCAATTCTCAAACATGCAGTGCTTCATCCTCATAATTATTGCCCTTTTTGGAGTAAAGGTGTCTCAGTTGATGCTATTGTGGTGTTAACAACCACAAAGGAGCAGCTTGCCGAACGCAGCTCCACTGTTCATCCCCTGAAAAAGGAGTGTCTGGCTTTGGACAGGCATAGGAAGTGCGTGTATACCTCAGCCACTTTTACTCTGAGGGCATTGAATTACCTAGCACACTTCACACACCCTCAGAGTTCTGATTAAGAAAATCTCTACCTCTCTGATGCAGTCTCTGTTGGAGGAGGACCTTAAAAAGGTTCCCCCATTCTGATGCAGTCTCTGTTGGAGGAGGACCTTAAAAAGGTCCCCCCCAGCTGAACACTGTGGCCTCCAGCACTAACTCATTGATGAGGTTAGTCTCCCATGCTGTGGAAGGAACCTCAGGAGTGGTTGGTTCAGGCATATATCCTTCAGGAGACATGCCTGGATGAGACTGTGTGAATTTTAGACCCCTTTAAGGCATCATTCATTAACGCCCCATTTGACGGTCCCTCCTTGTTTGGGCGGTCAGTAAAAGAGACTCTTACCTACAGTGAACAGGAAGTGAAGACCTTATCTGCCATAAGGATCAAGTTTTCTTCCCCCAACGGACTTTCTCCAGGAACCAATGGAGTGGGAAGACGTGTTTCCGTAACTCCCAAGGACCTTTTCCTGATTCGCAAGACTATTCCTCTTATAGTGGTAGACACTGTCCCAGAGAGAGAGGACGTCCACAAAACCAGGGCTTCCGGGAACCTTTCTCTGACGGGCCCCTTTCAGGGCTCCTGAAGCACTGCCCGTCTGTCCTACTGTGGAGGCAGTCAAAGGCAGACTTTTGTTCCACCCAGAAGCCTGGACAAACATAAGTGACATCTGGGTATTAAATATAATTTACAGAGGTTACTATATCCCTTTTTCTTTCTCCCAGTTCCGGGAAGCAGTTCCCTGATGTGCCACCCAGTCAGAGGGAGACTGCCCTTCTAGAAGTTCAAAAAATTCTAGACAAGAGTCATCCAGCAGGTCCCAGCTGAACAACTAGGATGCAGGACTTATTCACTCTTCGTTTTAGTGCCGAAGAAGACAGGGGGGACCTTTGACCCATCTTGGATCTGAGCAGTCTGAATTTATTCTTAAAGAAGTCAAAGTTCCACATGGTTATGGTACAGTCCATTCTGCCACTTCTTCACAAGGATGGCTGGATGTGCTCTGTAGATCTGCAGGATGCATATTATATCAAAATAGACAGGCACTCCAGGAGATATCTGCGCTTCAGGCTGGGGGCCAGCCATTACCAATTCACAGCACTGTCTTTTGGCCTCACCACTGTCCCACCCCCAGGTGTTTAAATGCATGGAAGTGGGTGCAGTTCACCTCCATCTGCAAGGATTCCATGTGTTTTTTTACCTGAACAATTTGCTACTAACTGCACCCACACGGCATCAACTACTTCAGGCTATTGAGGTTGTTGTATTGCCTGGGAGTCACAGTGAACACAGCAAAATCTAAGATGAATCCTGTACAGGATATTAAATTCATAGGGACACAGTTACACAATCACACAGATAGCAGCCCTACCCTACCCAGAGGATAATATCCTTCAGACAGCAGGTTCAGCTTTTGCTAGACACCCCAACTCCACCAGCTTTGACTGGTCCTCATAGCCCTAGGATCCATGTCAGCTGCTAGTCTTCTAGTTCCCCTAGCCAGGTTCTTTGTGAGTTCTACAGTGAACCCTAACTGTACAGTGGTCTATTTGGTGCCATGTTTGTCAACCCTAGTCAGGCTCACTCCAATTTGCAGGTGTCATCTGCAATAATGGATCGTTACAGATGACCTCCATGTCAGTAGACCTTTCATTTTTCCTCCTGCTATGTGTACTGTGACAACGGATGCCTCCTAGTTGGGGTAGAGGTGGCATTTTCAGGGAAAGATGGTCCAAGGTATGTGGTCCACGTCGAGACCAAATTGCACATGTACTGAAGATGAGGGTGGTCCTTCTCATGTTGCAAGCCTGTCAGGACTACCTTCCTCTGGGGGCAATTGCAATTTTGACAGCCACGTTGGTGGTTTGGTACATTAGTAAGCGGGGGGAAGCCTTTCATACCCATTGTGCAGTGAGGCCATGAGGGTTTGGGAATGAGCTATTTCTTCAAACCACTTTCTTATTGCAACGCACATCCTGGGGGAGCCCAACATTCTGGTGGACAGACTGGGCAGATTGATCTTAAGTCCATGAGAGGTCCCTGAACGAGTTGGTAGGGAATCTAATATTCAGTCATTGGGGCCAGACTTGCTGCGACCTCTTTGCCTGTCCACTGAACAAAAAATGCAGCAAGTTCTTCACTCTGAGACCCACCTTGGGCGAGTCAACAAGGGATGCTCTTGTCCACGATTGGCCTCCAGGTGTCCTATATGCTTATCCTCAGATTTCCTGATACCCAAAGTTCTACAGAAAGCCAACAGTTAGACCAATCTAATCCACATTGCATTGCCCCTTACTGACTTTGTCATGGTTCTCCTTCCTGTGGTTTCACAGCAAGTATCCTCCATGGATACTGGAACCCAGGCAGGATCTAATTTCCTATCTGTTGGAATGCCAGATTACCAGACTTCAATCCTTCAAACTGACTGACTGGTTTCTCCACTTTCAGTGATTTTACAACAGTCCAGGCCACAAAATTATTCTTGTGTCTCAGAAGTCCTCCACCAAGAAAGTATATCGTAGCAAATGTTAGAGAGTTTCTGTTTGGGCTTCACAGAGTAATATTGACCCATTTTCTGCTTCAGTCCAGGACATCCTTATGTTTCTTAGCTCATGTTTCCAGCACAGAGCTAGTTTTTCCACTATAACTTTGCAACTTTGCAACTTGTGATTGTCACGAATTTCCTTGTAGGGAAGGGTAACTTTTCTTCTACAGTTTCCACTTCTAAGTTATGTTGGGCTTTTATGAAAGGGTTTTTCATCTCTGGCCTCTGATTTAAGATCCTTCTACTCCTTGGGATCTTACCTTGGTACTTCAGGGACTTGCCCAGAAACTATTCAAACCTGCTAGCTCATGTTATTTAAAGTTTTTGTCTTGGAATACTGCCTTCCTAGTGGTATTACTTCAGCTAGAAGAGTGTCAGAATTGCAAGCTCTTTTTTCTCAACCATCATATATAACTTTCTTCAGAGACAGTCGCACTTAGAACGAATCCTTCATTCGTACCAAAGGTTGCCTCAGAGGCAAATGTTAACTAGACTATCCACATGCCTGCATTTCTCCCTAACTACTCCAATAAAGGTGAATACATGCTACATTCCCTGGATGTACACAGACAGTTGCATTTTTACTTTCAGAGAACAAGATGTCACAGGAAATATGAACAGCTGTTAGTTGTTCATTGCCTTTTCTCCAAATAGGTTCGGTCAGGCTCTATCCAAGGTCACCTTAGCCAAATGAATTACGGATTGTATTTCTGCAGTTTATTCTCAGCAAGGCAAGCAACTTCCCCATCCAGTTTAGAGCCCACTCTGCCAGGTCTGTCTACTTCATCCTCCTCCACAACAACTCCAATTGATGAAATTTCTGCAGCAGCTACTTGGTCCACAGCTCATAAGTTTGTATCTCACTACAAGTTAGACATTATTTTCAGGAATAGATGGTTCAAATAGAACAAAGATTGGTATTCCACAGCTGGAGTTAATTAAAAGGGCATATTGTGTGCATGCTCCAAACCTGGCTATGAGAAAGTTACCTAGACCTTTAATACTAAAGATGCAATTCTACCAGAAGTAGGAGTTAATTATGACAAAACTGTGACAGAAGGACAAAGTACTAAAAGTGGGAGACAGCAAGAGTGTTTGTGGAGAATGATTACTCATTATACACCAGGCAGAAGAGGAGTACATTTATTCCATTGTTCAGGTAATGTCTAGAAGCAGGGCTGAGATTCAAACTACTATACCCAGCTATCTTCAAAATATTCTTCCCTGGAGGGACAAAATCATTTTTGATGAAGTATATGCTGAGAAGGGAATACAAAAATGTGTCCAACAAAAAAAGTGAGCTGTGAAACAGGAGCAGATTTAGCTTCTTGTTTTGGTAATGACCACAGATAAACTGTGCCAGTGAAACATTTTCAAATGTCTCAATGGAAAGAAGGAAGAAAGCAAGAAAGTTGACTAGAAAAATTGAAAGTACGTTTGAAATGAAGCAGAGAGAGGATTTAGGAGACGTAAATGAACAGGAATAAAACCAGTAACTGGAAAATTGACAAATGTGAGATTACAACACAATAATTATTTGTGAAATATGACAGAACAAG
Organism: Protopterus annectens; assembly: GCF_019279795.1. Classification (NCBI taxonomy): domain Eukaryota; kingdom Metazoa; phylum Chordata; order Ceratodontiformes; family Protopteridae; genus Protopterus; species Protopterus annectens. The sequence continues at coordinate 1,584,171,925 of NC_056731.1, read as the reverse complement.
AAAATATAGAAATATTGGATTTTTTTTTAGACTTGAGGATTCTGAAGTATATGCCCTACTTTCATGCCATTAATGTTCATAAAAATATATAAGGGAGGGAAGAGGAGGGAGAAAGTTAACTAATAGGTAAAACAATTATTTTCTTAATAGTACTGTTTATTAGGGTATGGTTTTCTTTGCATACTATAAAGTAAAGTTTTCTCAGCTGTTTTTAAGTGTAATGGGGATACTATTGCAAACAGGTGCACTTGTTTTTTTTTTCCTTTCTCCCTGTTCAGTTTAAAGACATGTAGGCACGGTCATGTAAAAAGGTCTGCTTAAAAGAGCATGACAAAGAAAAATTAATGTGCTTTTTCTCATTCCTGTATGGGGCAATGACTGGATTAGCTTGATCTAGTAACAAGTTTTAAGAGAAAGCAAGTAAATAAAAAAGATTGTTGCTATTAGCAACACACTCAATAACTATTTCAGATCATGCACCAATAATTGTTTGCATTATATTTAAAACCATTGGCAAAGAAAATAAGGAATTCAAGGATATAATTGGTGCGGTAGTCAAAAAAAGCTGGCTCTATTTGCAAATAATATTATTTTATACTGACAAAACCAGAAAAGGGCATTACAGTTGTGGAACATTTTGAGCCAGTTTCAGATCCTTTCAGGATACAAAATTAATGAAGCTACAATAAAGGCAATGGCTGTAAATTATGTAGCCACACACAAATTGGTTCAGCAATATCCATATTCATGGAGACATGATAAAGTATTTAGGAGTATGTATTAAAAATGATTACAATGTGGCAGCTAAAGATATGTGGGAAGTGACTAAACAAAAGATAATACAAAAACTGAGAAAGTGGAAGCTTGTTATATGGATGTGTATAGTAAGATACAAGCAGCTAAAATGTTTTTAGTCTCTTTAATCTTGTACTCCAGTCAAAATGCCATGGTGGTACGGTGGTAGCATTGTTACCTCACAGCAAGAGGTTCTCCCATTCGATTCTAGGCTTGGCTTGGGAGTGGCTTCTTTGTGGAGTCTGCATGCCCTCCCTGTGGGTGGGTGGGTAGCATTCGAAAGACATGCGTGCGTAAATGGGTGTGCCTTCATTGAAGGTTGGGTGTCAAGCTGGCACCTCGGTGTTTCAGAGAAATCTGCTGCCAATCATTAGCGGACCGGAGTTATGCTGTGACTACCCCCTACCGGGAAAAAGCTGAAAGACAACCAGTCTTGTACAGCGGTCAGGCATATTTTTATCAACCAGACATATTTTTATCAACCAGAGGAGAAGTCATGGATAGCAATTAATAAAAAGCTGAAGGATTTTATCTGGAGGGGAAGACAAGCATCAAGTGGGATAAGCTGATTCTTCTAATAGAACAAGGCGGATTAGGATTACCCAATTTGAAGGGGTATTTCAGAGCTACACAGTTGAGGATCTGATAAGTAGCACATGCAGAAACCTATAATTTGAAGTGGAAAGAAATGGTGATTAAACTGGGTGGGCTCAAGAAACGAGTAGAGGCTGGGATTTTGGATGTAGATCTTTAAGGAGAATAACAATAGTCATACAGACTATTACATTCATAAAGTAGCAGAAAGCATTCTAAGAACTAAGTCAACATGGGAATGGAGAAAGGAAATTCTGCCAAAAGGGATGACTGCAGTTAGGAATACAGATGGACAAGAGGGGGATGGAATTTATTGTAGAAAACTGGCAAAGGAACCAAGGCTTTGGGAGCAAATAACTAGAGAGGGAAAGGTAATAGAATGGGAAGATGCCAAAAACTTATTTGGACTGCAGAAATTGCCTTCTCTATTAAGGATTGATATCAGAGTCTAAGTGGAGAGAAAAAAATAGGGGGGTCCTAAACAAAAGACCAGCACTGAGTTTTTTTAGTAGAATCTAGAACAGAAGCTGCCATTAAAAAGATAAATAATTAGTAAAGCCTATAAAATATTATATGAAAACTGTAAGAATCTATCACAGGAGGTTAGAAACGGTTGGGAAGAGAGCTTAGATAAGTAATTCATTGGGGAGATCTATGTTGTTCTTCTTTCGGCTTTTCCCGGTTAGGGGTTGCCACAGTGAAACTCCGGTCCGCTAATGATTGGCAGTAGATATTTTACGGGTGCCAAGGTGCCAGCTTGACGCCAAACCTTCTATGAAGACACGCCCATTCTATGCATGTCTTTCAAATGCCACTCGACAGCAGGGAGGACATGCAGACTCCACACAGAAGGCGCTCCAGCCAAGAATCGAACGGGAGAACCTCTTGCTGTGAGGCAACAATGGTACTGCTGCACAACCATGGCTTAATGGGGAGATATATGTATGATTCCCAAATATGCAACAAAATCTGGAAGATTCCTGATTTTTTCTTGGAATGTTTACGTAGATATTTGTACACCCCCAAGTAGACTCCAGATAATTTTTTCACACTGCAGAGTACTCTGTCAAGAGGTACTAGGTTAGCAAACTGGTGTAACTAGAGAAATGACTCTTCTGAGATATGATACAGAATCAGAATTGCCTAGACATAGTAAGGTCTTGCTGAGTCTAATTATGGTGGCTGCCAAAAAAAACAGTTACTACAAAATGGAAATCAAAGTCTAAACCAACTGTACCAGAAATAGTAAATATAGTAACAGAGAAAAAACAAGTGGAATTTGGATCTTTAGAAAAACGCAGGAGCAAATTATATAGGAAAATGGTAATTGTTGGAACAATTCATACAGGGAGGAATGAGGTATAAAAGAAGGCAGGACTTAAATGAGCTATGTAATGAGAAGACAATGATTGGGTGGATTATAAGTGATGTATAATGTTTGCAACTAGGATTATGTCATGGTTTGTGATGTAAAATGCAGCTGGGATTTTGTCAATATGGTTTGTTTTTATTTATATAAATGTATGATTGCTTATGTCATAATTGGTAATTTTAATAAAGATGTTTCTTGTAAAAAAAAAAAAAAAGATTTATAAACAGACACTGTAGAAACGATGTGAGAATGTAGAATATGAGAGAAGATGGAAAGGGACAATATGTAATGTATTCCCAATGTATTTAATCTGCTAGAGAGACTTTTTTTATGAAACTGAAAGAGCGAGTATATAGATCTCATACTAAGTTAGCAACCAACTCTGTGATAGAGGAAAACAAGTTGGTATTTAAAGCTTACAAACAAATAAACATTGTTCATGTACTGTATCCAGCCACACTTTCCTGCATTTCAGATAATGTTTTAGCTTGTTAGATTAAACAATTTACTTATACAGGATAACAACCTGCTTCTGGAAATAAAAATATAGATTGGAGTTATATTTCACTATATTAGAGTTGTATTTCACTTAAAAAGTCAAGCTGTAAAAGTGAGCTGGAAATCTGTTTCATTTTCCAAGAAGCTTAAATCTCAGAACTACCCACCATAAAGAATCTGTTATTAGGTTCCTTGGTGCATATGTTGCTACCAGGCTTGCATTCTAGGAGACCTTCAAAGAGTCTTGCCCAAATTCTAGTTGCCCCAAGAGCTATGTAGTTAAGTGACTTGTTTAAGGTCACACAATAGGCAAACAAAGGCTAAAGGAATCAAACCCTGTACCACAGGCACTACAGCTCACTAACTTAACCCTCTGCACAAGCTGCTATTTATTGTGTTTAATCTTATCTTTAATTTATCAAAAAACTTTCAAATAAAAGGTAATATTCTTATAATGTAAAATATATTTACACTGTTTCTAGTAATCCTTGAGTAAAATGAGAAGCTTCTATTGTTTTACTTCATGAAAAAATGTGTTTGGTACACTTTTTTATGTTTACTGTTTTTACTTGTATTTAGGGCTTAATGTGTATCCTTTGATTTTTGTCTATTACTTTTTTTTCAATATTTTTAATCATTTAATGTTATTTTAATAAATATTAATATATGTTAATAAGGCAACACTGTTTATATTAAAAGGAATCTAAAGATATTGGGCTTGATTCATTAATGCCTACACAAAATGAACACCATTCTGAGTGAATAGAAAGTACAAGCATAACTCCCACCCTTTTTTCCTTCTAATTTTAGTTTTCCTACTGATTTTCCTGCAATCTTAAATATCTAGGGGGGTTCAGAAAGGTTATTATATTGTGTAGACTATGTCTACAGTTCTATCTTTCTGAGTGAATAAACAGCACAAAAAATGTTTTAGGGATGTTCTTGAATACAGATTGTGTTCACTTAGGTGTTAATTAATCTGAACCATTAAATTTACATTAAAATTTAGCTTGTGCATTTAGTGGACTGCCAAACAATCCTACATTAGTGTCTTTGAAATGTAAAAGTTTATCATGATGATGAGCTTCCTGAAAGCATTATGATATTGAACAACAACTACTTTGCTTTTGAAGCTGTGAGCTTCTTTGTTGTAACTATTTTTTCTGTATTTGTTTAGAAATAGCTCCATCTTCCTTTTGGGTTGGTGCATTTCGTGGCTTTCTTTGTTGTACAGGTTTGAATTTAAAGTTGAATTTGTGTGCTTAATGCAGTCATTCTCAGTTTGAACATTAGTGTATTTTGTTTGAGTTTGTAATTTGGAATGTTGGACTTTTTTCTACTAAGTTTTACTCACATGCTTTATGGGTTGCACTAGCTTCCTGAAAGTGTCATAAAATTAATTCATCCCACTTTGAAGCTTGTTTCTTTATTTTCATTAATTTAATTGTAAATATATAGATTATGCCTATGCATTTAATTTTGTGGATTTATTTTTCACAAGTTTGCAGGTGAGAATATGGAGCACTGATTTAATGTTTAATATAACCATGTTCATCATTTAACAGGTGCAATACATAGTGTAATCTTACTTTCATCACAAAATTAATATATGTTGGGAAATTCTAGAAATGATAATGACACATCGTCCAGTTCATTTGAGAATTGTGGTCTAAACTAATTGTGGAATGTGTTAAGTTGTTTCTTTAGCAACTGCAGATGTTCTTCATCTCACATTGCTGCAGTCCTTACATATGGGTAGTCCGCTGTCCTCGGTCGGCCCGAATACCAAAGTATTAGGCTGACGTCGGTCAAGGCGCTTAAAACTGACATCAGGACGTCAGGGTACAAAAGCGCATGACCGTCATATCCCCAGTCTTTTTTGCCGCATGGTCCGATGCAGAAGCAGCGTTGCAAGTGCCGTTCGGCGTTCTGAAATTTTTCGAGTTCGGAGTTTCAGACCGAATCCAAGTTGGCTAAGTACCCCGTTGGGGATTATTTTGGTTTTTTCTTGCCTCAGTGTAGTACCGGATGTCAGAAAAAGTGAATAATTGTATTTCTTGTGGGAAACAGATACCGCATAGGGATTATCATTCTTTGTGCATTCCTTGTTTGGGGCCTGAGCACGACGTAGTGGGTGTCGCTTTGTGCTAGGTTCAATAAAGCGCACTATTAAGCGAAGGTTAGATTGTGCTAGGCTGGTCTTCGTAAGCGGTGCATTATAATATGCCGTCGGATTCTCCGGCGCCCGCTTCCACGAAGAAGCGCAAAGACAAAACAGTTAAACCCAGGCAAGATGAGTCGTCCGTTCCGGACGCCGGTTCTTTAGAGGCTTCAGTGGAACCGTGGGTCCGACGGAGACTTCTTTAGAGTCTCAGGGGAGACTAATTTTGCAGGATGTGGCCTCTTGAGGCAGGGCAGGCTGAAGGGGCTTCTCAGGTTACTGTACTCCCCTCCCTTCCCAGGGTGGTTAGGCCCTCTCCTTCTGTTTCCAAGGCTTCTCCCAGGGCAGGCCAAGTTTAGCTTCTGTTGGTGTCACTCCTAGTTCAGCAGGGTCTGTGCCTAAGAAGCACATGCTTAAAATCGCAGAAGATTTGATTACTCTGATTAGAGGTTCTTTGCCCCTCCTGATAAGAGGCCTAGGGTGGAGCCAGAGTTGGGAAGTTTTGAACAGGCTTCAGATGTTTCCAGAGTCTTCGGCTGAAGACTTGCAGGAGTACTCTCCTTATTCTGATTCTGATGCAGAAGCTTCCACTCCTTCTGCTTCTCCTCCAGAGGATTTTCTTTTCAGAGACACTTCACTCTATGAGGGAACATTTTAAGTGGGAAGGTCAAGACTTCTCTGATTCCTGGAAAAGGCTTAGGGAATTTTTGCTTTACCTCAACATAGGCCCTTAGCTATACCACCTGTTCTGGATGTTGTGCAGGATGTGTTTTCAGAGGCTTCGCTTAATCCTGATTCTCTGCCTCCTGCGCCTGTTAAACCAGATAGGTATTACAGGGTGCCTGAGGCTCATAAACATCTTTATAAGAGTCCTAGGGCGGACCCAGAAACTATTAGTCAGGGACCCAAGGGTGTCAAGGCTCTGTTGTAAAAATCCGGTTCCTCTAGATAAAGAGGCCAGAGCTTTGGATAGATGGGGAAAGAAGGTCTATACTTCTTCTACCTTAGCAATGAGGGCTTTGAATTGCCAGTTTCATATGTTGAAATATCAAAACTTTCTTCTTTCTCAATTGAAATCTAGGTGGATGCTCTGGCAGAAGGCATTAAGTGTAAAGAATTACAAGATTTGGTGCATGTCTCTGAGCAGGTTGGTAAGCATTCTTTACAATGTGGTTTTGATGCTGTGCAGGCCTCTGCCTAGGGTGGCTGCCACTGGTTCAGTTCTTCGCAGGCACGCCTGGCTGAAGGATCAGAATTTTTCTGACCATGTTAAAACAAGGATTTTGGATGCTCCTTTGCAGTCTGAAGTGTTGTTTGGTCCACCTTGGAATCAGTCTTGAAGAAAATGGAGGACAAGGCTAAGTCTATGCAGACTGTTAAGGATTTTTGCAAGTTCAGCCTCCAAAGTTTAGTAGGAATTGGCCTGCTAAGGGTGGACGATCCTTCTTATGATTCTCAGTCTAGGGGTAGATCTAGACGTGGTAGGGGCAGAGCTCAGAGTTCCTTCAGACCCAGAACAGGGAGTTCACCTGCACAATCTTCGTGAGGGTAGGGCCAGTCCTTTTCGTAAACAGGCCCAATGACCTACTTTTCAGCTGCCAGATCCCTCTTGCCTGGCAGCACCTTTGGGAGGAAGGTTGGCACTTTTCAAGGAGAAAATTGATTTTAATTACCCAAGACAAATGGGTACTGGATATCATACACCGAGGTTACAAGTTTTATTTCCATACCTTGCCTCCTTTCAAAGGCATGCCAGACGCTCCTCCTCAGCAAAGACTAGAGGCTCACAACCAAATTTCTCTTCTACTCAAATAGGAGCTATACAACCGGTCCCTCTGCCAGAAGTGGGCCTAGGATTTTATTCTCCTGTTTCTAGTACCAAAGAAAGGGGACATCGTGGAGACCCATTTTGGACTTATCTATCCTCAACACATATCTGGATATTCCCAAGTTCAAAATGTTGACGTTACAGCAGCTTTTACCTCTGCTGGGCAAAGATCACTGGATGGGGAGATATATGTATGATTCCCAAATATGCAACAAAATCTGGAAGATTCCTGATTTTTCTTGGAATGTTTACGTAGATATTTGTACACCCCCAAGTAGACTCCAGATAATTTTTTCATACTGCAGAGTACTCTGTCAAGAGGTACTAGGTTAGCAAACTGGTGTAACTAGAGAAATGACTCTTCTGAGATATGATACAGAATCAGAATTGCCTAGACATAGTAAGGTCTTGCTGAGTCTAATTATGGTGGCTGCCAAAAAAAACAGTTACTACAAAATGGAAATCAAAGTCTAAACCAACTGTACCAGAAATAGTAAATATAGTAACAGAGAAAAAACAAGTGGAATTTGGATCTTTAGAAAAACGCAGGAGCAAATTACATAGGAAAATGGTAATTGTTGGAACAATTCATACAGGGAGGAATGAGGTATAAAAGAAGGCAGGACTTAAATGAGCTATGTAATGAGAAGACAATGATTGGGTGGATTATAAGTGATGTATAATGTTTGCAACTAGGATTATGTCATGGTTTGTGATGTAAAATGCTCGCAGCTGGGATTTTGTCAATATGGTTTGTTTTTATTTATATAAATGTATGATTGCTTATGTCATAATTGGTAATTTTAATAAAGATGTTTCTTGTAAAAAAAAAAAAAAAAAAAGATTTATAAACAGACACTGTAGAAACGATGTGAGAATGTAGAATATGAGAGAAGATGGAAAGGGACAATATGTAATGTATTCCCAATGTATTTAATCTGCTAGAGAGACTTTTTTTATGAAACTGAAAGAGCGAGTATATAGATCTCATACTAAGTTAGCAACCAACTCTGTGATAAAGAGGAAAACAAGTTGGTATTTAAAGCTTACAAACAAATAAACATTGTTCATGTACTGTATCCAGCCACACTTTCCTGCATTTCAGATAATGTTTTAGCTTGTTAGATTAAACAATTTACTTATACAGGATAACAACCTGCTTCTGGAAATAAAAATATAGATTGGAGTTATATTTCACTAGATTAGAGTTGTATTTCACTTAAAAAGTCAAGCTGTAAAAGTGAGCTGGAAATCTGTTTCATTTTCAAGAAGCTTAAATCTCAGAACTACCCACCATAAAGAATCTGTTATTAGGTTCCTTGGTGCATATGTTGCTACCAGGCTTGCATTCTAGGAGACCTTCAAAGAGTCTTGCCCAAATTCTAGTTGCCCCAAGAGCTATGTAGTTAAGTGACTTGTTTAAGGTCACACAATAGGCAAACAAAGGCTAAAGGAATCAAACCCTGTACCACAGGCACTACAGCTCACTAACTTAACCCTCTGCACAAGCTGCTATTTATTGTGTTTAATCTTATCTTTAATTTATCAAAAAACTTTCAAATAAAAGGTAATATTCTTATAATGTAAAATATATTTACACTGTTTCTAGTAATCCTTGAGTAAAATGAGAAGCTTCTATTGTTTTACTTCATGAAAAAATGTGTTTGGTACACTTTTTTATGTTTACTGTTTTTACTTGTATTTAGGGCTTAATGTGTATCCTTTGATTTTTGTCTTACTTTTTTTTCAATATTTTTAATCATTTAATGTTATTTTAATAAATATTAATATATGTTAATAAGGCAACACTGTTTATATTAAAAAGAATCTAAAGATATTGGGCTTGATTCATTAATGTCTACACAAAATGAACACCATTCTGAGTGAATAGAAAGTACAAGCATAACTCCCACCCTTTTTTCCTTCTAATTTTAGTTTTCCTACTGATTTTCCTGCAATCTTAAATATCTAGGAGGGTTCAGAAAGGTTATTATATTGTGTAGACTATGTCTACAGTTCTATCTTTCTGAGTGAATAAACAGCACAAAAAAGGTTTTAGGGATGTTCTTGAATACAGATTGTGTTCACTTAGGTGTTAATTAATCTGAACCATTAAATTTACATTAAAATTTAGCTTGTGCATTTAGTGGACTGCCAAACAATCCTACATTAGTGTCTTTGAAATGTAAAAGTTTATCATGATGATGAGCTTCCTGAAAGCATTATGATATTGAACAAAAACTACTTTGCTTTTGAAGCTGTGAGCTTCTTTGTTGTAACTATTTTTTCTGTATTTGTTTAGAAATAGCTCCATCTTCCTTTTGGGTCGGTGCATTTCGTGGCTTTCTTTGTTGTACAGGTTTGAATTTAAAGTTGAATTTGTGTGCTTAATGCAGTCATTCTCAGTTTGAACATTAGTGTATTTTGTTTGAGTTTGTAATTTGGAATGTTGGACTTTTTTCTACTAAGTTTTATTCACATGCTTTATGGGTTGCACTAGCTTCCTGAAAGTGTCATAAAATTAATTCATCCCACTTTGAAGCTTGTTTCTTTATTTTCATTAATTTAATTGTAAATATATAGATTATGCCTATGCATTTAATTTTGTGGATTTATTTTTCACAAGTTTGCAGGTGAGAATATGGAGCACTGATTTAATGTTTAATATAACCATGTTCATCATTTAACAGGTGCAATACATAGTGTAATCTTACTTTCATCACAAAATTAATATATGTTGGGAAATTCTAGAAATGATAATGACACATCGTCCAGTTCATTTGAGAATTGTGGTCTAAACTAATTGTGGAATGTGTTAAGTTGTTTCTTTAGCAACTGCAGTTATGGAGATTAATTTAGGGGGGGCTCTAATGCAGGAGTAGAGTTATGATATGAAGTGCACACTTTATCCTTGGATTATAGTTGTAGTTGATTTACACCATCAGATATATGAAAGTCGTACAGGGACTGGTAACTCACTTCCTCTTCTGTTATTTGTGTTGCTGGGTTTTTGTTTTCCTCATAGCTGTTTTACATTATTTGTGACTGAATTAGTTATGTCTAAAGTTGCTATTTTTGGATAGCGAATGATTTTATGAATGGAGGGCATATGTTGAGTATGGCAATAGTTTCATGGGTTTGGTTTTCATTCTTGCGCACTCATTGTATGCAGTCTTTGCATAAGTTAATTTTCACCATCCTTTCACTAATGATCATATACTGGACTGTTTTGGTGCTTTGCATATTTCTCTCTTACAGTGTTTTTTATGTAATTTCATTTCTTGGTAATGGGGTTTGCTTCACAGACTGCATTATGAAGATTAATTACACTTTCACTAAAATATGTGTGTTATGGCACTCCACTAATGATTGTTCATGACATTTTTGATAGTTAATTATTTACTGGCTTTTGACATAAAGTGGATTTAGTTGTAGTTGTACAGTGCAGTAGTATTTTGATCTATATTTTGCGTTGTCATTTTGGGAGAACTGATTTTGGAAAGGTCATAGGGCAAAACTGCAGATACATTATAGAATTTCCAGTTTAAATCATCATCTGGCATCCTACTAATTCATAAGCTGTGGAAGAGAGAATGTTGTACCGGATTTGTATTAATATAACTGATTTTCCCTAACAGATTTGTGGAAGTTCTACAGTAGTTAATCATGGTCGTTTTATTTAAGTTTGGTGCTAGTTGTTTTTTCCATGGTTACTTTACATTATTTCTAACAGAGCTGGTTAAATGTAACACACATTTAAATTAGGGAATGGATCTTTAAAAGGAGGACTAATGTTCTACATTCATTGGATTATGATAATTATCACCTTGGTTTGGATTTCATTTTAGTGTATTTAATCATATGCACTTTTCACAAATTCTAGTAGATTTTAATGCTGATAATATACTGCATAGATTTGGTATGCTAAATCTAGCCTTGAACAGAAAGGCAACATCTGTTTTTTTTATTACTTGGTAGTAGTGGTTTGATTTACTGAGTTGCTGATTTGGACTAATAGTACCCATTTTTTTAACTGAGTCTCCCTGAAATGTGTATGCTGAGCTCCTGAAATGGCCACTCCTCTTACAGGTTGCTGCCAGTACCTTAAGTTGGAAGGAATGAATATGTTGAGTTAGTACTGATTTGTTATCTAGGTGAACAATAAGATTTTGTGCTTTGGGAAAAAATAACTAATATACTGATTCTGTAGGAATTTATCAGAATTACTTTTGTTTGATGCTGCTCTAAAATTGCATATTAAATGTTAATTGAAGAAAGGTGCTTGGTGTGACATCTGGACAGAGGAAGGAGGACAAGGAGACCTGGTGGTGGAATGAAGTACAGGAGAGTATACAGAGGAAGAGGCTGGCGAAGAAGAAGTGGGATTGTCAAAGAGATGAAGAAAGTAAACATGAGTATAAGGAGATGAGGCGCATGGCAGAGAGAGAGGTGGCGAAAGCTAAGGATAAGGCGTATGGAGAGTTGTATGAGAGATTGGACACTAAAGAGGGAGAAAAGGACCTGTACCGATTGGCTAGACAGAGGGACAGAGCTGGGAAAGATGTACAGCAAGTAAGGCTGATAAAGGATAGTGAGAGAAAGGTACTCACAAGAGAGGAGCGTGTGTTGAGTAGATGGAAAGAGTATTTTGAGAGGCTGATGAATGAAGAGAATGAGAGAGAGAGAAGGTTGGATGATGTGGGGATAGTGAATCAGGAAGTGAAACAGATTAGCAAGGAGGAAGTAAGGACAGCTATGCAGAGGATGAAGAATGGGAAGGCTGTTGGCCCAGATGACATCCCAATGGAAGCATGGAGGTGCTTAGGAGAAATGGCAGTGGAATTTTTAACTAGATTGTTTAATGAAATTTTGGAAAGTCAGAGGATTCCTGAGGAGTTGAGAAAAAGTGTTTTGGTACCTATCTGTAAGAATAAGGGTGAAGTGCAGAGCTGCAGTAACTACAGGGGAATACAATTGATCAGTCACAGCTTGAAGTTATGGGAGAGAGTAGCAGAAGCTAGGTTAAGAAGGGAGGTGATGATTAGTGATCAGCAGTATGGTTTCATGCCAGCAAAGAGCACTACAGATGCGATGTTTGCTCTGAGAGTGTTATTGGAGAAATACAGAGAAGGTCAGAAGGAATTGCATTGTGTCTTTGTAGACTTGGAGAAAACATATGACAGGGTGCCTAGAGAAGAGTTGTGGTATTGTATGAGGAAGCTGGGAGTGGCAGAGAAGTATGTAAGAGTGGTACAGGATATGTACGAGGGTAGTGTGACAGTGGTGAGGACTACTGTGGGAGTGACAGATCCGTTTAAGGTGGAGGTGGGATTACATCAAGGATCAGCTCTGAGTCCTTTATTTGCAGTGTTGATGGACAGGTTGACAGATGAGATCAGACAGGAGGCCCTGTGGACTATGATGTTTGCAGATGACATTGTGATCTGTAGTGTGAGTAGGAATCAGGTTGAGGAGACTCTGGAGAGGTGGAGGTATGCTCTAGAGAGCAGAGGAATGAAGGTCAGCAGGGCTAAGACGGAATATGTGTGTGTAAATGAGAGGGAGGGTAGAGGAATGGTGAGGATGCAGGGAGTAGATTTGGTAAAGTGGACGAGTTTAAGTACTTGGGATCAACAGTTCAGAGTAATGGTGAATGTGGAAGAGAGGTGAAGAAGAGAGTACAGGCAGGGTGGAATGGGTGGAGAAGAGTGTCAGGAGTAATTTGTGACAGACTGGTACCAGTAAGAGTGAAAGGGAAGGTCTACAAGACAGTAGTGAGACCAGCTATGTTATATGGGTTGGAGACAGTGGCATTGACAAAAAGGCAGGAGTCAGAGCTAGATGTGGCAGAGTTAAAGATGTTAAGATTTGCACTCGGTGTGACTAAGATGGATAGGATTAGGAATCAGTATATTAGAGGGTTAGCTCATGTTGGACAGTTTGGAGACAAAGCAAGAGAGATGAGATTGCGTTGGTTTGGACATGTGCTGAGGAAGGATGATGGGTATATTGGGAAAAGCATGCTAAGGATGGAGCTGCCAGGTAAGAGGAAAAGAGGAAGGCCTAAGATAAGGTTTATGGACGTGGTGAGAGAGGACATGCAGGCGGTTGGTGTGACAGAGCAAGATGCAGAGGATAGGAAGAAATGGAAAGAGATGATCCACTGTGGCGACCCCTAACGGGAAAAGCCGAAAGATGATGATGATGATGATGAATTGAATACTTCCAATATGTTATAAGATTGTTCTGTATGGATTATATTTGAAGTTCATATGTTGATGTAATATTATTTTGTGATAATGCCATTGTCGGGACTGAAGATTTTCTAGTGAAAATCTAGTCTACTTTCATGGTTAGTTTTTATTCTGTACTGTATTTTTAGTATATAGAGTTAAATCCAGTATGCTACACACATGCACTAATTGAATTGCACATTTAGTTGGTTATGTAAGTAGCTGTTTCTTATTATCTTTTAAGAATAAGTAGGGCACCCTGTTCTGTAAGCACCATTCATTATTTCACTTCCAAGTACTATGCTGTAGTCTTAAGTGTTATTATTTGGCAAAACACATAGAATGTAAATGAATAGTGAGGCTCCTCTTTTGGAAGGCTGTTGAGATATGTACGAGCCTTGCTTAAGCTTGGTATATAACAGAAAAATATAGTTGATGTATGGATTCTTGGAAAGGGCTAGAAAATCTGTTTTCTTTTATGTTCGTTTCTCTGATGGCTGTCTCTTGTAGAGAAGTCAAGAATTCTTCAAACTGAGGTTTTTCCATTTTATGTTTTTTCTTACAACAGCCAAAATTGTCCATAATAAATAACTATTCTCATTGTCCATATTATAATTATCTGTTACGGTTAATAAAATTGTTTTTTTTTTTAGATAGGGAAAGATTCAGACCATATGACTTTTAAAAAGTTTACAATATTATTCCAGTATGTTTCCATCATAGGACAGTCAGAAAATGTGTATCCAGTCTGTGTTACAAATTTGGTAACATCTCCAACATTCTGTGTTGTTACTTTTACTAAACTTAGCTGTCTTACTAGGCCAGATCGTAAAAGATAGTTGTGGATAGTGCAGTACACCAAAGGAAGACTTCAGCACACCAGCTGCAGACATAATTTCACAAGATACACCGCAAGCAGCCCGTTTACTTAACTAGTAAGCACAGGATAGTTACAGATCCCATGCATACCTGTCTGATTCTAAAACGCATTGTGCATAACCAGCGTAACTTAAATATGACAAACTGCAATGCCGACTCCATTTCTTAAATCTATGGCGAATGCCATACTGCAACACAAGAACAGAAACTACTCGAATGGAATCTGTAATCATACAGGCCAAAAAACTGCTACCTGCAGTGAATGAACTGCAGTGGGTTGAGGTACTGCAAGCTATGAAGAAGGATGTGGCTATTTGTTCTAGAAGGCAACCAGCTAGACAGAGATGAAGGCTACAACTAAGCCAACTGCCAGATTAACAAATTGACAGGTACTGCCTAGACAGACAGCTGGTGCAGGCTGTGTGCAACATGTGTGCCCCACACATTTCTGTGTGAATATTGTGAGGAAACCCCATCTCTCTCGAAACAAAAGCATGTCTGAGTCTAGGTGTACTGGCATTTGGGGCATTCCAAAGGCACATAGGGGATGCTGTAGAAGTGTCACAGACAGCTGCCAGTCATATCCTGTCAAAATTCCTGGCAGCAATGTGCACCAAGATAGATGAATATATATACTTTTCATCTACACCCATGGAGCTGAGAACTATTATGCACCACTTCTATAACTTCAAAAACTTCCCACATGTACTTGATGTAATAAAATACATCCACATCCCTATCAAGATCCCTCATGCATCCAGAAGCAGACAGATGCATCAACAGAAATGGACGGCCATACCAGAACTGCCAGGTTGTTTGTGCAAATGGCAGCATGACAAATGCCATGGCAACACACCCTGGAATTGTCTGTAATGTTACCCTGTGGATGGAAAGTGGTTTGAGAGGTGCATTCCAGCAAGGAGAAATACCTGAAGGAACTCTACTATGTATGTACAGGAACATAGCTAAGATGTAAGCTAAGGACATCCCTCTCAACATTATCCATGATGACAACATGTATGTTCACTCCCCACAACAGCTGAATGTAGTTATCCACTTGAACTGTGGCTAATGACTCCATATAGACAGCCATCAAACCCTGCATATGAGGCCTACAGTAGAGTGCATGAAACACCACAAAATACCATTCAGCATGTGCCTGGTGTACTGAAAGCTAGGTTCAGATGTCTGGATACATCCAGGAGTGCACTGCAATACATACCTGAAAAGGCAGCACAGATAACTGTATGTGCCATGCTACACAATATGCTAACAGCAGCACCTGGTGGTCTTCCAGCTGCATGTGTAGATGAACTACCCCAAGAACCCTAGATGTCTTAAGATAACATTCCACAGCTACCAGAGGGAAACAGGAGGACACTGGGCAAAAAAAATAGGCATGGATCATGGAGGGTGCAACCACAAATCCAGGTCCAGGCAACATGGCAGTGTCTGATACACATCTTTGAGTCATGACAAGCTACATGCACAGAAATGCACACATTAAACATTAGTGTTCAGGTGTTGCCTCACCATAGCAGTACAGATTGCATCTAATGGCAATTACCCAGTAGATCTACACCCTGAGCATCAGTCATAACATATTTCTAACATATAACAGTATGAACATATACAAATCTATCCCAACATGAATCATCAACTCAGGTCACAAGTGACACAGACTTATAGTGGTGTATGTGTGTATGGCAGACAACAAGGGGCATATCTGTGAAACGCATTACTATCTGTCCACTATTAAAAGATTCAAACAGAAAACAAACTCAGGACATAATGCAGAACTGTTGTCAATATCACAAGCACCATATATCAATGTAAAATATGGATAAAGTGTAATGTACTAAATGGAATTACCTATGGCGTCAGACTTCACAACAACCAAAGACAGATAACATTATCAGTGGTCTGCACAGCAATCATTGCTACGGGGTGTGAATGACACTATTGGATAGAGTGGATCAACTGCATTCGACTCAGTCTAGGGTAACTATGCTGACAGCTCACACTACAGTCCAGTCTGTCCCTACCACATATCAAAACACTTGTCCCAGGTTGCTGCACAGAGGAGACTGATGAGGTGATGCCAGCATGTAGAACAACACCCTGGGAAGAAGCATGATTGCGAGTCAACTGTGTTGTCATGAATGCCATGCCACATTGGATGGGTCAGCAGCAAAGGTATGCACATGTTACAGCATAGACATCAATGCCTGATGGACAAGATTTGGTCTGCTAAGAGGGGGGCCTGCCTGTCACATGGCAATTGGCTATGAACAGTTGGGGCATACAGAATGCTGCTTGTATTACAACACTGCCATGTAGTACTGTCTTAGGCAAGGATTCAACAGACCATGCCGCCAGATAAGTTATTTAATTCTGTTCAGCCAATGATGCCATGACCTCATTGTGTTTGTGCTCCTGTTCTTATTGCAGCACACCTAGCTGGTCTGCAGCACAATATGTAGCACAGGCAAGTGCATTGATGTCAGATTCATGATGTTGCAAGGAACATTCATTTGCCTGTAGGAGTAGGCAGACACCCTCTGATATCTACCCTCGCACACTACCTACAAGTCTACAGCTACTGCAGCAGGCTGTATTGATGTGTTGTGGGAAAGTGTCAACATTACCAGCAGACACAACATGGGGCTGTGTTCCATAGGTCTCATCCTGTCCACCCCCTGAGTCTATAGGCACATCCACATTACTGTTACCATCTGGGCTGAACTGTATCACCAAGTCTATGTCCTGTTTGCCAGGAACCATACTGTGACACATCAGAGCCCACATCAGGATCAAAGGTTGGGTTAATGGAGGATAAAGGTAGTGGATGTGCTAAAAGAGACAGGTGACACAGGTCAGATGAATGTGCTTACATCACATGCTGTATATCATTAATGACAAATACCACATATATCTCACTGCAATTTTACAGATAATAATGACTTACCAGGTCTTGTCTGTGTGTGGGACCTGGAACCTTTGTAACAGAGAGTCGACGATTGTATTATATATGCAAAATACATGACGTATGTGAGAATACAAGCATAACAGCACCTGAGATTACCTTGTGGGAAGACAGCGCCAGAGGAGAGAGGAATGAAATTTAACTTTTGTAGGGATACAAAGGCCTAAACACAGCATTCAGCATTCTTAATCACATCCTTGACAGCATGGACCATTTCAACAGAGTAAAAACATACAGTATATATACCAGTTATTTTTTTGTCTGAGATGCTGACAGTGGCTGTCCTATGAAGGGGTAGAAGGACATGGTATTAATGGAGGACAACATGAATAACAGCAATGACATGTATGAAATAGGGGTAATAGCATACCAATGACACCCTTCTGATGTGGTGAGTCCATGTGTTGTAATATGGATCCTGCAGTGGGAAAAAGCAGATAAAGCAAGCACAGTCATGTATGCAGGCACTGACATAGTCACTTGATGACATATACAACATAGTAACAGGGTCTGCTGATACTCATGTGATGTGTGGTGCACTTGTTGGCCAGATGTCCCTGTATGGAAAAACAATAACATTAAATTCATACAACACAGGTCTGCTGTACATTGCTGCAGCCTATGAACATGTTAGGAACCATACCTGGTTGGTCTGTAGGTGCACATGCATGGCTCATACCTCCAGAAGATGTACCTGTATTTTACAATGTGAGGGAAATAGTAGTATGACAGTAAACATTACTGGCTGGCATGACAGGAGGCTGAGGCAATAGCAGGTAATGGTCACAGTAACAGTATATGGAGCACTCACCTGTCGTATCCTGCTGTTGTGCAGAAGTGGATGGACCTGCGCAAATAAATGCAGACAACATTACACACATTGGTTGCAATGTCATGTATGTACTGAAGTAGTATGGCTACATGTCATTACACTTAACATCGGTCATCATCACCCTGTGCACTCATGTGCACAATACAATTCTGCTGCTGCAACACAAAAATGACAACACATGAATATGCATGCAACAGCTGTATGTACTGATTTACTCTATATGCATCAGTGTTATGCAAAGTAGTACATGCATGTGCGGCCTGGAACACCTGCTTCTATCCCACCTCCAGGTATGTGTTAAACACCACTCGCCATATGCAGTGATGCAAGAAACTGTGTGATCTCATCAAGAGGTGTCAATGATGGGCCACCACTGGTGGCATAACTCGACCTCTCATACCAGTGTGCCCTGTTAGCTTCATGAAGGATTATGTCAGAGTCAGAGCACTTTTGGCGACAGGGCTCCCAGGATCCATTGTGACTTCACACAGCATCAATCATATTGGTGAGGTTAGTCCAGACATCATTCCTCCATACTGTATTTCCTGTCCATCCTTGTTGGCACAGTGCATCTATTATGATTTTGTTCTCCTGTAGGGAGAAATTGTCACCTCAGGTCTGTTTGTCATCTGAAAGTTGTATGCACAGGCTAAGATTTATATGTGCCCACATATGGAGATGGTTATGTAGACAGTTGTACCACTGTAAACCCTCTGAAGTTCTGCGCAATGCAAAATTCTAGTAAATAGTCCCTGTGTCATATACTACTGTGATATATGAAACCAAATGTGATATGAAAACAAGGTATGATTACATAACACTTGGAGCAACAATATAAGTTATGAGATCTGTAGAGGCTGTCTGTGGGATTTGTACCCCTTACAGTGGATATCACAGCAGTGGAGGTCCAAACACAATATCATTGTGCCACACCAGACACATGCTCTGCATGCAGTCCATATAACATATGTGATGAAATGTGTGATGGCTATAGCTGTTATGCATTTTGAACCTAAAAAGACAACCTGTGTAAAAAAAAGAAAAAAAAAAGTCATATGAAATGTTATCCATGATAAGCTTGTATCAATACAATCATTACTGAGCAGTTTTTGCCATCCACATTAGCAGATAGATTTTGAAAACTGTCAATTGAACAACTTACAGAAAGCAATGGAAAATAACTGTATCTGTGAAGGAGGCTACAGACAGTACATGGTAAACAGACATAAACACAAATCCTTGTTGTATTGAGTCAGTAGTTTTAATACTTGTTTTAAGAAGCATCGATGAATAAACACCCATAAATGAAATATGAATACATACTACGTAGCAACATACAGATAATGTTGGAATCCATATTTTTCCATATAGCTGCCCCAGATTCTGTCGAGTTTTTTTTAATTTATTTTATTTTATTTGCAGTTTGTTAACCGGGATAGTCCATTAGGCCACAGTGAGCCTTTTTTCAATGCAGGCCTGGGGAGAAAAGCTCCATGTGAATACAAGTACATAAATACAGACAAAGCACTTACAAAACAATATAATGTACAATTGCTTACAAGATAAAACAGTGTATTATGACTGAAATCAGTGGAGATTAATACAAGCAATTTTATGTAATAAAAATAGAGGTTTATATAGAATGTCAAAGTCTTAGGTACGTTATTAAGTCTGTACTTGATTATGAGAGGAAAAAGAAGTAGTAGGAGATAGAAGAGTAACCAACAATATCTACAGAAAATCCATGAATACGTCTATATGTACTGTTCAGTTGTACTATATAAATCTGTCTGTACAACTGCATATTGGAAAGTATTGCATGTTACTGATGCAGATGTAACCACCTGTATGCACACAGTTCAATCCCACACCCCTCCAGTAAGTCACAAACATTTTTCATAATGCACACATTTTTCCATAAATGCACGAATCTAACCATAATACACATACTTTGATAAGGAGTAATGTTAACATAGGTGGGTCTATATTATGATATCACACTCACAAGAGCGAACTATACATAATCGACCCCATGTAGGTGCAAGTTTACAGCATCAAAACCTCAGAACAGCAATTTTTTTCTAAGGGAAATAAATTGCTGTTCCGAAACAAAAAAAAAAAAAAACAAAACAAAAAAAACTGTAAAAAATTTAATAATGTGAGGGGCTTCACCCCCACCCCCCTGATGTGGGGGACTGTGCCCCCCACACACCCCCCTACTTAAATATACCAACTCTGAGATCACACTACAGTGCTGAAAAGGCAAAGTAGCAAAAGCAGCCAAACAAATTCTTTCCCAGGGAAAGAATTCACTGAAAATCTGCTTCGTTATTTTGCCTTTTTGCGCTTTTCAGTTAGGCAAAGACACATTCGACAACCTGTGTATGTGACAGCATAATAGGGAGCCAGCATGGGTCTATAAAGAGTTAATATTTCACAACACAGCAATGATAGCAGGTGAAAAATTGCATTTGCAGCAACCTATGAATCCGGTATAACTGAAAGTAAGACCAGCTATGTGCATACATCTTTTTAACTCCCATTTGCACCATACATAATTAATGAGGTTCATTAAAATTAAAAGTTTTGGAATTCCATTTGCACAAATCCATGTTAGTTATTGAAACTCATTGCATTAACCAATAGCTCAGTGTAACAGGAAGTTTCGACAAAGACGCATTCGACAACCTGTGTCTGCGACAGCGTAATAGGGAGCCAACATGGGTCTATAAGGAGTTAATATTTCACAACACAGCAATGTTAGCAGGTGAAAAATTGCATTTGCAGCAAACTATGAATCAGGTATAACTGAAAGTAAGACCAGCTATGCGCATACATCTTTTTAACTCCCATTTGCACCATACATAATTAATGAGGTTCATTAAAATTAAAAGTTTTGGAATTCCATTTGCACAAATCCATGTTAGGTATTGAAACTCATTGCATTAACCAATAGCTCAGTGTAACAGGAAGGCGCTCTATGCAAGCACCCAGTAGGTATCATTAAGCATGACCATATGTAGCATGTGTCCATTGTCTTCCAATGATCTGATAACATGCCATAAGTGCCACTTTTAAATATTGATTTTGATACATTTACAGATCAGATATTTGTTACCTGTGAGCTGAGTGGGACCTCAGTGAGCAGTTTATTGAATCTGTGATATATCAACGTTCACAGCCTTATCATTGAGATGACTACTTCCAGAAAGGTTCGATGTCTCAGGGCACCAAATTGGACTAAGGAAGAAATCCCCCAGATGCCGACAGTCTATGCTGGAGTAGAGCATCACATGAGAGCCAGACCACAGAACTTTGCAATGATTGACATCTGGAACTGGATTGTGAGGGTGCATAGTCGACATACAGAATCTACCAGACTGGAGTGCAGGTTCACCACCAGTGCAATTACCTGCATCAGAGGGATACAGAGTAGCTTCATCAGAGAGTTGCCAAGGTGTGCAGACAGCCAATGGATGCCTACAGTAAGTGTCACAATCCTACATATACCTGAACCATTCCTAAGGAATTCAGAGATATAGCTGTCTCCCAGATATATCAGATATTTGCCTTTTAAAAATATTAAGTAGCTGTTTTGACAGTTAGCTCATATGGATAATTAAGAAGGCTAGGTGACTGTTCTCCCTGTAATTATGGGTTCTGTTCCCCTGGGGTTTGTTTAACAGTGTTTATCATGAACATACTATTTTACATTGAAGATGTATGTTTTCCAACATATAAGGACATCATTTCACACATCAAGTATTGTCATGTATCACTGATGCCTAGAGCACCTGGTCATTGATGACTATGCATTTCTCTGTTATACATACTTAGACAGTATTGCCTAGTCTACCTGTCTATATGTGAATACTAACTCATAAATAACTTCTTTGGACTAGTCTGTTCTGCTTTACAAAGTGCACATTATTATTAAAGTCATGTTTGTTTAATACAAGAACTATGCATGTCCGAGTGTCTAAACAGATTTTCTACATTCTAAAACTTTATATCTGACAGTTCTGTGGAGCATGAGGGCCTATAACATTTATGTGTTGTATATTTTCATATTCATCTATCTGCAGGAATATGGATACACACTTACAATACTAGTTTGTTAAAAAAGAAAGTGTTATGGCTGTTAGACCAGCCTGGAAAGCAATAGGCCAGCATACATATATCTTCATTAGGTGTGCTCACTTCCACATAGGGGAGAGCTCTCATATTCTGATCATTGTGTCTTTCAAACATTTTCAAAAATGCTGCTCTGCATACCTGATTACTGATATTAACAGTTGTTTTGAGCATGCTTATGAATACCTCAATTATTTATTGGATTTCTGTAAATATCTCTTTAATCCATAATGTTCTGCCAACAATACCTCTTTTACTACAGTGTTATGTTTAAAGCTTGGAACAGACTGGTATATTTCTGCCAAAAAGTTTTGCGGAGTATACTAACATTTGCAACTTGAATTTCACGTATAACTGTGTCATTCTTTATTAATTTGAATTCAACACCTTTTCATCCTTATATTTGAAGGGACTGAGGTGGTCAGGCATACACTTGGACTGTAGAACAGGGAGAAACCTTGATATGGATAATTTTGAGTTAAAATGTTGCTCTGCATACCTGATTATTAACAGTTGTTTTGAGCATGCTTATGAATACCTCAATTATACATTGGATTTCTGTAAATATCTGTTTAATCCATAACGTTCTGCAAACAACACCTCTTTTACAATAGTGTTATGTTTAAAGCTCGGAACAGACTGATATATTTCTGCCAAAACGTTTTGTGGAGTATACTAACATTTGCAGCTTGAATTTCATGTATAACTGTGTAATTCTTTATTAATTTGAATTCAACAACCTTCTCATCCTTATTTTTGAAGGGACTAAGGTGGTCAGACATACATTTTAACTGTAGAACAGGGAGAAACCTTGATATGGATAATTCTTAGTTATAATTTTCACTTTGCCTATAAATATCTGACCTACCACTTAAAATGCAATAATGTATCCATGATTTATATAACTTAGTAGTGGTCGGTTAACAGCAGCTATGTGTTACATGACAGTGTTCCACTTGGGGAATGAAAATTTACAGTTGTGATTTTCTGTTGTGATTATTCATGCTTGCAATTATATTTTCATAAATAGTACAGCACTTTGTAATTTTTGTAAAACATAATCTGTGAGCAGTATTAGTATCCCATCCCTACACATTCATACCTCCAGTTCTTTTCACTGCATTCGCACCATATTGATCTCATGCAAGATGGATTAGCCAGGCAGGTGGGTATCAGGATTAGAGTGTGGATGTAGCTTAGAGTTGCAGGTTTGAATCTTGGGACCTCCGACTTGTGTTCAATTCTGTTCCAAGATGTGAAAGACTGTGTGTGAAACATTCCAACATGTATACAGTGATACTGTGATGTTCTTCAAGTTAAAATTTAGAGAACCTGATCTGAGAAATGTATATCACTTTTATTTTATACCTACATCATACATTATACATACATGCTGTTTACTTTTTACAGGTGATGAGGACTGTAGCTGTAATTGTGCCCAGTGCATTGAGTCGATGCACAGGCTGGAGGAGCAGTGCAGGCAGAGAAGTATGTTGATAACTTTGTTTTTATAAATAAAATTGATGTGATCATTGTTACAGACTCTTAAAAGCCCATCATGCTCCGTTAAGGTAAGTGCAATACTCGGACAATACCTGTGTTGACATGTATGAATTATCTCAAACTATGTTTATGTATCATTTATCAGCAAGCCATGTTTGCTGAAGATAAGTTTTGAAGTGTAGGCCACAACCTAAATGACAGTCATGTATAACTGTCATAGTGCTTTGCCTGCTGTTTGAAATTCATGTGTTGGCAATCTTATATGTGTGGATGTGGTTCTCGGTGATCAGTCTGTTGTACATAATATGCTTATTCACATACTGAATGGATGTCTGCTGTGTCGGTATTTACACTATTGTTGGCAAACTGTCTGGCATGCCCAATTCAACATGGGTGTCACATCTGCCTACTACCCATTTGATGGTTTGATTAAAACATAGTTGTACCTTGTGTTTAGGGATACATGTGTTCATAAGCATTCCTTTCCAACCTTTCTGTCTGTTACATAATCAACAAGCAGCATCACACTGTTTACATTTTACAGGGTAGTGATTGCTAATAAATGTATGTAGGGTACTCACATTTGTAGACACAATATGTTTGTAAAACTTATACAAGATTTATGTGTGTCACAGGCTGTCACCGTGTTAAGGATTACACAACATTACTAGTGTGGTGTGCTGTATTCCAAAATCTGAAGGGGAGCCAGCCAATGACCATGTTGCCTGGTTCAGCTGTTTCACAGAGAGACACGTGGAATACATTTGAAATCCACACACTAACATAAATATGCAGGGCACACATGCAGTAGGAGAAACATGAAAATAATGATATTTTGTCAGACATACATCTGTACAAATTACTGAAGCATACATCAGTATTAAACACTAATCTGTACACATTACTGAAGCATACATCAGTATTAAACACTAACCTGTACAAATTACTGAAGCATACATCAGTATTAAACACTCATCTGTACAAATTACTGTAGCATACATCAGTATTAAACAATGCAGGTTATTTTGTCAGACACTCATCTGTACAAATTACTGAAGCATACATCAGTATTAAACAATGCAGGTTATTTTGTCAGACACTCATCTGTACAAATTACTGAAGCATACATCAGTATTAAACAATGTAGGTTATTTTGTCACACACTCATCTGTACAAATTACTGAAGGATACATCAGTATTAAACAATGCAGGTCTCACTACTACTGTTATGTTGTAATTTTCTCAGTGCTTTGCAAGTTAGACTCGTGTGAACGTTGCATAACACAGTATCATGGCATGCTGCTCTTCAAATGTCAGGATACAGTAGATATAAAAAGTGTACACACCCCTGTTAAAATGCCAGGTTTTTGTGATATAAAAAAAATTAGACCACATAAAATCATTTCAAAACTTTTCCCACCTTTAATGTGACATATAAACCAGTACAATTCAATTGAAAAACAAATCAGTTAGGGGAATAAATATAAAAAATAAAAAATGTACAATAAGCTGGTTGCTTAAGTGTGCACACCCTTAAACTGATACTTTGTTGAAGCAACATTTGATTTAATTACAGCATTCAGTCTTCTTGGGTACACACCTACCATCAATTAAAGATACTCCGATTAACCCCAAATAAAGTTCAGCTGTCCTAGTAGGATTTTCCTGACATTTAGCCAGTTGCCTGCAACAGCAAAAGCCATGGTTTGCAGAGAACTTACAAACCAACAAAGGGATCTCATGAAGGCATCAGTCAGGAGAAGAGTACAAACAGATTTCCACAGCATTGGATATACCATGGAACACGATGAAGACAGTCATCAAAAAGTGGAGAAAATATGGGACAACAGTGACATTGCATAGAACTGGATGTCCCTCCAAAATTGATGAAAAGACAAGATGAAAACTGGTCAGCAAGGCTGCCATGAGACCTACAGCAACACTGAAGCAGCTGCAGGACTTTCTGGCAAGTATTGGTTGTGTACTACATGTGACAACAATCTTCCGTATTCTCCATATATCTGGACTGTGGAGTAGGATTGCAAGACGGAAGCCTTTTCTTACACAGAAAAACATC
This sequence comes from Protopterus annectens, assembly GCF_019279795.1. NCBI lineage: Eukaryota > Metazoa > Chordata > Ceratodontiformes > Protopteridae > Protopterus > Protopterus annectens. The sequence continues at coordinate 1,584,146,033 of NC_056731.1, read as the reverse complement.
CAGGGCGGTTAAAATTTGCAAAACAATACAGCAAGTCTCCCAAAAGCATGTGGGAAAATGTGTTATGGTCTAATGAGACCAAGGTTGAACTTTTTAGCCACAATTCCAGAAGGTACGTTTGGCACAAAAACAACACTTCACATCACCAAAAAAATACTATTCCCACAGTGAAGCATGGTTGTTGGCAGTATCATGCTTTGGGGTTGCTTTTCTTCAGCTGGAACGGGGCTTTAGTCAAGGTAGAGGGAATTATGAACAGTTCCAAATACCAGTCACTTTTGGCCCAAAACCTTCAGGCATCTGCTAGAAAGATGAAGATGAAGATGAAGAGGAATTGCACCTTGCAACACGACAATGACCCCAAGTGTACATCCAAATCAACAAAAGAATGGCTTCACCAGAAGAAAATTAAAATTTTGGAATGGCCCAGCCAGAGCCCAGACCTAAATCCAATAGAAAATTTGTGGGGTGACCTGAAGAAGGCTGTGCACAAGAGATGCCCTCGCAATATGTCATATTTGGAGTGCTTTTGCAAGGAAGAGTGGGCAAATATTGTCAAGTCAAGATGTGCCATGCTGATAGATTCCTACCCAAGAAGACTGAATGCTGTAAATAAATCAAAAAGTACTTCAACAAAGTATTAGTTTAAGGGTGTGCACACTTATGCAGCCAGCTTATTGTATGTTTTTTATTTTTTATATTTTTTCCCCTAACAGATTTGTTTGATTTTCAATTGAATTGTACAGGTTATAGCTCACATTAAAGGTGGGAAAAGTTTTGAAATGATTTATTGTGGTCTTTTTATATCACAAAAACCTGGCATTTTAACAGGGGTGTGTACACTTTTTATATCCGCTCTATGTAAGTATGCTGGCTTTGCGCATGCTTGTCATGTGCAGTGCTGGCTAATAAACAAGTGTTCAGGTCATGTCAGGATTTCCACTGGTAAGCTGTGTTGTGCATGCCATGGCATGGCCTTGAGTAAGCTGGTCACATTGTGTGATAGATACAGTGGCCTTCACATGTTTGGTATCGAAAACATCCATAAGTATAGATAATGGGACATAGTGAAGGTGTTGTGTGCAAGAGCAGCCATCTGCTAGCAGCAAATCTGTTAATTATAATTGTCATACATAATAATTTTTGGCCATTTCATCTAAGAATATGTTTTTAAAGAGACTGCCAATATATTTACTTTAATGGCTGTTAAACTGCAGATGTGCACATCAATTTCAGTTTTTTAGCTACGGTTTTCAAAGGAATGTGTAGACTGACAGACATTTGTTTTTCATTGTTATGGTTTTAATTACTGACATACATCACATATGATGGTATGGTACATTTGTCTATGGCCATAACGTATTCTAAGGTTTCATGATGACTTTTTTCTGCCTGTTCATTGAGTCACAGTGGGTATGTTATGTAGTTAGTAGTATCACATATGCATAAATAATTTCTGTCCTGTGTTGTGATTCATCTTGACAGAGCATGGGACCCATGGACGCTTATCCATCAGACATCAGTGATAACCATACGCCAGAGTTATCCAATGATGATGATGATGATGACAAGGAAGCTGGACCTGCATGTGCCATCATCCCTGCTGCACCCTGGAGGAGACAATACTAGGTACTCCAACAAGACAATTAATTATCCGGAGCAGATTCAGGAGGTGGTAATCTATGTGTTTCATACACAGATGAGGGACATGAATGGGAATTTCTTCCAAGACATAGCAAGGGAGAAAGCCTGCATGATCATTCATGATGTTCATCCCCATCAGGGTGGTCCCCCAGCAACGTAAGTATTGTCTGTGTGATCCACTTGTGTAATGCTGCCTCCATGTTGTTTGCCATATCGGTGATTGGACTGTATATGCACACTTGTGCATGCATACCATTTTGCTGCCATGCTTATATGATACAGGTCCAAATGTAGACTGCAGATGTTGTGCGATATTTTGCATTATGTTTCAATGTGTGCAGGACACACATCATCACTTTAGACTTTCATTCAACAGTCATCAGTCCATCAGTTCCGGCAGGTGACATGCAGCTAGTGCTGCAACAATTTCACTGTAAATGTATGTTACTGACAGCAACTCACAAACAAATTGCTTCCCATATTCCACCAATACCACAGTGGTAATGAGTATGATTTGTGGATTGTTGTGTCATGTGTGTGTAACAGAAGGATATGTCCTTGCCCCTGTATTTTGGGTGACCGTTGTCATACTATCCCACTGGTATACTGGTATTGTGTGTTGTATGTGTTCGCAATGCTGATGCCATGTTGTGCCATTTATTTCAGCAAATTGTGTATATTCAGTGATTTATGTGCATGTGTCTACACATATTCTACTCTCTAGAGAAATGCCATTGTACCTTGGAACTGTGAGCAGACAATGACTTGATGTTATGGTGCTGTAATTTTGTTCACTGGATTATCCTCTGCTCAGTAATAATCAGGGTCAGTGACATGTAATTGCAGGTGTTTATTCCACATGTTTTCCATTGACACGACAGTGTATGTGTATGTGATACCAATTCTTAGTTTGCTTACCTATGCATCGTGCTCTTATATGATTGCACAATACTGTGTGCATGATTTATACATGCTCATTTTTGTTGATATCAGCAATACAGACTACCCATGTGACATACATTGGCCATTTGCTTCAACGTGTTTTAGGTTGACTTCAACACCACCCTATGTGGTATACATATGTATTTGCATTGTGTTAACTTACATATTGTTACTCTGCTTTATTGTTTGCCTGTGGAGATTTGATGCCATGTCTTCCTGATGTGGGCCCATGTTGTCCACCTCCCTTCTACCTTTGTAGGTATGTTATATATCTTGCACTTATAGATGGTGCATGTTTGCCTTCATTAGAATTCTTATCTGTTTTCATGTATTTTTACAAGGTCAACTTGTGCCAACTCTGTGGCCATTATACAGATGCAGGAAATATGCACACAAGTTGCTGGCTACTTGCAATACAAACAACATCCTTGCACTTGTTATACTTGTGATTTACATATTAACCAGTGTACGTTGTTGAAATTCATGTGCACCACCTGATATTGTTTATATAGCAGTAATGTTAGATTTGTGATCATATATTACTAATTGTCATTAGTGTATGTATGTTTATTAATATTGCTTTTAAATAATTTCATGTTAGGCCAAGTAAGATCATACATATATGCCTAATCCTGTGTGTTGCCTTTGACATGGCATATGTGTTTGATATATGCATTCCATTACATGTCTGTTTTGGCTGTGTACACCTACATAGGTTCATAGATTAGTACTAGGCCAACCGCGCTCGTGGGCCATTTTAAGCCTCGCCAGTTACCCCATGGGAGAATCAAACCCTGCACCTGGTGTTTGTAAGGCAAACACCTTAACCATTATGCCAACCTCCAACTTAATAACCAGCCCTGCCAGGTCTCAAACCCAGGATCCTATACACTACAGTCAGAGCAATGTACCACTACACCATTTGAGCTGTGTACCACTACACCATTTGAGCTGTATGTGTAGGTAGCAGCCAATTTGTTGCTTTGTACTAGTACTGCTGTTTGGCACTGTGCTTGGTTGTTTTCCTTTCACATGCATGGTTGGAGGTTCTGTTCTGCTCTATACTAGTATTATCTAGCATTCCAGGAGCTGCATTTGTTTATCTGTGATGTTTATTGTCTTATACTTGCACTGCTGACAGACTACTTGGATATTGCTTTAATTATCCAATGTATACTGTGATTTGTATTTATTACCCTACAACACACAACTACCATCAGTCATATACATCCAGGTATAACTGTCATGCAGTTTGCAACATGTCATAACATATTAGTGCATAGGTTCATATGTATTTCTGCATTTCACCATGGCTGGTATGCATCCCCACCCTGTTTGTCAACTTTCCATTGACCGTGTTGCGCATTTTGCTGTCTGTGTAAATTACCCATCCTTACTGTTCATTTTCAACCTTTGTCTGTCATGTGTTGTGATATTTGTTATATGGGTATACCTGCTGTGATGGCCTTCTTCTCCTCTTTCCCTGTCTTTTTTTCTTCTATTCTTAAAAGGGGGTGGGGCTGTTGTAATGAGCGTAAATAAGTACAATTCCATGTTTAAAATGTTACAAAATGTAGATGAATATAAAAATGTTAGCAAACATGAAATTATTGCAAGTTTTGGTTACATTACTAACATTCTGTATGACTTGATGAATAGTCAAATTAGTAATGAATTGTTTGAGTTTTTAAGCCTGGGTGTAGAGTTCCATAAATTATAAAGTGAGTACAAAATTACCAGACATTTGTTTATCTGTGATGTTTATTGTCTTATACTTGCACTGCTGACAGACTACTTGGATATTGCTTTAATTATCCAATGTATACTGTGATTTGTATTTATTACCCTACAACACACAACTACCATCAGTCATATACATCCAGGTATAACTGTCATGCAGTTTGCAACATGTCATAACATATTAGTGCATAGGTTCATATGTATTTCTGCATTTCACCATGGCTGGTATGCATCCCCACCCTGTTTGTCAACTTTCCATTGACCGTGTTGCGCATTTTGCTGTCTGTGTAAATTACCCATCCTTACTGTTTATTTTCAACCTTTGTCTGTCATGTGTTGTGATAGCTTACATATTGGTAAATGGCAGTTGGTGTGTTTTTGTTGTTACTGAATGTATTTTAGAGGAGGAAGTACTCGCAACATTGCATTCCATAGAAGGTAGATCCAGCAGTCTTTTACCTGAAAAGTTAGAAGTATTAAATAAATTTATCTGTATTGCTGCATCTGTGGATGCAGTCCATAAATGGTGCTGGAGTTGCTTTAGCACTTGAATACTTATTAAGCATTTAACTGTTTAAGAACCCCAAAACAAAGTCTAATTCACTTTGCGAATTAAAACAAGACTGGAACACCTGATGTACAATAAATTTAAAGTGAAATGACACTGTGAGAATTTACCTGATGCAAACAAAGTGGGTGTTACTCTAGACAGTCTGAACTCGGAACAAAATTCCTGTGGAACTAATGGGAGATGTAGCATGGAAGACCAGAGTGGTACTAATAATAGTCATTATAATGCTCGACCGATGAACCCTAATATTCAAGATTTTGAAGAGTCATCGTGAATAAACACTAAAGTGTTTCATGTGGGGTCTTTTGGGCCTTTGTGGAAAGAACAACTATTGCCACGAGACTTTTCATTGGAAGATACTGAGAGGGATGAGGAGGAGGATGTAGTTCAGGAGCTTGGCTGCTCTTCTGTAACAGCTGCCGAACTGGAAGTTGTTTGCAGGTATCTTGCAGAATTAGCTGCATCTTGCATGTTTCTTTGTTTACATTAGTTGCGTGCATAAAACTCTTCTGAATAGTTTGCAGATGTGAAGATTTCAGAGCCACTTTGAGGGGTTACCAGCTGTACATGTTTTTGCAGAATGCCCAGATTTTTGCCTCATATTTCAGGTCTGTTCTTCATAAAATTTGCTTTTTTCTGGCAAATTAGTGAAGACTGAAGGCACTAAATAACAACATACATTTTAGTTTCAGACTTCATCATCATCCTCTTTCAGCTGTTCCCATCAGGGGTCACCACAGCAGATCACCTGTTTCCATTTCTTCCTGTCCTCTGCACCTTGCTCTGTCACACCAACCACCTGCATGTCCTCTCTCACCACATCCATAAATCTTATCTTAGGCCTTCCTCTTTTCCGGTTACCTGGTAGCTTCATCCTTAGCATCTTTTTCCCAATATACTCAGCATCCCTCCTCAGCACATGTCCAAACCAACGTAATCGTGCCTCAATGGCTTTGTCTCCAAACCTTCCAACCTGGGCTGACCCTCTAATATACTTATTCCTAATCCTGTCCACCCTCGTCACACCCAGTGCAAATCTTTAACATCTTTAATTCTGCCACATCCAGCTCAAACCCCTGCCTTTTTGTCAATGCCACTGTCTCAAAACCATATAACATAGCTGGTCTCACTACCCTCTTGTAGACCTTCCCTTTCACTCTTACAGGTACTCGTCTGTCACAAATCACTCCTGACACTCTTCTCCACCCACTCCATCCTGCCTGCACTCTCTTCTTCACCCCTCTTCCACACTCACCGTTACTCTGAACTTTTGACCCCAAGAATTTAAACTCATCCACCGTCACCATCTCTACTCCTTACATCCTCACCATTCCTCTATCCTCCCTCTCATTCACACACATATACTCTGTCTTAGTCCTTCTGACCTTCATTGCTCTTCTCTCTAGAGCATATCACCATCTCTCCAGGGTCTCCTCCACCTGTTCCCTACTCTCACTACAGATCACAATGTCATCTGCAAACATCATAGTCCACGGGGACTCCTGTCTGATCTCGTCTGTCAACCTGTCCATCACCACTGCAAATAAGAAAGGGCTCAGAGCTGATCCTTGATGTAACCCCACCTCCACCTTAAAGGCATCCGTCACTCCCATCGCAGACCTCACCGCTGTCACACTACCCTCGCACATATCCTGTACCACTCTTACATACTTTTCTGATGCTCCTGACTTCCTCATACAATACCACAACTCCTCTCTAGGCACTCTGTCATATGCTTTCTCTAAGTCTACAAAAACACAATGCAACTCCTTCCGACATTCTCTGTACTTCTCCATCAACACTCTCAGAGCAAAGATCGCATCTGTAGTGCTCTTTCCTGGCATGAAACCATACTGCTGATCACTAATCATCACGTCCCTTCTTAACCTTGCTTCCACTACTCTTTCCCATAACTTCATGCTGTGACTGATCAATTTAATCCCTCTGTAGTTACTACAGCTCTGCACATCACCCTTATTCTTAAAAATCGGTACCAAAACACTTTTTCTCCATTCCTCAGGCATCCTCTCACTTTCCAAGATTTCATTAAACAATCTGGTTAAAAACTCCACTGCCATTTCACTTAAACACCTCCATGCTTCCACAGGTATGTCATCTGGGCTAACGGCCTTTCCATTCTTCATTCTCTTCATAGCTATCCTTACTTTCTCCTTACTAATCCATTGTACTTCATGATTCACTATCCCTACATCATCCAACCTTCTCTCCCTCTCATTCTCTTCATTCATCAACCCCTCAGAGTACTCTTTCCATCTCCTCAACGCACTCTCCTTGCTTGTGAGTATGTTTCCCTCATTATCCTTTATCACCCTTACCTGCTGCACATCTTTACTAGCTCGGTCCCTCTGTCTAGCCATTCGGTACAGGTCCTTTTCTCCCTCCTTAGTGTCCAACCTTTCATACAACTCTTCATATGCCTTATCGTTAGCCTTCGCCACCTCTCTCTTTGCCATGCACCTCATCTCCTTATACTCCTGTCTACTTTCTTCATCTCTCTGACAATCCCTTCTTCTTTTCATTTTCTTTTTTATTTTTAGTTTCAGACTTCATATCCTTCTGAAAATGTATGTTAATTCACAACTTATTACTTTAGCAGTTTTCTAAGTTTATAAGAGCAGTGTTTAAAATTGCCGTTATTTGGGGGCCTTATTCTTCCCCATAACTTTTTAGCTTTGTCCAGATGTCTTGCACTTAGCCAGAGAGCATACCTTTCATCCTCTGTTTGTATTGCTGTTTCTAAAGATGGATTAATTTCAAGCTGTACCTTTTGTGCTTCTTCCAAAATCAGCCACCCCAATCACAGTTTTGTCTCTTACTTGCTCATCTTTAATCCATGAAATCTGCAGTTTTCTATTAAATTAGTGCATATAATTGTCTCACAAAAGCTTTCAAATACTGTGAAAGCATGCTATCTTCCATGTTATTTCTTTTTGGTACAAACTGTGTATTGAGTTTAATTACTGATCCATGTGGCCATCTATAAATGCAAAGGAGCTATATGTGGCCTTGACCTCTCTGTCCATTGAAAACAAAATTGTGTTTACCTGTTTTTTTTTTTTCCCTTTTTGTAATTTTGAGGCTGTATGAAATTGTATAAATCTCTTGTCTCAAGGCAGGCCAGAAAAATAGATGTTAAAGTGAGGCCCCATTTGCCTGGCTTGATGGTAGCTTGGGTGAATGTAAGAGATTGCACAGCACTTATTGAAAAGAATAGGGGAAGTTCCCTTGGGCCCTGGCCAAATTTCCTGTAATCAGTATGAATATAACATCTGGTCTAGTGGGACTAACCCAGTCAACAAAATTTTTCTGTTTGTTTTTTTTTAACCAATTGTTTTTTCTGTGTGACCTTTTTACTTCTTGTTTTAGTTTGTTAGTTGGGATATTTTGCAGTAATTGTTTTTTCTGTGTGACCATTTTACTCATTGTTTTAGCCAGTCAACATAGTTTAAGTAAAATAAATAAAAAGAAAAAAATTGGTTTTGAAAAGTCATATGTCTCTGGTGAGAGAAGAAATGTGTTATTTTAACAAAAAGTGCTTTAAGTTTGGTAAAAAAAAAAATTAGGACTTTGTGAGGTAATATTGTGTTTTTTTTAATCACTGCAACTACTTCTGAGCATTTTTTATCATGCAGCATGGAGTGGTTTGGTAAGCTATAATGACAAAACCACCCCAGAATACTATAAATTTGATCCGAAGTAGACCAAATATAAAAATCTGGACATTTTACAAAATTCTGGACAGTTGAATTGAAATGTATGTTTTTGCGATCTTAAATACCTGTGTTATTAATTTGTTCAATTACAATTACATTTTTTGTGATCTTAAATACCTGTGTTATTTATTTTTACCTAACTAAGCCTTTTAATTAAAAAAAAGAATATTATTTCTCAAAGTATACTTGTTAGAATTTGACGGGGGGGGGGGAGGAGGACGCCTTGGGACAACCTGGATTCAGCAAGGGAGTTGAGAATCTAAAAAGTTTGGGAACCACTGACATAGGTAATCATACATTTATATAAATGAAAATTAATCATGTTGATATAATCCCATTTGCAAGCATTTTATATCACAAACCATATTGGCATAATTTTAGTTGAAACATTATACATCACTTATAATCTATCCATTTGTTGTCAAACATTACATAGCTCATTCAGATCTTGCCTTCTTTTAAACCTCATTTCTCCCTTCTGTGTATTGTTCCCACAATTCCCATTTTCCTATGTAATTTGCTGCCACTCCTTTTTAAAGATCCCAATTCCAATTGTTTTATCTCTGTTACTATATTCACTATATGTTTATTCAAATATCTTGTACAAGAAAGTTTATTACAAAATATCAAACAATTTTAGACACACATAGCCATCTACCAGTATAGATAAAAATAAGCCAAAATAGTTATTAAAATATGATGAAATGTAAAGTCATTCAGATATGGTTCACAGTAACAATCACAGCAACAACAGAATTGCCAGACATATGCCATGGCATACACTTGCTTGAGAATAATTTATTTGATTTGAGTAATGGTATAATTTACAAAGCTATGAAATATGTATCTTCCTATATGTATATGTGTGTGTGTGTGTGTGTGTGTGTATATATATATATATATATATATATGTGTGTGTATATATATATATATATATATATATATATATATATATATATATGTGTGTGTGTGTGTGTGTGTGTGTATATATATATATATATATATATATATATATATATATATATATATATAAATAATCAATCCAAAAACAAAATGGTGCATGCCAAAATGAACGCGGTGCTCAGAAAATACACAGTCCAAGCAATCACAGAATCCAGCACTCGAGAATAAATCAAACCTTGTTAAATCCAGAAGAAGGGACCCAAAACACTTAAAATAAGTGTATAAAAAGATTTTGTTCCTGTAGAACAAACATTCAGGCAGCTTACATAGTGGCCATTCGGCTCCAACAGCATAGACTGGTGACCGTTTTTATCCCCTGGCGTCATCAGTGTGAAATTACCATACAGCAACCACCAGTATTTATATACCATAATCCCCATTCAGTTAAAGACATAAAGGTTTTAAAGTACACATTCCTTAATATAGAACCAAAATCCAAAAAGACACATTATAATGTTTGTTCTACTGGAATAAAAGCTTTCTGTACACTTATTTTAAGTGTTTTGGGTCCCGTCTTCTGTTCTTATGGATTTAACTACAAGGTTTGATTTATTCGTGAGTGCTGGATTCTGTGATTTTTTGGACTATATATATATATATATATATATATATATATATATATATATATATATATATATATATATATATAAAGTGTACCACATTTAATTTAAAACACACATTGTCGACTGTAATAATATCAGTTGCAAACATTTGAAAACAAGGTAACCAATATAGTACTATGCATGCATCTTCCACATTCCCTGCTAATTATATATATAATAACTCCAAGACTGCACAAACATGGAGTAAGAGCAAATTTCCCAACCCCTGTATTTGTATGATTTCACACACCTGTCAATCAACTACCTAGTCGATCATATCTGGTCAACTACAGAGTTATTGACCTAACACACACTTGATATAATCACTAGCACTTCTCTCTCTCTCTCTCTCTCTCTATATATATATATATATATTTTTTTTTGTCTTGTTTAAGCCCATTATTTAATTTTTTTTCATCACTGAAAAAGTATGCTGCCCAGAAATATGGGGTTTATATTAAATGCTCGAAGAGGTATTCCATCGAATGCCTTTTCATCGATGCATAATCAGCAACTTCACTAAACCACAAACGTTCAAAACAGTGATTTCTTTCCCTGGGAAAGAAATCGCTTGCACTAAAAACACATACACACCACTTCAAACATAACAAAGTGGGGGATTGTGCCCACCACAATGCCCCTAACTAAATATACCAACTTCGAGATTGCACTACAGTTGGGTAAAAGGCAATGTTATGGCTCAAGCCAAGCAATTTTTTTTTTTCCCTGGGAAAAAAATCGCTGACCTGTGCCTTCCCTATTTTGGGATTTAAGTCTATATGTGTCAGTGAAACGGCATTTGCTGTAATGCTATTTCGCTGATCTAATATAGACCCATATTATGCACATACATGGTGGAGTGATACACACATAGAGGAAGGAATACATTCTGGAAGTTGGTACATGGTTTGAAAAACTTTGGTTATGCCCTTACATAACAAATATGTTACTTTTTTCTAAGTGTAAAATGTAGTATATATTGAACCTATAAATATGTGGTACTGTTATAACATCAGAATGAGCAACAATCTCTTGGAGTCAGAAACAAATATTACAATGTGAATCATAATCAGAGGCATCATCACATCTTCATCATCATCTTCATCATATTCAATGCTTCTTCATCTGAAATGTCATCACATCTTCATCATCTTCATTATGAACAATACTGTCATCTTTGTCATTTTCATTTTCATATTTGTCAACAAAGCCATTGTCATAATCATCACATTTTCATTATTTTCATTTTTAATGATGCCCATCATATTCCACAAGTTTTCATTCTACCACTAATTCATTCAATGTATATAATGTGTGTTTTTCTGTAGAGGTTGTGCAGAAGTTAGACACTGTCATCTGTGCTAGCATGTCTGGCTGAGGTTTTGTACATAAATTTCACATTAACCTGTGAATTATATGCTAGCATGACTAGCTATGATATTGTAAATAAGTTATTACATGTTTATTGATGATCTGTTTATACAGAATGTTTTAAAGACTTGAGCAGTGCCCTTTTACATTTGTAACTGTGCATGTTTGTGAAGAAAGATTCTAAAGGCAAACTGCCTCAGATTCAGCTGATCTGCAGATGATTTAATTGGAATGTTAACAGTTGCTATGTGCTACTGTCAGAAGCTGAAAGACAGGAAGGAACTTTAGAAAACAGATGTTGGTTGATTTTCAAAATATGAAATGAAAATTAGAAGTGGAACAGTTTTGATAGGCTGGACTATAAAAGAGCCTGCTGAAGATAGTTAGTAGTCAGTTGTCAGTTACAGTAGACATTTGCCAGTTGCAGTTCACAGATGTACTGTGCAGTAGATACCCACAATGACTCACCAAGAACTGTAAGCCTGCTTTAGCTCTGTTGTAATAATTTAGTATAGATCAGGGACAGTGTTCTTTAGTTAGATAGGAAATTGTAAGTAATCAATTAGATCAGTTAGTATTTTTCTAAATGTTGGATTTCTGTCTTTCAGTATTGATTTCCTTTACCTGGTAATTCAGTACTGTTTGTTGATTGGAAAGTACTGTTTTATATTTTTAATCATTTTGCTCATTATTAAATATTTTATTAACTTACATTGTGGCTGGTCAATCAGTGTTTTCTTTACTAATTTGAGAGTACTTGCCTTGATAACTTCCTGGGCCACTCCGAAAGCCTGGCTGCTTAGGTCATTTGCTACTATTTGCTTTAATATCTCATTTTTATAATTGGACACCCCTTTAAAAAGGGCAAAAAGACACTCTGATTGGTGGCAGCACATTACCTTATTATTTTGGGGAAGGGACACAGCTGGAAATCTCTGTTAGGCTTTCCCAGAAGTGCTTGGATATGTGAGATGTAATTTATTTAAGTGTGAGTGTATCAGAGATCTTAAACTGGGACACATTTTTCTGAAGTGTATAATAAGCAGTTACAATAGGGGTAGACAGAAGTATACAGTCCAGTCCTAGATTATAGAGCGTGTTCCTGTTGTGCTCTTAGGGGAAATTGTGAAATATTACTCCTGTTTAAGTGACAGTCTGACATTGGAGTCAGTAGTGAAGATTGCAGCTCTTTAGTTACTGACCCATGATAGTAGGGGACGTCACATTATTGTTGGCCATCTAGAGGGGTATTGTCTGGATGTCATATTATTTGGTGGCAGTTAAGTGGGATATTAACTGAATGTCACAGAGCTATTGTTGATTTGATTCACTTAACCCAAGTTTTCTTCCTAAAAGCGATTACCCCATGGTATACAATTATTAGTGTTACATCTGAGTTATTACACTGTACATTAAGCATTACACAAAGGGATCTCACTCTGTTTTTCTTTTACTTGAATATAATTGCATTTATTTATTGATTTATTTTCTGATTGATTGAATAAATGACTGTGCTGCATTTATGTGTTGAAATCTGCTAGAGATTACACAAAATACCTATGCATTACAAACTTTTCATCCCAACAACTACATAATGAGAAAGTGATGTCAAGTAACATGAAATCATGAAGCAAATGGATAGCTCCCCAGTTTACAGTAAATACAAATATAAGTTTACTGTACTTGGGTACTAACTGAAGAGCAATACACTGTTCAAGATGTAAATTGTCATATGTGAGGGACTGGTGTCTCCTCATCTTTTTTCTAAAGATTTAAGTAGCTCTTTGATATCCACAGAAGCAGAATCATTAACACCCATACCATTGCCGGAATCAACATCATCTCCTTCTCAGCTGACAAATGGATTAATAAGGTTTTGTATAAGACAAAACATTACCTGCTGGTGGAAGGAGATGGATCTCCCCATGGTCAGATCCAGAAGGATCCAAAGAAGGAAATGCCGTAGGAGGTGAAATAGAAAGAGCAATTGCCTAAGCACTAGAACCGGTAGATTATTTACACCTATGTTCAGTGAACACATACTGAGAAGAAATAACATTGTTAATGTGTTGTGAAAGCATTGAAAAAGAATATTGTAATAGCAAGAGAGCCACAACCTTGTATTTCATTAGTTCAATGCTGCTATCTAGAAAAGATTGCAAAGTAAACTCAGCACCACTGTCATTTGTCAAGAAGAACACTTCCAAAAATGCAAATAACACACAGCCCATTGGCACTGGTAGAAAATTGGACCAAAAAGGACAAAAGATTTATCTAATGAAGAGACATTTAGTATTTCGGAACATATGGATAAAACAATAGTAGCTGCCATTTTTTTTCTGTTGAGTCCAAAGGAGTTGTTTACTTTGCTATTTGTTCATCATGCTCTGCTTTTTATATGGGAATGCAACTAGAACTTTATTTGAATGTATTAAAGAAAATGTGTATGACCTAAAAAAAGAAAAATATGAACAATGCATTATTCAAGCATACTTTAATTGTACAGATTGCAAAATTTGTATTTTATTTGCTTTTGATCCTGGCTTTCTAGATATGAGGGGAGTGATTTTAAGAGTAGGTTAAAGATTAAGGAAATCAAATGGCAATTACACCTTCAGATAGACAAATTTCCTGGACTAAATGAGTCCATTAATATTAAATGTTTTCTAAAAAGGGGAAGGTTGATCAAATTCAAATTTTAACTTAATTGACTTGTATATTAATTTATTTATGTGCTTTATCATTGTGATTTTATGTGCATGTTAGTAACATTTTAAGTATTGTCTCTTTAAGGATACAAGCTGTGGTCTTGTAATCTTACTGGTAATGTGATTTTCTATGTTATTTAATGACTGTAGAGTGTTTGTTATGTATTTTGATGACATCTTACTTTGTACAAAAGTGCTAAAGTAAACTTTGGATTATATCACTGACATCTATGAGTGGAGTTTGTCAAAATTTCAGTCTGAAGACTATAAAGCTATCAGTTCTGAAGTCAATAATTAACTCTTCTTAAAACTTTATACAGATCAATTTCAATTTTGAACCATGATTATAAAGTGTTTATGTGTATAGTAGCTAACAGAATGGTAAAGGTGTTGCCAAAACTGACAAATATGTATTTCATGTGGTTTTGTGAGGGTGACAAATACTTGACAACTTTAACAGAACGATAATAATCCAGAGGGAAGAAGAGTGTAAGAAGACCCCACATTTAATAGATTTAGTTGCGATTTTATGAGCAGGGCCATGGCAGCATTTCTATTCCCTGACAGAATAATGGGGGTTAATTAGGAAGGTATATGCAGGGTCAGAGTCAGTTATCAAGGTTCCTCTCTGACAGCTGTGTTTTATAGAGCATGTTTTTACAGTTTTTTTACATATATTTTTAGTTCACTATTTATATGATTGATTGATTATATAGTGTTTGTATAGTGTATGCCTTTAACTTTTATTTATTCTATCAAGATGCTGTTAACTGATTGGATATGACCTAGATGTATCATTATTTAAACAAGAGCAGCAATTACTGTAGTATATCTGAGGAAGCAGAGAGGACTCTGTGAAAGCGCTCACGTTTTATATTTTTACTATTTTGTATTAAAGTGTTGTTTTGCCGTGTGTATTCCAACAAGTTGTTGGCTTTTTTGAAATATTATACTTTTATCGTTGGTTACTTTATCCAGATTCAGGGGGATCTGTGTTTGACGTCACATTATTGTTGGCCGTCTAGAGGTATTGTCTGGATGTCATATTATTTGGTGGCAGTTAAGTGGGATATTAACTGGATGTCACAGAGCTATTGTTGATTTGATTCACTTAACCCAAGTTTTCTTCCTAAAAGTGATTACGCCATGGTGGACAATTATTAGTGTTACATCTGATTTATTACACTGTACATCAAGCATTACACACTTTAAAAAGGGACCTCACTCTGTTTTTCTTTTACTTGAATATAATTGCATTTATTTATTGATTTATTTTTTGATTGATTGAGTAGATAACTGTGCTGCATTTATGTGTTGAAATCTGCTAGAGATTACACAAAATACCTATGCATTACAAACTTTTCATCCCAACAACTACATAATGAGAAAGTGATGTCAAGTAACATGAAATCATGAAGCAAATGGATAGCTCCCCAGTTTACAGTAAATACAAATATAAGTTTACTGTACTTGGGTACTAACTGAAGAGCAATACACTGTTCAAGATGCAAATTGTCATATGTGAGGGACTGGTGTCTCCTCATCTTTTTTCTAAAGATTTAAGTAGCTCTTTTATATCCACAGAAGCAGAATCATTAACAACCATACCATTGCCGGAATCAACATCATCTCCTTCTCAGCTGACAAATGGATTAATAAGGTTTTGTATAAGACAAAACATTACCTGCTGGTGGAAGGAGATGGATCTCCCCATGGTCAGATCCAGAAGGATCCAAAGAAGGAAATGCCATAGGAGGTGAAATAGAAAGAGCAATTGTCTAAGCACTACAACCGGTAGATTATTTACACCTATGTTCAGTGAACACATACTGAGAAGAAATAACATTGTTAATGTGTTGTGAAAGCATTGAAAAAGAATATTGTAATAGCAAGAGAGCCACAACCTTCATTAGTTCAATGCTGCTATCTAGAAAAGATTGCAAAGTAAACTCAGCACCACTGTCATTTGTCAAGGAGAACACTTCCAAAAATGCAAAGAACACACAGCCCATTGGCACTGGTAGAAAATTAGACCAAAAAGGACAAAAGATTTATCTAATGAAGAGACATTTAGTATTTTGGAACATATGGATAAAACAATAGTAACTGCCATTTTTTTTCTGTTGAGTCCAAAGGAGTTGTTTAGTTTGCTATTTGTTCATCATGCTCTGCTTTTTATACGGGAATGCAACTAGAACTTTATTTGAATGTATTAAAGAAAATGTGTATGACCTGAAAAAGAAAAACATGAACAATACATTATTCGAGCATAATTTAATTGTACAGATTGCAAAATTTGTATTTTATTTGCTCTTAATCCTCGTTTTCTATATATGAGGGGAGTGATTTTAAGAGTAGGTTAAAGAGTAAGGAAATCAAATGGCAATTACACCTTCAGATAGACAAATTTCCTGGACTAAATGAGTCCATTAATATTAAATGTTTTCTAAAATGTGAAAGGTTGATCAAATTCAAATTTTAACTTAATTGACTTGTATGTTAATTTATTTATGTGCTTTATCATTGTGATTTTATGTGCATGTTAGTAACATTTTAAGTATTGTCTCTTTAAGGATACAAGCTGTGGTCTTGTAATCTTACTGGTAATGTGATTTTCTATGTTATTTAATGACTGTAGAGTGTTTATGTATTTTGATGACATCTTACTTTGTACGAAAGTGCTAAAGTAAACTTTGGATTATATCACTGACGTCTGTGAGTGGAGTTTGTCAAAATTTCAGTCTGAAGACTATAAAGCTATCAGTTCTGAACTCAATAATTAACTCTTCTTAAAATTTAATACAGATCAATTTCAATTTTGAACCATGATTATAAAGTGTTTATGTGTATAGTAGCTAACAGAATGGTAAAGGTGTTGCCAAAACTGACAAATATGTATTTCATGTGGTTTTGTGAGGGTGACAAATACTTGACAACTTTAACAGAACGATAATAATCCAGAGGGAAGAATAGTGTAAGAAGACCCCACATTTGATAGATTTAGTTGCAATTTTATGAGCAGGGCAATGGCAGCATTTCTATTCCCTGACAGAATAATGGGGGTTAATTAGGAAGGTATATGAAGGGTCAGAGTCAGTTATCAAGGTTCCTGTCTGACAGCTGTGTTTGAAAAAAGGAACCAGGCTGGGGTGTCCTCTTTCCCCTTTGTTATTTATAGTAAATTTACAGCCATTGGCAAAAAAGTAAGGGACTCACACATTCAAGTGTGTAACTGGTATGGTACTCAAGAAAAAATAACCTTATTTGAAGATGATAGTTTTGAATGTGATGAAAAAAAAAAAAATATATATATATATAGAGTCACTTCATAATCTTGAAATATTGAAGTCTTGAATTTCAGTTTTTAGAGACCATGAAATCGATTCCACACAACACCGAAACAGCAAAACCACGAAGCCCAAAACCACGAAATTCAAATCACCTAAAACACAGCACACACCAGACCACACATATACCACAACACCCACACCACAACATAAACAAACAAAGCAACACACATTCACAAACCTACAGCAAGCCCCACTGCACCCCCCATGTGGGGGTCTACGCCCAACACCCCCCTACATATATATACTAACTCCAAGATCGCATAAACAGTAAACAAAAGCAAACACACACACACATTCTACAGTCCCTCACACACACATCACACATATTAGCACACTCACATACACTCAAACTCCCACCCAAAACCCTTACAAAACACTCTCTTACCTGACATAACACCTAAAGCTACACACAGCACCGCACACCATCCACGTACAATCCCGGACATTACATAGCATAAAGCCATGATGGTGAATTTGAGATAGTCGAATTTGCGATTATGCACTTTCACTGTTTTCAGATTTCGACTATTTGACATTTCAGTATTTCAAGATTATAAAGTGTTTCCATATACATATATATATATATATATATATATATATATATATATATATATATATATATATATATATATATATATATATATATATATATATATATACACACAAACACACACACACACACACACATATATATATATATATATATATATATATATATATATATATATATATATATATAGGGAAGAAGAAGCTGGAATTTATTGAAGGAAATTAGCAAAGGAACTTAAATACTGATTGCAAATAACAAGGGTGGGATAATCATAGAGTGAGATGAGGCCAAGCAGGTATTTGGACAGTGGATTGTTTTTCCTACCAGAGACCGATAACAGAGTACAGGAAAAGAGACAGGGATAGGGGATTGTTAAATGAAAGACCAGCTCTGGTTGAGTTAACAGCTAATTCTGGGAGAGACTCAAAAATGCATGTAAAATAATGAATGATAACTACAAGAGTCAACTAGAAGATGTTAGAAAAGACTGGGAAACAGGAATAGAAAGACAATATACAAATGAATACCGGGGGATATTTGCATGGCTCTCAAGTATGCAAAGAAATCTAGACCTTTTAGGATTTTTGTATGGAAGGGTTTACATAGGTATTTTTTTACCCAATGAGTCCTCAAAGAATCTTTCCATAGGTGGACAGCAATTGCTGGCGGTATTAGGGGAAAGAAAGGAAAAGTTGGTAGATTTTAAAAATTCCCTACAGGTTACTTTGTCAGAATGCTGGGGGAGAAAATTATTGTAACTAAGGGAATGATTATTTTGAGTTGAAATATAAAAACTGAATTGCCTAAACACAGTAAGGGCCTTCTAAGTTTAATGTTGTTGACTGCTAAAAAAGCAATTACTACAAAACTGAAATCAAAAGCTAAACCAACTTTAATAGAATTACTGAATGTTGTAAAGGAGATAAAATAATTGGAGCTAGAATCTTTAGAAAAGTGAAGGAGCAATCTTCATAGAAATAAACTTAATCTGTGGGAACAATACACAATGTTTAGGAGGAGAAGGAGGAATAAAATTTGGGGAGAAGGCAGGACTTGAGCAATCTAAGTAATGTTATACTGAATAATAATTGTTAAGAAATAAATCATGTATGTAAAATACATGAAAATGAAATGTCTATGGATTAGCTTGTTTGCTTTTTTGTATCTGTATGTGCACCCATGCCATTGTGCAATATGCGATGTTAATAAAGGTGTAAAAAAGAATTATTTTTTCTTTTTCACTGCAAAAATGTCCACTTGTTTGAGTTCCTTTTTTTCCCCAACAGCCAACTTTCATTTTATTGATAAAGGTTCCCACTTGATTGTGTTTTTTTTTTCAATAAATAGCTCATTTACATGGCAAACAGCTTCAGGGCACACAGCACATGAAAAATGCTACCGGGTTTATTTCAGTGCATCAGCACTTCCAATGCGTCACTGAACATCTAAATTCATTAGCATTTCACACATTGCTTAGACTCTAGTTAAAACATATACTGTAACCATCATTTTCCAGTGTGCACTCTTCTGAATTACCTAACTTATTTTTCTCAGAAAGCCAGTTCAATTATTTTTCTAAGTATATCCCAATCTACACATTTTAGAATTGTCTTATTTTTTCAGAACCATTTCAACAATTTTCCTCAGTAAACCATATTATGTAAGCACAGATTTTGTTCTGCCACATATTTTCCAACACAGTTGAATCAGTTGTTGCTTTACTTTTTGTAAATACATCACTCTTCCAAACTTTGCATTTACTAGTAAGACTTTGTTTACCTTTGGAGAATTTCTATAGCTTTCCCCAAGTCATGGATAATTTGACACACCGTGCTTTTCCAGTTCATTGTATCACTTCTACAGTACAGGTAAAATGCAGTAAGCTACTTTTCTTTCCGTTTCAATATTCATCACAGTTTTGCCATACCTATTATTTGCTTCAGTACTTTCAGTACTTTCTTGCCCCAGTATTCTTGAACATACACTTCATACACAAAGAATACTTTGTCCAGTGCATTTTTTTCAGCAGCTTAGTAACTTCACTGTGCACATCTTTTGGTAAGCAATGTTCCAGCAATAAACTATGTATTTTTCCTGGTAAGCAGCCTTCCATTAGTTCACTTTACTGTATTAAACATTCAAAAGTACTTGCAACAATGTCTGTTTGGGACTGTTGCTCCCCCACTCCATTTCTATACACAATTCTTTAGAATACACAACTCTAATCTTCATTTTTATTAGACTCACAGTAACTCAGAAACAATCTCATATCTTCTCAACGTGATCAATCACAACAGAAATCACAGTGTCAAAAAATAATAACAGTTTCTGAGTAGGCACACATCATTCTTACTTTCTTTGTGTGTGTGTGTGTGTGTGGGGGGGGGGTGATAAGACACACAGAACAACAGTTTTACAAGAGGAGGAGCTAACTCATCAAGTATTAGCACTTGCAGGCACTGATGCAGGAACAAAAAAGTGAGTTTGGTATATTTAGACCAAACTGTGCCCACTAAACATCTCCCAGTGTAGTATGTAACATAAACTGGAGATAATCCTTTAGTTTTGGTCAGTAGTAAACCTTTGGTGGGGAAAGAGGGCCAACAGCCCTGGGCACAAAGTGCTGGGGGGGGTGCAATCAGCCAATGCAGATAGTTTCTTAATGTAATACCGACTTTTAATAGCTGGTATTGCATTTACGGTCAAACCTGACTGCTGTAGTGCTCTGTGTGTGGTCTAAACTGTAGCAAATGCTTGCTACAATGTAGCAAACAGTTTGCTTCAGTTTAAAAGTAAAAAAATTATATATTTTTTTGTAATTAAACTTGAGTGCTGTAGCACTCTGCACAGACGGGATGTTGTTGTGTCTTTTGGCTTTTTCCGGTTAGGGGTCGCCACAGCGGAACTCCTGTCCGCTAATGATTGGCAGTAGATTTTTGTGTGCCGAGTTGCCAGCTCTGACAAACAACCTTCAATGAAGGTACGCCCATTCATGCATGTCTCCACACAGAAGACGCTCTAGCTGAGAATCGAACAGGACAATGTCTTATTGTGAAGCGACAATGCTAACGCAGCACCACCACCACAGTACTCTGCACAGACGGGATATAAAATGTAGTAACTGTTTTCAACATTTGTAGCAAGCAGTTTACTACAGTTTAAAAATACTTTTTATAAAACTAAAACATGAGTGCTGAAGTGCTCTGTGCACATATGTGCAATATGTAGCAGCTGCATTCTATAGTTTAAAAGAATAAATGCTTTTTTTCGTATAATAAATTATGTTAAAGGAAGGTTAAGGTAGGGCACAGAAATGGGACCTAAATGGCTGGGGCTGTGGGGGTGGTGTCATAAATCTGACTACCTGGTTGGTGTACCATTAGAAGGAATGTCCGTTTTTTTTTTTCTGGGGGGGATGCATAGATCTAACTGTAATAAGGTAATCATTTATGGTTTATTACAAGAAATTTTTTTTTGGTTTATAGCACCAGCTCAGGGCACTAATTGAACTAGCTACACTTCTGGTTTTGGTGTACTTTATTTGCAGTGAGTTGTCTAACACCAAATAAAAACTTGCATAATTTTTGTATCATAAAAGTTACTAAAAAACTGTCTTACTATTTTCTGATTCCTCTTTGAACACAGGCATATCTTCAATAATTTCCACAAACAAGATTCTGGTAAGTATATTCACAGATATCTTACTGTTGCTCCAAGCTTGTTTCCACTAAATATTCTTGCAGATTTTCTCCAAAAGTCCATAGTTGAGGCCACAGATCACCCTTACAAACAGAACCCAATATCTCTGCTAGCATGTCTCTAGACCGTCTTTTTTTTTTTTTTTTTTTTTTTTTTTTACAAGAAGGGGATGTGGTCTCTCCTCCACTCTGGACTTAAATGTACAGTCTCAATCCCAGCATGCCCCACACTGTAGCAGCACAACCCCCAGAGTGGCCACTGTGAGGCATTTTATTACAATACATATTTTTTTTAAACAAGAAACACCTTTATTAAATTATCACATATAAAACAAAAAGGAAACACACTGCCAGGTAAAGCACTCTCCTCAGAAACAACAAATCAGCAGGAAAAAAAGGCAATGAGTGCACCATGAGCTGAAGTCAAAAGTAAAATAACAAGTAAATCCAAAAGGTCTTCTTTGTATTTAAAATCCTCGTTTATTACAAAAGATAAAACTGCAGGAGATAGCAAGTTGTAAGCTTGCGTTGTTACCCAACGCTTCATCAGACATAAAGAAAATGCTGAAACTTTCCTCTTATAAAGCATTAATTGTTATGATGTCATTAGTAATTGGAAATTAAAATTTAAAGAAACAGACATACAAACATAAAATATAAAATATAAAATATAAAATGCATTCTGAGTTAAAACATTGTCTAGAGCAGAGAATATATTTTACATAAATGTATGTGTAGACATTAATGCTTCAGTGGCCTTGAAGCTAAGAAAGGCTTAAGAGTGAGCCTCTCATTAAGCCCAAACTTATGGGCTTGTAATTCATGCGAGCTGTAGGTCTATCAACTTGGTTTACTTAGCTGAGTGCCAAGTATGCAGGAAGTTCTATGTGGGCATGACAACCAGATCCCTAAGAGAACGTATCAGAGAGCATATCTATGCCATATCCAAACGTAACATTCTGAACGCCCTAGCTAAACACACTGTGGAGTTAGGTGACGATCACACATTCAAATTCCAGGTTCTTGAATTGGTGCATACTGATGGGAGATTAGGTAACATAAGGAACAGAATTGAAGAAAGGGAAGGCAAGTGGATTGTCAAATTACAAGCCCATAAGTTTGGGCTTAATGAGAGGCTCACTCTTAAGCCTTTCTTAGCTTCAAGGCCACTGAAGCATTAATATCTACACATACATTTATGTAAAATATATTCTCTGCTCTAGACAATGTTTTAACTCAGAATGCATTTTATATTTTATATTTTATATTTTATGTTTGTATGTCTGTTTCTTTAAATTTTAACTTCCAATTACTAATGACATCATAACAATTAATGCTTTATAAGAGGAAAGTTTCAGCATTTTCTTTATGTCTGATGAAGCGTTGGGTAACAACGCGAAAGCGCTTACAACTTGCTATCTCCTGCAGTTTTATCTTTTGTAATAAACGAGGATTTTAAATACAAAGAAGACCTTTTGGATTTACTTGTTATTTTACTTTTGACTTCAGCTCATGGTGCACTCATTGCCTTTTTTTCCTGCAAATTATCACATATGACATCGGTAATCATACATTTATATAAATGAAAACAAATCATATTGACATATAATTATCCCTTTTTAACAGCACCTTCTGTTCAAGATTCTACTAAAAACTCTACCAGTGCTGATCTTTTGTTTAGGATCTCTCTGTTTCTTTCCCTTTGCCTATACTCTGATATCAATGCTTGATAGGGAAGGCAATTTCTAGCCTGCAGTCCAAATAAATTCTTGGCCTCTTCCGGTTCTATTACCTTTCCCTCTCTAATTATTTGTTCCCAATACCTTGGCTCCTTTGCCAGTTTTCTCCAGTAAATACCAGCCCCCTCCTGCCTATTTTCTGTATTCCTGATTGTAGTCATCCCTATCAGCAGACTCTCCTTTCTCCATTCCTGTGTTGGCTTAGTTCTTAGAATACTTTTTGCTACTTTATGAATATAATATTCTGTATGGTTATTGTTATTCTCGTTAAGGATCTACATCCAAAATCCAACTTCCCTTGTTTCATCATCGTCCCTTTCCACTTTGAATTATAACTTTTTGATTGTGCTATGTATAGGAACCTTAACTGTGTAACTCTGAAATACCCTTTCAAATAGGGTAATACAAAACCACCTTGTTCTCTTGGAAGGATCAGCTCATCCCACTTGACTCTTGCTGTCTTTCCCTCCCAGATAAAATTCTTCAGCTCTGTTAATTACTATCCACAACTTCTCCTCTGGCTGATAAAAATATGCTTGAGCAGTATATAAAACTAAAGGAACTAAAAACATTTTCACTGCTTGCATCTTGCAATCCATATCCACAAAACAGATCTTCCAATTTCTCAAATGTTGTATTATCGTTTGTTTAGTCTCTTCGCGCATATCCTCAGCTGCCATAACAGAATCCTTTTAAATCCGTACTCCTAAGTACTTCATTTTCTCATGTCCCCATAAATATGGGTGTGTGGGTACAGTTTACAGCTATTGCCTTTGCTTTATCTTCATTAATTTTGTATCCCAAAAAAACTTGAAACTGCCTCAAAGTTTTCCACAATACTGAAATGTCTTCTTCTGGTTTTATCAGATGCAAAATCATGTGCAATTAATGCCGGCTTTTTTGATCTAGCATACCAATTATATCCTTGAATTTCTGAGCCCCTTATTTTCTTTGCCAATGGTTCTAAATAACACAAATAACAAAAGGAAAGGAGGACACCCCTGCCTAGTTTTTCTGCTCAAACAGAACTCATCAGAGATGATCCCACCCACTTTTTCCCTCCAATCCCTTACATATACTCCTAATCAACCCAATAATTTTATCAGGGAATGCAAATGCTTCCATTGCCCTTCTGATAAAATCCCAGTTTTCTCTGTTGAATGCTTTTTCTGCATCAAGGCCAATGAACGTTTCTCTGTTGAATGCTTTTTCTGCATCAAGGCCAATGAACAACAGTGGTATTTTCTTGCATTCTGTTTCTCTCTGGATCAACGCTGTTTTACAATGTAGTCAAATATTTGCCTCCCCTCCACAAAACCACATTGATTCATATCTATCAATTTTGGCATTATCTTGCCTTTCTTTTAGCCATTATAGACGTAAATGCTTTACAATCATGGTTCACAAATGAAATGGGCTTATATGAAGCTGGATCTGATTGGTCCTTACCATCTTTAGGTATTACAGCCACCACTGCTTTCTTCCAGGATGATGGTGCTTCTCCTCCTTTTAAAATACTATTAAACAAAACCTTCCAGATCTTTATCAGTTGTTCCCTCAAATCTTCCAAAAATTTCACAGGAATACCATGTATTCCTGGGGACTTTCCTGTAGATTGGTTAAACATCATGTTCTCATCTCCTCCTACCCTAACAGTTAGTAATTGATCTTCATCTACCTCTAAACTTGGCATATTTAATTGTTCCATAAACATTTCCATTTGAACCTTTTTTGATCTCCATATGTCTATGCTTTATACAGATTTTCATAAAATTTCTGAAATATTTCTAGTACCTCTACAGGATCTCTGGTTAACTTCCTTGTTATAGGCTCCTTAAGCTTGGTGGCAAATCTTTCTACTTTCTGTTGCCTGAGTCATTGTGCTAAACGTTTTTGTGCTCTGGAGTTATTATAAAAAAAACAAACAAACAAACAGTTGCTTAACAGACATTTTTTATAAACTCATGCATATATTATCAAGTTAATGTCTTATTTTCTGTTTACCTTTCTGCAGTTGCTCCTCTTGTTCTGTCAGATTCTCCCTATTATTTAATACTTCAACCTCTGTCAGTCCCTCTAAATATTTCTTGTTAATTCTTAACCATTTCTCTCTTTCTTTTATTTCCACTCTATTTTTAAACTCTAATTTAATTTTTCCCACTCCCTAGCTATATTTTCAGAAGAAATTTCTATCTTCCCTAATAACTCCCAAAGAATTTCCACTACCCATTCCGTAAATTTTTCTCTTTTAACAGATAGGTGGGAAAGTGCTAGTGTCTAATTTTTATTTCATCACCCTGCATTTTTATTTTAGTTATTATTGGCACATGATCCAAACTAATTATTGGACGTGTATCAAAATGTTCAATTAAATGCACATGTTCCTGTGAAATATAATTTTTGTCTAACTTAGCTCAGTTTTCATACTGGGGAATAATATGTAAGTTTACTCAGAACTCTTACTACCCTATTCACATCTTCCATGGCAAATGTTTTCATAAATTACTTCAAAAATCTACCCTCTTTTGTTATATTTTCCTTTGGGGACCCCCCCCCCTGATACATCTTAATACTGCAAATCAAATTCCAGTTCCCACTTACAAATAATATTCCCTGCTGAAAGCTGATTATTTCTCCTAGAATTTTCTTAAGCTCCATCATAGCAATTTTAGGTGGATGCCAGTGTAATCCTTCTCCCTTGCCAGTAGCCCCTTAGTACTACAAATCTATCATTATTATATTTTCCCTCTTCTGATACTATTGGAGTTCTTCTTACAATTAATATAAGTACTCCCATTTTCCTTTGTCCCAGATATTCTGCTGAATAACCATGCTGAAATTCATTCTTTATCAAATTCACATGCTCAGTTCTTTCCAAATGAGTCTCCTGCATCATAATGATTTGCACTCTACATTTTTTAATATAGTTTGCAACTCTTTCTTTTTTTCTTGTATATATCTGTGGAACCATTTACATTTAAAGATAATATGGAAAGTATTGCCATTATATTAAGAAATTATTACTCCCACCTGTTATGAGTGACCATTTTTTTAATGTCTAGTTTCAGCTTTTCTGTTACATGCATACACTAATGTTTGGCAGGTTGATCTTTTATACATTTGTTTCTTGTCATAGCCATTTGCACCTATGTCACATCTTACAAAACTTTTTGTTTTAGTGAAAACCATCAAACAACACACACACACACACACACACACACACTACCTTAACTTAATACTGACTCACCAAATTATGTACATCTTCAAATATTGAAGCTTAACCCTCTTAATAAGAACACTTGTCCCAGAATGACAGCCATACTGACAGACTTGGATTTACCTGTAAGGAAGGTTATTCATGCTAAGATACATGCTACAGTCTGTGCATCTACATCCACTAAGTGCTGTCTGTTTTTGTCTTATCTTTATTCCTCTCCCAGATTACAAAAACACTTGAATGTTTTCAGAAAACATTATCTCCTAGCCATTGAAAGAAAGAAGTATATGTTTTTTATTGTCCCTTATCAAGTTGTCTCCATAGAGGCCTGAGAATGAGACACACAGTTACTGCTACTAAAAGCATTCATTTATTTGCAAGAGGAACATTTCTTTATTATATTTGGTGTTCATTTTTTTATTTGTTTCCCCCTAAAACTTGTTACTAGATTAAGCCAAGGGCCTTAGTCAGTCATTTCCCTATACAATAATATGAAAAAACATACATTTTTTTCTTGTATTGTGCTCTTTTGTCCAGACTTTTCTTCTTTTTTTTACATTGCCGTGCTTATATTTCTTAAAACTGAAGAAGGACAAAGAAAGAAGGAGAAAAAAACAGGAGCACCTGTTTATTTTAATATCCATATTACACTCAAAAATAAATGAGAAAGCTTTACTTTATAGCATGGCATGCAGGTTATGTCATGCATTATAAAAATACTACTGTTAAGAACACAATTTTGTTTTACTTCAGTTAACTCTTTCCTTCCTCTTCCCCATCTTAAATATTCTTCCAAACATTAATGACATAAAGCAGGGCATATGATTTGAAATACCCTACAAAGTTAAAGAAGTCCAATATTTCCGGGTTTTTTTCTTCTGTCGTGTTTCATAAATACAATTAATGCTTTGTAATCTGACATTTATTTGTCAGTTTCCAAGTTGCTGGTTTACTTCCTATTGATCTTCATCTCATAAATCCAGTCTCTGCTTTATTTTCAATGTGCTTCCAGTTCTATGGACTTTATTACCATAAGAACAAGAATCATAATC
Source organism: Protopterus annectens (assembly GCF_019279795.1). Taxonomy (NCBI): domain Eukaryota; kingdom Metazoa; phylum Chordata; order Ceratodontiformes; family Protopteridae; genus Protopterus; species Protopterus annectens. The sequence continues at coordinate 1,584,118,152 of NC_056731.1, read as the reverse complement.
TCCTTCTGTTTGATAGCTCACTTTTTGTTCGACAAACTTTTGTATTTCCTCCTTAGCATGTTCTACATCAAAAAATTATCTTGACCCTTTAGGAAAGAATATTCTGAAAATAGCTCAGTACAGCAGCTTGAATCTAATGCCTACTTCTCAGCATTCCCTGATTACTGGATTTTTACAACCTGAATAAGGAAGAACAGCTTGCACTCAAAGAGTTACAATTGAATAAAGATATAGTTATAAGGGGAGCAGACAAAGGTGGAGAAGTAGTCATGCTCGATGCAGACATGTATAAAAATAAAATGTTGAATTTATTAGAAGATAGAGAGACATATCTCAGCATAGATCTAATAAAGTTGAGAAATTAGAAATAATGTACAAGATGAACTTTATGATCTATTTTTATGTAATGTAATTGACTTTGATCTGTACAGATATTTTTCAATAGAAAAACTAGTCCTACCCACTTTTGGAGGTTTACCTAAGGTTCATAAAGACACAAAGAACCCACCAATGAGACCCATAGTGTCGAGCAAGGGATGGCTCACTGAGACGATCTCTATACATCTAGAGAAACAGCTAAGGAAGATAGTGGAACAGACAGAGACAGTAGTTAGGGACACACAACAGTTTATAGAAAGCCTCTCTGATTATATGCTACCCCAAAACAATGGTGAGATTAGTTGCATGGTAACGTTAGATGTGACCTCATTATTCACCTCAATTCCAAATGATGTAGGTGTTGATTATATGAGGTTGTTTCTCATAGAAAAGAATATGACAAGAGACTTGATAATAAGATGTGCCATGTTAATGGACATTGTTCTAAAGAACAATGTGTTTATATACGGAGATCAATACTTTTTACAACAGAAAGGGGTAGCTATGAGCACCCCATGTGCAAATTTGTATGCTAACATTATAATGGCATACTGGGAGTATACATATATAATAAGGAGTATATATAAGCAGAACATTTTACTCTACAAACATTTTGTAGATGATGTGTTTTTATTATGGAAAGGAGAGGAATCTAAACTACAAGAATTCAGGGGGGAACTACAGATTTTTTGGTTTTGACAGGAAAATGGTCAGCAGAAAAGATAGAGTTTTTAGATGTTCTTCTAATAAGAGAAGGAGGTAAAATACAAACACAGCTTTATAGGAAAGAATGTAGGAAGAATTCAATATTATACTGTACTAGTATGCATCCCACACAAATTTATAGTAACATAGGGAAGGGACAAGCAATAAGAGCATCTAGACTCAACAGCCAAGATACCAAATTTCAAGAAACTAGGGTATAAAACAAAAGAAACAGATTGTTTGTTCAAAGATAGTGTAACAAGGAGGACTTCCACAGGAAAACCATTTATATATGGTAGTAGCCATGATTCAAACACACAGGATAGAGTAAAAGACAAAATAGATTTAAGTAAGCCTGTGATATCTTTCATGATCAATAATAAGAAAGTTAAAGAGATCTTTATGAAAAATTGGAATATCTTAACCATAGATGAGAAACTACATGGGTTAGTGGGGGATATTCCCAAATTTACTTATAAGAACACAAAATCATTGAAACATTTGTTATGCTATGAGAAAAATGAGAAGAAACATGTTGAGTCTGATAGAAAAGGAACGTATGCATGCAGGAAATGTAATCAATGCTGTTACATGCTGAACAACAACAAGTTCAGACACCCTGCTACAGGGAGAGAATATGATTTTAGTCTATATGCAGATTGCAAGACATGGGATTTGATTTACTTAGCTACATGTATAAAATGTGGATCTTTCTATGTAGGCATGACTAACAGAATGCTAAGGGAATGTGTAAAGGAAAAAAATTAAAAATAAAAGTTAGCCAGCAACAATTGAACTGTGAGAAATAATAAAGTTTATTCAAACTTCATAAAGACTTAATTAAACAGACCAGTTTCGGCCTGGGTTTAACCTGGCCTTCTTCAGTGTAAAGAGAAAAACACAATTATAAAAGTAGAAAGTCTTATATACTGAAAAACATGTGAAACAAGAAATTTGATAGGCTGACATAAAACATCACAAGAAATGCCTCATAAATATTCATTAAGCCCTGGATTAAACTGAGCACCCAGTTTAGTAATCCATTTCTTTTCTTTAATATTAAGTTTGTGGTGCCAACCAGATTTGTGGGTTCGGTCCCCAATGAGTTTATCAATAATAATAAAATGAAATTTAGCTGTCTGGTGTTTGAGTGTATGTTTATATAATGCATTAGTTGTTCTTTTGCATTTGATGTCACTCAAATGCTCTGACATGCGTAACCTACATGATCGAGAAGTCTGACCAATGTAAAATGATTGGCAGCTACAACTAGCCATATAAATAGCCCAGTCAGTGTTGCAGTTGGCAAAAAATTTTATATCATACACTGTGCTACTATGTTTGCTGCTGAATTATTTAGATTTCAAAATATATTTGCAATTAGTACAGTGGCCGCAGGGAAAACAACCAATAAGTTTGTCCTCCATGATAGTAGTTTGATACAAATGAGGTAACACAGAGTCAGAATGGTGTTTGTGGTTGAAATGAGCTGCTAAGTTTTTTCCTTTTCGGAAAGAAAATGAACAGACATTGGGAATCATGGTATTGATTGTAGCATCTGCCTTCAATATGTTCCAGTTATCTTTGATAATATCCATAAACCTATTGGTATTCCTACCAAATGTTGTAGTGAAACGTAGTGTATTTTTGGACAATGGTTTATTCTTGTATGTCAATAAATCCTGTCTACTAAGACCTGATGCATGGTTTTGAGCCATAGTGACATATCCTGGACAGTAGCCTCTATTGATAAATCTGTTATATAAATCCTGAGAGTGATGTTTGTAACTATGATCATCCGAGCAATTGTGTCTAATTCTAATGAATTGTGATTTCGGAATGTTTCTGGCAATGTGTTTTGGATGATAGCTGGAGGCGTGGAGTAAGGTATTATATTCTGGGAACTTCCTATATACCTCAGTGTTCAAGGTATTGTCCTTATTCCTGGTAACCAAAACATCCAGGAATGTGGTGGAATCCCGGTCATAAGTGATGGTAAATTGTATTCCCCATTTATTATTATTTAAATATTCCATGAATTCATTGAGATACTCAATATCAGATCTCCACACCATCCAGCAATCATCCAAATACCTCCGCCAGATGTCAATTTCAAGTAAAAACAAATTATGAGTGTCATCATAGATCAGGATCTCCTCAATATATGCCATGAATAGATCAGCATAGATAGGGGCAAAAGATGCCCCCATCGCAGTGCCTTTGATCTGTAGATAACATTCCTTGTCATAAAAGAATACATTTTTCGTCAGCACATGCTCGGTAAGGTTAATCAAAAAAGTGTTGAAACCAGGTTGATAGATATTTGATTTATAAAGCCAATATTCAATGGCACCAAGACCAGCCCAATGGGGAATATAAGTGTATAATGAACTTACATCTAGTGTACATAACCACCAACTTTCCTCAATTTGCATATCATTAATAATGCTTAAAAATTGGGTGGTATCTTGAATCCTGGATCTAACCCAGGAAAGCAAAGGTTTGAAGTATCTGGTCAAAAATTCAGAAAGGGGCTCGGTCAATGATCCAATACCTGATACAATGGGTCTGCCTGGTGGATGTAAAAGGTCTTTATGTATCTTTGGTAGAAAATAAATATACTGTACTGTCTGACAGGATCAGCAATAGTTAAATGGCTAAGTGTTTTAGATGTTATAATACCATTGTCAACCGCCGAGTTCAAGAAACTGTCAATTTGTTGTTTAAACATAAAGGTGGGGTCAAGTGGCATTTTGGTGTAGTATCTAGCATCACCCAATTGCTTGTGTGCCTCGATATCATAATCGGTCCAATCCATCACAACCACTGCCCCACCTTTGTCAGCATTAAGAACAACAAGTTCCTTGTTCTGCACAAGTTTATTTAAACAAGATAAATCAGTGTCAGACATGTTATTCGGCATAGGTGGACAGGTATTGAACACAAAATGTAAGTCACTGAGTACACTACGTAAAAACAGATTTACAGAGGGATGCATAGGAGGTGTGAAAGAGGAGGCATGATATTTGAAGTCATCCATACTCTGTTGTTCCGCCCCTTATCCTGAAAGAACAATTTTAGGTTAATAAGTCTGAAAAATGTGAATAAATCTTGTACAAATGTGTCTTCAGGCACAAAAAAGCCAGGTATAAAAGATAAACCTTTATTGAGCAGAGATGTTTGTTCTGATGTTAATACAGTGCTGGAAATGTTACAGACATTATTTACAGCAACAGAATTTACTTGTTCGTTAATACTTCCATGAGATTCTGTAGACTTGTAACCCTTTTTGTGCTTCCTGCCCCCCTCCTCCTCCCTCGGTGTTGTCTAAAGGGGATGTATAATTCTTACGTTTAGGAGTAGGGGACTCCATGATGTGCTGTGTTTCCGTGTCCGTGCCTGAAGAGGTGTCATAGTCAGTAGTGCCAGTGTGATTACCACGTCCTTTCAAAATAGAATGCGGACGTTTCCTTTTAGAATTAGGTGTGTTTCTATTATGCATATCTTGAAATCGGACATGTCTCATGTATTTAAAGGGTTGTCCCTTCTCGTAATCTGATTGATCACGAGAAAATTTTTTAAGTTTCCTTTCCTTAAGCTGAGCATCAAAATTTAACAAATCTGAACTAAGTTTAGATAATGATGCAGAAAAAAATGTATCATTCTGATACTGATTACAATCATCTATAAGTTGTAACACCTTGGTGGTTTCTTTATCTATGACCCTAGTATAATACTTTGATAAAGATTCAACAAACTTCATTGAGCATTCTTGTTGGATAGATAACCATTCTGTAGTTAAAATATCATCAGGATCTGCTACTAAAGGTTGAACTTTTACTCTCAAACCCCTTGGGCTCATACCTTTGACCAAATAGGCTTTAAATAATTTGAGGTGCCAAACAAAAGACCTAAGTTCTTTCATATTTTTGTTTAAATCACTAAATAGTTTCTCACATCGTTGTTCCGGCTTCATGGAACTAGTATTCCCTGTGCCATTAGGGGCCTCACCAATTCCAAAAGGTGCAAGATCCTCCTTGTTGGATGATAAATTCCAAAATATTTTATTTAAATCCATGGATGATATAAAATCAATCAATCACAATATAAAGAACAACCACGCCCTGTATTGAAGATCAATGAATCAACAATTGGACAATAATGGCAATATTTCAGTATTGTTCAAACAATAGCCACGTCCAATACAGGACAATAATGGTATAAGGAACCCAGTTAAGTAAAAATATACTGTTATTATCTGATACAAAACTCTTATTGAATATCAGACCAATCAGGTGAAGGTTTAATGTTAGGCACTCAAAACGTGACTATTAACAAAATATACTAATATAAATAGAACAGTGGTATGTGATCCAAGAGGTCAAAGAGAAAAAGTAGAAAATGAAAATATAAGTATGAAAAATAGTTGGTATAAAATATAGTTATTAGACCCTGAAATGATATTTAACAGCCCATGAAGAGTCAACAGGTTATATCCATTAAACCATCCAAGAGAGCACACATATAACACCTAAATCAAAAATGTTGTTGAATTCAAGATACAATATAACCAAACCATTTATAAGGATTAATAGATGGTATCAGGATATGTTATTAATAAACATCAAAATAGGTATAACAAAAGTATAATTAGTGCACAAATCCTAGAACGTTCCTGTGCCCAAGAAGAAAAAGAATTGGCACGGATTTGGAGAGACAAAATTATCCTAAAAGATACTTTTATACTAAATGGTATGGAAATACAAAGTATAAGCATATATGAAAGAACTAATGAGCATATGCAAATGTTCTTATTATGCCAATAAAAATTCAAAAAACATAGATGAATAAATCATGTGTAGCATTGTCTATAAAGTAAACAGTAATACCTATAGTTAGATGTTCAAAGGTTATTCCTAGCTGACATCCGCTGTCATGAATGAAAAGAATTGTGATCGCAAAAGATCATACCAATAAAACTGAATTACACACTAAAACATTAATCACATACAGTCCTGATAACCTCGTTCGTATCCCAGTTCAAAATCTGTTATTGTATGAACAAAGCATATAGCCTACTGGTATTAAACATTCATATAATTCAAACACATATGTCCATAGTTTCCAATATAGTTTCAAAAAGTATATCCTAAAGTTTATCTGTAATAAGAAGTCTGAATGATGTTAAATAATGTCCAAGAAATAGTGTCCCCACTCATAGAACATAGACACTATTGTCCAATGGAGATTATAATGGTATTGTAGAATTCAACACCAAAAAATACATCAATGCAAGTCCAGGCACACTGATCAAATTCCCAGTTCAAAGTCTGATGTTAAACGACTCAATAAAACACACTACCCATTCCTGTATATCACGATACTTGCAACGATTGAATAGTCAAAAGTACATTACCAGACAAAAAATAAAATGTCCCCCAGAGATTGGTTAGAGTAAACTGTCACAATCTTCGGTGGTAATCCAATCAAATAGGCCAGTAAATAACTCTAAACCATGGTGAATATTCATAGAGCAACGAGTGTAGTAGGATGCCAGAAGAAACACTGGACCACACAAATGAAAATAGTTTCACAATAGGCCAGTTGACAAGTATCTTCTTCAAGCAATGAATGTCGTCAGGCGCCCAAATCCACATACCATGCAGCAAAAATAATTCCACATTCGCGTAATTAGGAAAAAACGACTCACCGAGGATAACTCAAACCTCAGTATTGTATAATCCACATTAAGTTATTTGTAATATGAAAAACAAACGAAAAATAAAGAAGAGAAATGTCCAAATTCAAAGACTATGCAAGCCAGCCATCTAAGCGAAAACGAACATGTCCTCACAGCACACCATGGATCCCCAGCAGGAAACGAAGACACGTATATCAAAATAAAATTCCCCTGCACGTAGGAAGTAGAAACATTCCGAAATCACAATTCATTAGAATTAGACACAATTGCTCGGATGATTATAGTTGCAAACATCACTCTCAGGATTTATATAACAGATTTATCAATAGGGGCTACTGTCCAGGATATGTCACTATGGCTGAAAACCATGCATCGGGTCTTAGTAGACAGGATTTATTGACATCCAAGAATAAACTATTGTCCAAAAATACACTACGTTTCACTACAACATTTGGTAGGAATACCAATAGGTTTATGGATATTATCAAAGATAACTGGAACATATTGAAGGCGGATGCTACAATCAATACCATCATTCCCAATGTCTGTTAATTTTCTTTCCGAAAAGGAAAAAACTTAGCAGCTCATTTCAACCACTACAAACACCATTCTGACTCTGTGTTACCTCTTTTGTATCAAACTACTATCATGGGGGACAAACATATTGGTTGTTTTCCCTGCGGCCACTGTACTAATTGCAAATATATTTTGAAATCTAAAGACTTCAGCAGCAAAAATAGTAGCACAGTGTATGATATAAATTTTTTTGCCAACTGCAACACTGACTGGGCTATTTATATGGCTAGTTGTAGCTGCCAATCATTTTACATTGGTCAGACTTCTCGACCATTTAGGTTACGCATGTCAGAGCATTTGAGTGACATCAAATGCAAAAGAACAACTAATGCATTATATAAACATACACTCAAACACCAGACAGCTAAATTTCATTTTATTATTATTGATAAACTCATTGGGGACCGAACTCACAAATCTGGTTGGCACCACAAACTTAATATTAAAGAAAAGAAATGGATTACTAAACTGGGTGCTCTGTTTAATCCAGGGCTTAATGAATATTTATGAGGCATTTCTTGTGATGTTTTATGTCAGCCTATCATATTTCTTGTTTCACATGTTTTTCAGTATATAAGACTTTCTACTTTTATAATTGTGTTTTTTCTCTTTACACTGAAGAAGGCCAGGTTAAACCCAGGCCAAAACCTGTCTGTTGAATTAAGTCTTTATGAAGTTTGAATAAACTTTATTATTTCTCACAGTTCACTTGTTGCTGGCTAACTTTTATTTTTATGCTTCTGGTATTTGCCGTGCAACTTCCTACGTGCAGGGGAATTTTATTTTGATAAATGTGTAAAGGAACACATATATGCCATTAACAAGGAAGACAAAAATAATGCCCTAACGAAACACATAATGAACAAAGGCACAACACACAGCTTTACGTACATAGCCATAGAATTGATATATAAAAATATTAGGCTAGGTAATCATAAAAATTATATGGAATAAAGGGAAATCAGATTGATTCTGAGATTACAAACAGATTGAGGCTCAGGGCTCAATGATAGGGTTTCTTTGAAACCCTTTTTGGCTGCTAGAGACTTTAAGCATTAGGAACTTCAAGCCCATAACCTTTCCAGAAACATTAAACATATGACGCTGCCATACATCCATCTTGAGGTAAAATTATATACATATATATATATCATCATTCATTTTTAATATAAAAATTCTTAGATACTAATTTATTAGCTAAGCTTACATCATTGTAGATTTATATAGAAGATAGATTGAATGATTTTAGCTATATAGATTGTTCCATACATCTATATTATATTCTGTAAAGATGTTTTAGATTTTAGATTTACAGATGCACATTCATATACATTTGTTTTATATAGTTTTACATAGTTTCTATATGTACATATACATATGGTTTAATGTTTTACCTTTATAGATGTTACATATATATATATATATATATATATATATATATATATATATATATATTTTTTATATTAGATTTTTATATGGTACATGCTTGTGAGATCTATGTATTTATGTTTTTAAAGTTTTATTAATTAAGAGATATTTCATTACATAGCAGCTTTTGAAATGCAATGAATTAATTATAGGGAGATACTGCTATACAGGTATATGATGTCACACTAATTTATTATTCATGAGCAATGTATATGATTGGCTTTATAATGAGAGAGACAAGGTATTTAAAGAGAACTGATTCAGAGTTATCTTAGTCTGATGAAGCATTCAGTTTGAATGTGAAAGCGCTTACTGAAACGTTTTGTTCAATTGTTTTTTGCATCTTTTTATTCAAATAAACGGTCAGCTTATTATTGTCATGTTGTTGCCTCAGCTAGCTTTGTTTTTGGATTTGGTTTCTTTGCTGCATTTGAGGCACTTTACCCTTGGTTGTGGATTTTTTTTACAGATTAACAGCTTCAATTACCTGGGTAGGATGGTTGAGGAGAAGGGGAAGTCTGAATGAAAAGGCCATAGCTAGAATCAGAGGGGTTGCAGCTAACTGACACAGAGTGCCAGGTGTAGTATGTGGTAGAAGAATGCCCAAGAAACTGAAAAGTAAAGAGCAAGAGAAAAACCCTAATTTAATGAGCAGTATTTAAAGGCATGCCATATAGGGAGGTAGGCTTTAGAAACTAGAAATGCCTCAAATTAATTTATGCCATGCAAATAGCTGTCTGTCCTATTAATAATTGCAGTGCATTTCATTTCACTAATAACCCTCCCTTCTCAAATAGAAATTTGCAGATTGTCTCATAAATCGTGGTGAAGATGGCAACCAAGAAGTACCGGATCACTGACACAAACAAATATGAGAAAATAGCAAAAGAAAAATGTCACCCTGAATGATTACTGAATCAAGACATGTTTTTTAGAGATATTAAAGTGCTTAGGCAAAAGGTGAAGGTGGGTACTGTTAAGGTGTAAATGGTCGCAAAACTCTATTGCCTTGAAATTCCCATAAACTCTATGAATCTTACATGATAAGTAGATTTTAGAGTTATTTCATTTGTCACTGATTTTGCAAAACATCTCAGATTTTGCCTTATATTTTTCATCTGCTGTATATAAGATCTGTGGATTTCTGGCTAACTTTTTAGCATTGCAGTCATTAAATATTGATAGACATTTCAGTTTCAGGCTTTATATCTGTCAGAAAATATATGGTAGTACAAATTAATTCTAGGTTTCATATCCATCAGAAAATGCATGCTAATGCAAACACACAGTTATTCTAGCAACTCTCTTAAGTATTAAGGGTGATATTTCACAGTCACTATTTTTATTTTGTCCTTAATTATTGTGCTAAGACATAGAAAGATTTAATTTTATAACAATCAGATGAGATGTACAAAGCAAAGTGGTTATAACTGTTGGGTGGGGTTTGTTTGTGAATGAAAGTAACTTACCCTGCTATCATTTGCTCAGTTAAATAGACTAGCATTGCAGGATTAGTGTGAATTTGTGTAAAATAAGTTGAAAAAATACTTTAGCTGTGGAATCAGAAAACATGTACTAATACAAAAAAATGCTGTTCTACCAAATTAATAAGTATGCAAAAGCCATATTTAAAATCTGTTTCTGATTTTGGGCTATTGTCCCTCTTTATTTTTTGGTTTTCCCCCTAATTCTTTCACTAAAAGATGGAAAGGTATTTTTTAATCACATTCTGATGTGGTTTACAAAGCAATGTGGCTATAACTGCTGGCTGGGGGTGAGGTTATTTGTCGATGCAAGTAACTTGCCCTCCTCTTTGATCAGTTGCAGGACTAATGTGTATATGTGTATTTGTGTGAATAATCTGGAAAATACTTTACTGTAGGGTCAGAAAAGAAATGTTAATGTGGAAACTGCTATTCCTGCAACTTTCTAAGAATCGTCTTTAAAATCTGTTCCTAATTGTGAGCTTTTGTCCATTTTTTGATTCTTCCTTGATTGTTGTACTTAGAGGCTGAGAAATATTGTTGCTTCATTACAATTACCTGATGTGTATAAAGCAAAGTAGCTATAACTGTTGAATTGTGGGTGAAAGGCTATCTGTAGATGAAAGCAATTTATCTTCTTATTGTCTGCTCACTTTAAACAATATAGCTTTGCAGGACTAGTGGTATTTTGTTGAAATTAGTTGGATTATTTTACCTTGATTACTTTGTGTCTGTGTAAAACAAACCTGAAGTACATTACTGTGCCCATAATTATTTATTTGTACTGCAATCAGGTATTGGAGGTGCACATAGTCAACACTTTCTGGGCATAGGGTCTGTATTTGATAAAAATGACTGTCTTTGCTGTCATGATCAACTTAAACAGGCAATTGTCTGGTTTTGTAGGACTCGTTCATATACAGTATGTATAATGCAAATTGCAATACTTTACTGTGGTTCTTTTTAAATCGCAATCTGACATTTGAGGTGTATACAGCTAGATGGCTGAAACTGACGAAAATAGACATTGGTAGATTATAATGAAAGCAGTATGAGTAGTCTTTTGTGGTTAAAATGATCTGAAATGGATATTTTTGCTGCTATTGACTAGCAAACCTTATTTCACTTGCTGGAAATTTTTTCAAGACTACCCAAATAAAAATACATACATTTTGATTTAATAAACAATGAAAAATAAATCTGATAGTCAGTTATACATTTAAAACAATTAGGTGAATACAAAAGAACATACACGTATATGTGTGGTTCAAAGAAAAATTGTTTGTGGATTTAGGAGGAAGGCACAGTCTGAAAACCACCCACTCCTCTGAAGTGCAGGTAGGTGACAAATTTTCTTATTTTATTGTAGCACTGCTCCAATATGGTTAAAAGTGTGACTTGAAGGTTAGTAAAAATGGGTGTGGAACATAGGAGAGATGGCAGTAGGGAAGTAGGGGCTATATGTTTTCTGTCTGTGTCTGTAAAGTATTAGTTAGATATGTATAGGGATATGAGCTTTTTTTTGGATTTTTTTTTACAGCTTTTGATATGTCTAGGTCTAGTTTTAGCTTCTCATCTATGATGATGCCAAGTAATTTTGCCTGATATACCTGTTCAGTCCTAGAGTAGCTGACAGAGGTTAAGATGAAAGATGCCTTTTCTGTAGACAATTGTTTTGGAGTAAATAATATTACATTGCTTTTTATTGGGGTTTAGTAGGAGCTATGAGTTGCTTAACCATGACTTGACTGGGGAGAATGATTTTTGTGGGATGTTTTCTAGTTTTGCCATATTTGTAGCAGAGCAGAGCTGGATCCAGCAGAAGGTGACACAGGCAGTCGCCTACTGCCATGTGAAGGCTAGGGGCCCCGAAACTGGTAGAATTAAAAAAAAAAAAAATATATATATATATATATATATATATATATATATATATATATATATGAAAATGCCAATTTCTTTTAAAATTGGATTACGATCTGATAGTTTGCACTGTTGTGCTCTGCTGCTGCTTGTCTTCCTCGACTTCCACTTGTGTGTGTGGGGGGTACTACTTCATCAAGGCTGTACAAAGCAAAACCATTAAGCAGGTGCATTGGTCTACCTCCCCCCTGCCTGAATGACTAAATAGTTCAGTCTGGTCAAGTTTCAGCAGTAGGTTGCACAGGTACACATTGGCAGTTAAAACCATTGTGTTTGTGTGATGTTACCGCACTTTTTCTTAGTGATCTACTGGCCAGACCAACATAAAGTTAGTTCTCACTCCAGTCTTCTTTTGACAGATGCTCGGCTCACTTTGAAGAAGAAAATAATTCATTTCAATGAAGTGATTGAAGAAGTCCATTGCTGTCAATAGTGTGGTGCTGGTGGTATGTTAAATATATTATTACTGTCTTCTTGCAGACAGTTGCGGCCTCTGGAGTTTATTTATCTATTTTTTTGTTTGTTAACCAGATGAGAAAGACACTGGGTGAGGGTCTTGGGTCTAAGGCAATGGCATTAGCATTTCAAGGCTTGCTGACTCTGAAGATGTTGTTGGGGAAACTTTTTTTCATTTTAGTGCTTGTGCATACATAGACAAACTACTGAAGGCATGGTTGGGGAAAATATTTAATTTTTGTGCTTGTGCATAAATGGACAAACTACACAAGGGATCCTTGGGGGAAATTGTTCATTTTTATGTAATTTTGTGCTCACTAGCATACAGGCACAGACTACTGAAGAAGTCATTGGAAAAATGTTTTATTTTTGTGCTTGTGCATACATGGAAAACTAATTAAGGGAACCTTGGGGAAATGATTTATTTTGATGTCATTTGGTGATTGTGCATACATGGACAGACTACTGAGAGTGTTGTTAGGAGAAATGTTTCATTTTGGTGCTTGTGCATAAATGAACAAAGTACTTAAGGTCTCCTTGGGGGAAATGATTCATTTTGATGGAATTTCATGTTTGTGCATACATGGACACACTACGTAAGAGATCCTTGGGGAAATTATTCATTTTGATGAAATTCTGTGCTTACTATGCATACATGAACAGACTACTGAAGAAGTTGTTGAGGAAAATGTTTTATTTTTGTCCATGTGCATGCATGGAAAACTAATTAAGGGAACCTTGGGAGAAATTATTCATTTTGACATCATTTGGTGCTTGTGCATACATGGACAGATTACTAAGGGTGTCATTAGGAGAAATGTTTAATTTTGGTGCTTGTGCATACATGGACAAACCACTGAAGGGGGTCATTGGAGAAAATGTTTCATTTTGGTGCTTGAGCCGACATGGACAATCTCCTTAAAGGAACCTTAGGGGAAATGATTCATTTTGATGTCATTTTTGCTTGTGCATACATGGATAGACTACTGAGAGGGTTGTTAGGGGAAATGTTTCATTTTGGTGCTTGTGCATATATGAACTAACTACTTAAGGTCTCCTTGAGGGAAATTATTCATTTTGATGGAATTTCATGCTTTTGCATACATGGACAAACTAGTGAAGGGATCAATGTGGGAAATGATTCATTCTGATATCATTTGGTGCTTATGTGCATACATGCACAGACCAGTGAAGGGGTCATTTGGTAAAATGATTAATTTTGATGTCATCTGCTCTTTATTTGCATACATGGACAGGCTATCGAACAGGTCATTTGGGAAAATGTTTTATTTTGGTGTTTTTGCATACATGGACAAATTGCTTAAGGGAACCTTGGGGGAATGAATCATTTTGATGTCATTTTCTTTTTGTGCATACATGGACAGACTACTGAGGGAGTGGTCATTAGGGGAACTGATTCATTTTGGTAGTTGTGCATACATGGGAAACTATTGAAGCAGTCTTTGGGGGGATTTTTCATTTTGGTGCTTGTGCAGACATACATGGATAGACAAGACTACTGAAGGGATTTGGGGGTGTTTCATTTTTGTGCTTTTGCATACATACATGGATGGACAGACTACTGGAGGGGCCTTGGGGGATTCATTTTGTCCCTTGTGCATACATACATGGACAGACAGACTTTTGAAGAGGTCATGGGGGATGGGTGTTTTATTTTGGTGCTTGTGCATACAAACATGAATGGACAGACTACTGAAGAGGTCTTTGGGGGGCTATTTCATTTTGGTGCTTGTGCATATGTACATAGATGGACAGATTACTGGATGAGCCTTTGGGAGGGATGCTTCATTTTGGTGCTTGTACATATACACATGTAGTGAACAGACTACTGAAGGGAATATCGTGGGGATGTTTCATTTTGCTGCTTGTGCATATATACATGGATGGTCAGAATACTGAAGGGGTCTTGGGGGTGTTTCATTTCAGTTCATGTGCACACATACATAGATGGACAGACTAATGAAGGGGCCTTTGAGGGGGATGTTTCATTTTAATGCTTGTACATACATACATGGATGAACAGACCACTGAAGGGATTGTTGTGGGAATGTTTCATTTTGGTGCTTGTGCATATATACATGGACAGACAGACTATTGAAGAGGTCTTTGGGTGGGATGTTTCATTTTGGCACTTGTGCATACATACATGGACTCGCAGACTACTGAAGGGTCTTGGGGGATGCTTCATTTTGGTACTTGTGCATACATAAATGGACAGGGGTCTACTTCATATGATTGAAAGCTCACATGATCGACAAACTTTTCAGATATACCAAAACACCTAAAGCTCAAAACACCGAAAACTCATTTGGTCAAAAGTCATAACATGGACACATGAAATTCAAAGCATTATGCCCTTTCCCCACTGTAGCGCAACCCTGGAGTTAGAATAAATAGATGGGGGGTGTGGGGGGCAAAGCCCCCCACATACATAATAAATTTTAAACATACATGTGGATAGTTATAACAAAAATGACAATATTTATCTAAATAATGTGGGGGCTGTGCCCCCCACACCCCCTAACTATTTATTCTAACTACAGGGTCACACTACAGTGGGGAAAGGGCATACTGCTTTGAATTTTATGTGTCGATGTTATGAGTTTCGACCAAATGAGTTTTCAGTGTTTTGAGCTTTAGGTGTTTTGGTGTCGGTGAAATGAGTGTCGATCATATGAGCTTTCGATCATATGAAGTAGACCCATGGACAGACAGGCTACTGAAGGTGTTGTTGGAGGAAGTATTTCATTTTGGTGCTTGTGCATACATGGACAGACAATGAAGGGGTCTTTGAGGGAAATGATTCATGCTGATGCCATTTGTTATTTGTGTGCATACATGGACAGACTGCTAAAGGGATCTATAAGAGAAATGCTTCATTTGGTGCCATTTTGTTGCTTGTGCATGCATGGACAGTCTTCTGAAGGGATGCTTAACATAAGTGTTTCATTTTGATGTAATTTGGTACTTCTGTGCATACATGCACAGACGTCTGAAGCCTGAAGGGGTTTTGGGTGAAATATTTAATTTTTATGTCATTTGGTGCTTGGGTGCATACATGGACAGACTACTGAAAGGATCTTTGAGGGGAAATTATTTGTTTTGTTGTCATGTTTGTACTAGTGTACACATGGATGGGCTTCTGAAGGGACCCTTGGGGGAAATGATTCATTTTGATATAATTTGGTGCTCGTGCATACAAGGACAGACTACTTTTGAAGGGAGTATGATGATGTTGTGATGTAATGTGACAGGAGGGCCCCAATCCGGTGTCCTGCCTAGGGCCCCGTATGACCTTGATATGGCTCTGCATACCAATGTAGAATTATTTGCATATCAGACTGTAGTAGCATGCTAATCAGTTGTATGGAGGTCATTAATTAAGAGATTAAAATGCACAGAGCCTAGAGTGGATCCTTGTGGAACTCCTGTGATTATGGAGACAAAAGGGGGAAATCAATTTGCCATTTTACAGCTTTTACACTATTCAATATGTAGCTAAGAAACCAGTGCATGGAGGATTTAGCTAGGCTTATGGAGGGAGAGTTTCTGAATAAATCCCAGATGGAACATGGTATTTAAGCTTTGGAGAGGTCTAAGAAAAGTGCTGAAATTAGGTTACCTTCATTTATGTGTGTATTTACAGTTGTGGTGAAGTTCAGAAGAGCAGTAGTAGTGCTATGATCAGGTCTAAAAATGTGTTGTGTTGGGGAGAGAAGTTGTTGTTTCTCGCAGATAGTTGATTGTTTGTGAATGCATTTCTCCAGTGCTTTTGATAAGGGTGATAGTATAGCTATAGTCCTGTAACTGGTGTGGCATGAATTAATTAAGCAAGAACCGATGATGATGAATTAATTAAGCAAGAACCGATGATGTGGTGTGGTATATTGACGATTTACCCATGGTAGGTGTGGTTTAATCATGAGGGTGAAGCCCGAGTGATTAAATAAAGACAACTGTGGGTAAATTTCAATATACCACAACCACAGAGTTGGTTATTGCTATTATACAATGACATTATTTAAGAAAAAAAAACTTGCTTTTCTTAAATAATGTCTTTTAAGAATGATGAGGAGCACAGAAGGGGAGAGGTGAGGAGTGCCAGATTGGAGGAAACAATGCACCTTTTTTTTTCTCCTCCACTAAGAATTGAAGGACACCAGATCAATGATAATGAAGAACACTGAACCGTGCACAAGTTGTGATCAAGAATGCAATGCTGGTATCTCTTATGTCATTTCTTTTGCTGGTCTAACATTTGGGTGGAATTTTTTAAAATTCCCTTTAAAACTTAATAGAAGAACTCTTATATCAAAATTCATTTTTGGAGGAAGAAGAATGAAGTTCTGATGCCTATCATTGATTGTAATCTTTAATGATTTACCAGAAAATAAACAATTTAGAAGGAATGGAGTACAATCCTGGGGTATTATAAACTTTTATTTATTTATTTATTTAACATTTGTTAACTGGGAAAAATCCATCTTGGAACAAAGCCAATTTTCAGCAGGGGCCTGGGGAGAAATGCTCCAGATGCATGTCTTTCTAAAGTGGGAGGAAACCGGAGCACCCGAAGGAAACCCACACAAATGCAGGGAGGAGATGCAGACTCTTAAATAGAAATAACAGTTTTTGCATGAATATGCATTTGCTGAAATATAAGAAGTATTATTATGAGGAACAGAGCAAAATATGACTAAAAATATAAGAAATATGAAAGTGTAATGTCTGACATTAGTAACTGACTATAATCCTCAGTAGTTTACCAGAAAATCAAATATTTTTATGAGGGTCAAGGTTAAAGCATGAAGCAAAATCCTAGATGTTCTGCAAAATCAGAGAGTTGTACAAATGCTTTATGGTAGCACTTCAGGTGATGAACTGGATAGTGTAGGACACTGATTTTTTTTTCTTGTCAGCTTTAGAATGTTAGGGCAATAGTATGCAGCTGTCAAACTAAGCAACTACCATAACGTTTTAATCTACGTTTAAACATACTACCATAGTCCAGTGTTCTCAATTATCTTTACCAGATCAAGGAGTGGTACCAGGAGCTAGATGAGCCAGCTACCACTCTGCATGGAATAACTTTACTGGTTCAAGACGCTAAAACTATACAAGCTGCTAATCATCTCACTTATGACATTCTGGGTATAAAAATAAGCAGTTGCCCAGCTCCTTTGAGAGGCTTGTTGTGGTGTTATTGATAAGCAGCTCCTTAAATCCTGCACTGAAAGGAGACAATATAAATGATACATGAAACAGCTTCTTTCACAACTATGCTGCTTGAGGAAAAAAAAAGATAATCCCTAGGATTCACAGACTATTGTGTAGGCTTCACTTGAAGCCTGCATGACGTTTACGTGTTAGCAAGACGAGCAGCAGCATTAATCACATATGCATGCTGCTCATCACACTAAACAGCACTAATCACATATGCATGCTGCTCATCACACTAAACATCTCTAATCACATATGCATGCTGCTCATCACACTAAACAGCTCTAATCACATATACATGCTGCTTATCACATTAACACAAATGCAATCATGTTAACATGGCCAGCAACAGTGTTGGTGGCCAGGAAACAGTGATGGGCAACATGTGCACACACATTAAACAAACAGGCTTGTCTATAGCCAAACCTATTAAGCATGCTTGCATGGACAACACGAAGAGCTACATAAGGGAAATAATGCATGCTGTACACAGGCAGGGAAAGTGTACTGAGTACACTGTGCACATAAATGAAACATATGGATATAAAAATAAGTCAGAGAGGATATGAAATGGCAATGGCAACTACAATACATGGGTTACCAGATAGGAAAAGTATACTGAGGACATTGTGCACCAAAATCAAAGACATTTATACATAAAGATATAAGAGGGGAGGGTAAATGTACAAAGTCTACTGTGATAATTGAAGTGAAGGTGCTTGTACCACAAAGACAAATTTGTAATAATAACATTTTGCAATAAGTATGTCAGAATAAATAATGGTTGTCACAATTCCTAAGCAAATGTAGATAAATAAAAGCAGATATGATACTATAGGATGCAACAGTTACACAAATTCACAATGTAACAGATGGGAATTACATGACATATGAATGTCATTGGCATGCTGAGTTGAGATGACAGCTTGCAAGGACAGTACATACATAATGGGATATTTGCTCAATATTCCTTTCATTAACATAACATGTTGAAAAAAAGGAATGTCTCAGAAGCCACAATCTCTTTTTGCAAGAATCAAGCCTATGACCTGTGTATTAACTGTGTAAGCCACACAAATGGGCCTTACACATGTATGAGGATCATCACTCTTAAAGGGAATTATGCACCTTGATATTCAAATAGTTATGCATCCCATATGTAGGTGTGTGTGGTGTTACAACTGAGGGAGCAGAGTGCAACATACGTAATTACCTTTAGGGAAGGTACTTCTGCCTGACACAGTTATTGTGCCAACAGATAAGAACAGATGCAATCTTCACACCATGATGCATTGTAGTTCCCACAGTTGTGAATTGTTGGAATCTGCCTCAGGAGGTAGCAATGGGTATTGTCACAAAAAATGAAATAAATTTGTGAATTAGGAAAGGATTATTGAGAATGAATGTCATATAGGGATGTCAGACTGATGGTAATTAAATGAGAATGCTCATGTGCACATAGTTGTGAACAGTCCTATATCAATATTTCATTGTCAAGGATGGCTCCTCTGTGTGTCTGTATACATACCACCCAAGAACTGCAGCACACATATGAACACCACAGTACTAAATGTATATGTCAGGGTAGCACATTCACCATCACATTGGCAGATGAAATGTGACGATTTTCAGGAAATCAAAAGCTATGTTCAATGGGTTTGTGTAACATATCAAGGGATAAAACTGATGTGACGTAATGGTTATTGTGTGATGTCAGTATGTACATATAAAATGAATTCCTATGTTATAACTGAACATCAAGCTGTACAACTCCAAATAACAAGCCTGCTATTAATCACATTCACCACAGTGGAACTGTTAACACAACTGATGAAGTCCACCTGTGTGAAGATATTCAATCAAATGTACTTTATCTGCTCATAAAATTTTATCTGCTAAAAGTTGATGGGGATGTGGTGTTATGAGGTAGTGCCATCTTTGCCAGGGTGAGTAGGACAGTACATTTGTACATATGCCAGCATAGCTAGCTGGAGTTTTGTAAAGAATTTTATGTTATTTGACTGATGTTTGAGTTAAAATATATTTGTATAAAGTTACTTGTGTTAAACAATGCATCAACAGTAGGTTCTGCTGGACAGAAAGAATGTATGCATGTATATTAGGTTGTATTGTTGTAACTGATCAAATGCATATGTTTATCAGAGAACCCTGGGAGGGTGGAAAGTTTGAAATTCTTAAAGTATAACCAAGGATGGTAACTGAAAACCACTAATAAAACAAACAAAAAATAGATGACTGATGAAGTCCTGTGGTGTTTAAGGATGAAAGTGCTTAATAATTTGTTTATGTTCTTCAAAATAAACATTTTTATTCATCAAGTAAATTTTAAGTGGATTTATTTTCTAAGAAAATCTTTGGATCTTGGCTATTGGGTTACTACTTTTTTTTTTGTTTTATTTAAAGTTTGAAATTGTGTTATAGCTTTCAGATCCTGCCACAGATCTTAGCAAAGCTTTGTGTGTGTATTGTACAAGAGTAAGGTGACTAGAGGTGATGTCATCCCCTAACCAGCATCTGGTTTCTTTGGAACCTTCGCAGCAGCACTTTAGAATCTGACAGGAAAGATTTCTGACAGGATATATATTTCACACATCCATACAAAGAGAGACATCAGCTGGCTTTTGCTGTGGTAAGACTCTCGGCACACATCAGCTTGCCTTGCTTTAGTAAGTAGTCAGGGAACAGTAATACTTTAGTTAATCAGGGACATTTAGTGAGAATAGTTTAGTGTTGTTTTCTGCACCTGTGAGAAACTATTCAACTGTATTATTTTTTATATCTATGTGGTTGAGACTCTGTTGTTTATTCTATTCAGTATTCTCCTCTTTTCGGTTTTATTATTTATCATTAAATATTTTAATACCTTCCATTGTGGCTGGTCCTTTAGATGATACCTTGAACATCTTGAGAGTACTTATACTTGTTTTAGGGACACTGTGGCCAGTCCTGAAAACCTTGCTGCTTTGGTCACACATTGGTATTAGTATTAAATCTACACAGTATAATTGGGTACCCTTTGTAAGAGCCTTAGGGTAGCTGACTGGTGGCACCTCAGAGTGTGGGCAGAAAGGGGCACAGATAGTAAGTATGTGACAGCTTTTCCCAGGTGTGTATGTGTGTGTCAAACTCTAATATCCAAGTGTGTGTGTGTCAGAAACTGGGAACAGGGACACAGAACTCCAAAGTATTCAGTATGAAGTTTTGTGTGGGTCTGAAGAGAGAAGCAGAGTCCAGCCCCAGGTTTGGAGCATGCTTCCTGTGTGCTGTTAAAGGAAATTATGCTTGGTGCAGGCAGCTACATCTAACAATACTGTGTGAATCCATCATTGCTCTTAGTGACCATCCATCACTGGAGTCAGTGGTGAGGATTGAGTCTCCTTTATTGCTGGCCCAGAGTAGGGACCCATCACAGGAGAGATCTTTGCCACTCTGTACATACAAAGTATAACTGGGGTGGATGTCTTTCCTGCAGAACAGTTAAGGAGATAAATACATACAGCCACTCAGTGCTGGTTTGGAACACTTTCATAACAGCTAATAAAATCAACACTGTAGTTGGATCAGTGTATGCGCCATGTTATTAATGCATTGTGTGTTGTAATATTTCTGGTCATGTGAAAGCATTACATCATGTGTATGAATAAAGAAATATGTGTTTGTGTAATTACTTAAGATTATTTCAGTATGTCAGACAATATTGCATGATGATAGGTATTCCCTAACACACCTGTAGCCCCCTGCTGGTGTCACTGTGATGGCAGAACAACAATTATGTACAATGTGGATATAATCCTGTATTGGAACACATGCCTTACTTATGCAACAACTTACATTACATAATCTTGTGTCCTCAGTCCACAGTAGGTGTCTCACTACAACTGTGATGGAACAACAATCTATTCAAATGACAGCATCAGTCTTCGATACAGATTTTCCAAAGGAAATGTAGAATATACTCTTGTAACAGGAAACAACTACACATAAACATAACACTTGTGGATGACAATACTGTTAACAACATGTATGCTGAATGTAAGCATTGATGCTGGGATATGAAATATATAGCTGACATCACAGGCTAATGAATGTTTGCTGAAACAAAAGTGCTAATACAGATTTCTTTGACGACTGTGACACTGCACATTTCAATGTATGACATCACCATTGTGTATTACCTTCATGTTTCTATTAAAAAGTGGTTGCACAGCACAAACACACTGCATAGATATACATCATATATGTATTTGCAGTCTGTTCTGCACAGTAGGAGGAAGAAACACACACTCACAAATGACAGTCATTCATGTATTCAAATTCCCTACCTGTGTACTTGCACAATTTACAAACAAATGTATTAGATGCACACACCACAGGATAACTCTGATTGCATGTGAACCATGCTACATCTGTGAATGGATGACATAAGCTGTGTCATGCAAAGAAGATATGTGTGCAAAAATGACTTCTACAGCTATGTGAAATTCTAGTCAATACTAAGAGGTGTAAGATACTCCTGCATTTATTTGCATTCACACACCCACAATCAGGAGAGTCTCACTGCTGTATTTGAGCACCCTACCTAACAAATGACATAATATACAAACAATTGTATGACAGGCAGTATGTGTTTGTGGACAGATTGAAAAGGGGATGTGGGATTGATCTAAGCATGCAAATTTTTCTGAGTCAAATGAGCACATCTGTTGACTTAATCCTCCAGAGATATAATGGACCCACCATCACACAGACAAGTTGATTATTGTGAGATTAAAACCTCCTTCCTATTAAGCTATGCAAGCTAGAGGACACGGTACTTAATGAAAGCACTATTGCCGAAGTTTGACTTTCATAGTGTGAGAGTTCACTTGATACAGGATGACATCAGTGTGGTGTTGCAGACAAGATGGTATGAGAAGGGTCTGACATTAATGTGGACTTGCCTTAAAGTGTAAAATGAACTCCAGGCTACTACTATTTTGTGGACAGCAGTAGTTAAGGTCATATTTGCACAACTCCATACAGACACACACACATGCACGTTGACTGCTGCGAGATTAGAACCTCCTACCACTCTGACACAGCACTTAATGCAAGTGTCACCACAGAAGTCTAAGTTTTAAACTGTGACAGTGTAATACAGACAACATTAGCTTCTTAGTCTGTACCAAAGAAGATATTGTGATGGTGAAGGCTTTGTACCAATTCATACTAGTTGATATGTAGGAGTATGGCCAATGTTATGATCAATAATACATATATACTGCTGACTTATGTCAGCTATGCTGTCATTAGTGTATACCACAGAACTGAGAGTCACATGTACCTACCTGTCTCATGTATATGAGATACACAAACAGTTGTGAAACACAGGGTAGACAATAAATCATTCATGGATTATCAGGTTATGATGATGGTATGTAAACCATAATGAATGGTACTGATATAAGCAATGATATGTGGTCATGTATGGGTAATATGGACTGTCAATACCAAGCAATACTTAATGTTTGAATGCAGGATGGATAAATAATGATGAAGAATGTGCACCAAGGATGTACATGGCTGTATATCATTTGTGTCAGCACTGCAATGTAGACCCAAATGTCCAGACTACAGAGGTCAGTTAAACACAAGTTCACTGCTTTTCACACAAGTAAATTAAGGAATTTCCTTGTAATGAAGTAATATAATGCAGTAACAATACTCATTTTTGTTTATAATCTCTTCTGTATTTGTGCGGATATTGGCAAAGTGTTAGCTGATGTGTGATGGTACTTTGATGTGTTAAATTCAGACTGTGAAGGACCAGTGTTTAGTGGTGTTCACTGGTGCTACCTGGAAGTCTATGCACAAATAAGAATCACGGAGGAAATGTTATGATTATGATTACATTTACAACACACCAGTCTTAGCTTCATGTATTGCATAAATATGCTCAGCAGATTTTGTTATTTCTTTCAATGTTAACTGCAAAGCTCAAATCAGAAATGAAGTGTTCTGCTTTCCTTTCCCATTTTTGCAACTGTACACTGCAAGCAAACACAGTCTGTCAAAGGAAACAGTGAAACACTACATTTAGTGTTCTTTCTACAGCACAAACAGGTTTAGCAGTGATGTGTGGCCATCAGCACCCTGGACAGCACTTGCGAAAATCCACCTGTCAACCTAGTTTTCTCTGTTGCACAAGGTATAAGCTCTCGGAGCTAAATAAAAAAGCAGAGTTAAAGCAGGGTTTGACTGCACTATGCAAATGATTTTACAGTGTCAAAATGTGATTATTATATTAACTTTTTATCAAGACTTTAAGAATACCTAGGAATGATTATTATATATATGTTGCCTGAAGTGTGTATGTAATAGCTACTGAAATAATCCTTTATACCTACTACATATGAGATATGCTTCAAAGGAAATCACAGGTTAACTGGGTGTACAATGAGGCATAAGGCAAACACTCACAAATTTATGCAATAACACCTGAAATGACGTTTATCATGACATACTACAGCTGTTCATTGCCAGACCTCATGCAACTGCTGAGCACTACAATTGATAAAACAGAAGGGGCTTACAGAGTTACACAGGCAACTCATTCACAGGAAAGAAACTTATTAAAAACAGGCATTATGAGTTTCAGCTAATGCTGGATATGAACGGTTGTCAAGATAAAAAATTAAGTTTACAGACTTGATCATTATTTCTAGACCCCACCAAGGAAATCCTACTTCACACATGTTAAAATCACACATTTGAAGGGGAAAGTGATACCCTATATAGCCAATGGAAGATGTAGGTTTTATTCTTCAGTAAGTAATGGCAGGCCATGACATTTACATCCATCAGCATAATGAATAGCCAAGAGTACAAAGGGGTGAAAAAGAATTGGTGAAGACAGACACAGATATAGAGACACATATGACAGGGTGATGTTATAGGTCATTAATGTACATCTTTATGATGTCGTCAGTATTAATCAGTCATGCTCTGTATCAGTAAGTAATGGCTGTGGAGATGAAGAAGTTGTAGGACAGGGAAAAACTGATGATGACATAGGTAGAATAAGGGTGGTTTAATAATTTGTCCTTATGGGTACGGATGTGTTTGCAAATGCTTTTTTGCAACAGTATCCAAAATGTGTTCATGAAAGGCTGTTAATGGATAAAAATTAAGATGAATGTCATTAAGCATGTTATAGAAGTATAACATCTCAGTAAGAAATAATGTGACATACATCTGGACTTGAACCATTCTTGCAATGGCCACAAATCAATCTTCAGACAAGTGATTTATGTCAACACTTCAAAGAGGAAGTTGCATTTTGTTACATCCAGTAGTCAAATAACTGTTAAAGTAATTGTTGCAAGTATTGCCTTTACTCTGCATTCTGATAGCACAACTTGTTTAAGCACCTTTGCAAGAGGATAACCAGACTGCTCTGGGTGATGGCAACAATTGACCAAGTTTTGCCATAGAACATGAACAGCCATTCATCATCACTTGGCACTGGTGAGTAATGCCAATGTCCCATAAAAGCTGAGGCAAAATAAGTGAAGGTTTTCTTATGGGTCCTTTCTGCCTCTGTCTGCTGTGTGTGACTCTACTTTTTGACCAGATTAAATGTGTGAAAAAAAGGTTTATAGGAAAGTATTGAAATTGGGTTGCAAGCAGAGGGGAGGACACAAGGGAAAGAATAGAGGAATTTGCAGGAAGGTACTGGGAGAGAACCATAGTTACCCACTTCTTCACAACATAAATGTAGAAGTGTAGCTATAATTTGCTTATTTTGGACTGTCATCAAGGGTGGGTATCAGAATAATATTGTACGGCCACATGTACCAATTCAAGTGTGTCAAGAAGACACATAGGTGAAGTGGAGAACTATGTATGGGTGATTATTTTTTGTGGGACAGGTGCCCATTTTTACTTTTTTTTCTTTCCAAGAGATAGAGGAATGTTGGGGTAAGTGGAACATGGGGGTTGGTTAGGAAGGTTAGGTGAGGAAGCAGATGCAGATATACTGGACAAGTAAGACAGGCAAAGATGGTGATGGACACAAAGGGTTGGGGGTTACTATGATTGGGGATAGGTGGAAGAGCATCTCCATCAAACCTGAGACCAGTGGAAATCTAGTCCTCATCCTCAGAACTGTCATCACTCTCTCCTGTCTCAATTTCTTGTGTCCGTGCTCAATGAGGCATCCTTTTGGCAGTGTGATGAAGCATCTTTTTGACATGGCCAATTTGAGCACTAAGGCCCCTTTCCATAATACCCTCCACCAGCCCTGTCAGGTCTTGGTGCGTGACAAAATCCTGACCTCTGTTAATACTACTCCCAGAGGGTACCAGTGCACCAGCTGCTGGAGCACAGCTATCTGATGTGGATGGGGCAGACAGGGCAGCGGTTGTGGAGGCAGTGCTGACAGCTTGGGATGCTGAAGTGCTGGGTGTCAGTGATGCAACCTGTGGAGGGATGGTAGGCCAATCTGCAGTGGTTGGTCTACCTCTTTATGATGTATGTCAGGTTTTTTAATAGAAATGTATGACAACAGAACATTATTAAGCCATATAAATTACCCCCAAAAAAATTGAAAACAAAATTGAGAGAGAAGGGGTGGGGTGAGACAAAAATTAGAGAGAATTAGCTCCATGGTATATCACAGCTATATAATTTCAGAAAATAAAAAGTTGTGATTATCCAGTCTATGCATCTTTCCCACATCCAGGTATGATGGGAAGGTTTTACCCTGTTGTACCATTAATTGAATGCGCTGCTATGATATCCTAAATAGAACTATTTATTACAGTATTGCCATATTGCATAAAATTGCAATATTTATTAGGCTTACAGTAAATCCTGATGCATCTGTACCTGTGCCTCTCTGAGGCAAGTTAACCTTTTTGGTGCACCTCACAGTTCACTGCAATGTCTTCATCAGCTGTACAAAACAGAGGAAGACAAGAAGAGACACAAAAGCATACTGAATAAAACATAAGTGTGAAATGTCAGCATCCTAAACTCATCCTCCCATCAGTTAAGGACATTCTTCTTGTGCCATTTCAGGTCACTACAGTGGTGATGACAACACCCTCCAGTGCAAGGGATGCCAGTTGCACTGGAGACATCCTTGGCTACTCTGTTTCAAGCCTCAGTCTTATACTGAGACCCAGAATAGCCCTCCTGTAACAGCCTACAGCTGTAGTGATTCACAAGGAATGCCACAAAAGTCCTGGACTCCTCAGCACTCTACCTCTGTATCTAAATTTAGCACCACCATCTCCCAAAGCAATCATGTTTGCAGAAGACAAGCAGCATCTTTAAACGTGCTTCAACAAAGTATTAGTTTAAGGGTGTGCACACTTATGCAACCATCTTATTGTACATTTTTTATATTTTTTCCCTAACAGATTTAATTGTTTTTCAACTGAATTGTACAGGTTATAGGTCACATTAAAGGTGGGAAATGTTTTGAAATGATTTATTGTGGTCTCATTTTTTATATCTTAAAAAACTGATATTTTAACAGGGGTGTGTACACTTTTTATATCCACTGTATGAACTGATGCCAAATTCAAATCTTGTGTTTAACGCTAGTGCACAAACAAGTCATTACACACTGTAAAAAGTTAGTTGACCAATGTGGGAATCAAACCTAGGGAAGAAAAAAGGCATAATTTCAAGCAAAGTGATTATTTGTTAGTGTTACAGGGGAATTCCTTTTCAAGTATGTTCATTACAGATAAACTGAATTCTGCATAAATGGAGATTTATTGCACATAGGCCTGTATGTGTATAACTTTAGGAAGTCCTGTGAAATACATTACCATGAAAGAGACAGTGTTACTGTTTGTGAATGTATGTCAGATAGACTTTCAGGAGATGATTAATACAGGCTGGAGTATGATACACACATACTTCACTACACATACTGTCCTAAACACAGAGTTGGCCTATATGAGGAGAGAAGACTATTTTGACTTAGATATTCTACCCATCATAGATATGCAAGTGCATTTTTGTTCCATTATCAAAACTATCTTGCTTAAACAATGACACACACACTCAACTATGTTTCTTAACTAAATCAATAATGATATGTTACTTAGAAATACTAATTTATGAAAGCATTAATGAGACATTTATTGCAATAAACATAATTATGACAGCCATCTGCATGTAGTGCTACTTTCCTATTCAAAGTGTTGTTAGAAACTGCATTCTGACAAACTTTGTAAAAATGAAAGTAATCTAGATTTGAACCCTGGATCATTTGTGTTCTGTCCCTAATATCAGTGCACTTACAGGTTGTGCCAAAGAGACACCTACATAGCAGGTGGATGTTCTCCACTCAGTACTGTCCAGAGTGCTGATGTTTGCACATTGCTGTTAAGCCTGTTCATGCTATAGAAGGCTGCCCAAATAACATTTTTCACTTTCTTCCTTGAGCAGGTAAGCTTGTTTGTGAGCCACTCAGCACAGAGCAAGGACACAAGGCAAAAAAAGCATATGAAGTTATGATGAAAGTTAATCTTATATTGGAAGTAATAATTTCTGCAGTCCCTTCACACTGTATGGATTTGCACTCAAGAAAAACTGTGTTAAGGGTCCAAATGCACTGCATTTACAGCTTCTGCTACAGAAACAGGTACAAAAATGTGCATATCAATCACTCATTAGAAATACAGTGCATTGGAGCTCTATATAGCTACAAATTGGCTAAATCCAACTCAAACGTCTTGGGAAAATTTTAAGATATTAGCGATAAAACATATATTAGCCCACAAATATGTTATCAATAGCCAAAGTAAACATCCAAATAATCTAAAGATTTGGGAACAAATTTTCAACATTATATTAGCTTAATCCATCGAAATTAGGAAATCCCATTATTATTTTATTTTAGACTATAAAGTATAACCTTTGGAAGAACCTTATTATTTCAAGAGATTATATTTGTACGGAAAAACTTTATAGATATGTTATTCAAATGGTGAAAGCATTCATGTAAATATTGTATATATTTTGTGTTAATGTTGATAGAAATTGTGTAGAATTATTTCTGTATTTTCTCTGTTAAAAGCATGTATGAAGAAGTAAAAATAAAAAAGATTTATTATTGAAAAAGAAATACAGTACATTGGTGCCAAACATGTTTGCATTAATGAAGATTACAGAAATGAAATTGTTCACTGTTTCTGTCAATTCTGAGTCATGTTTGCACTCTGCTAAGCAGTGCTAAATTACACAGGCAAAAAAACATATTAACAATTTATATTTCACATAGGAAATTACAAGCTGCATTTTCACATCCGCTGTAAACATTCCAATCAGAATGTGACTTCAAACCTGCATCCTCTGTTGTGTTTCTTTAAAATCATTTTATGTATCACATGTGCTACAATGATACTTAATGTAATGTAGAATTTCTTCTCTTACTCCTGTTCAAAGTACTGTAGCAAAGCGCACCTGTGCCAATGTGAAATGCACTACGATGGCAAGACAAATTAAATTTATCAGTTTGTGGCTTGGACAG
This sequence comes from Protopterus annectens, assembly GCF_019279795.1. Lineage (NCBI taxonomy): Eukaryota > Metazoa > Chordata > Ceratodontiformes > Protopteridae > Protopterus > Protopterus annectens. The sequence goes on along the minus strand of NC_056731.1, from coordinate 1,584,088,709 downwards.
TGGACTCTCATTCACTGCTTCATAATGCTGCCAATCAAGAGTGCACTCTGACAAAATACATGCAAATGAGCAATACAAAAAAAGATGACAGTTGTCAGAAGTAACAAATATAGGATAATACTAATGAAAAGGTATGATTGTGAAGTTTCCTATATCTGTGTTTGGCACAATCTGATCATATGCTCAGAAAATATGCATTAACTCTGACAGACAGCACAATTGCTGGAAGTGAATCCTCAACCCAGTACAATAACAACACACAATTGTGTTTTTTTATCCCTCTTTGCCAGCACAGGACTAGAAAATGCTACTTTACCATTTGCTTGAACATGTCTACATTAATGTCATATTGACCAATACTTTAAACTAATAGTAGTCCACACCATTTTAATGCCAGGTTGCCACCATTGCCAGATACTTTTCTTTATTTTCTGAACATCCTTCCCCTCTCAACTTAACTACAGCTACGCAATGTCATGGCCATTTATTTGCATCTTTGTTTCAACGTGTAATAAAGCTGATTAGCATTTCAAATTTTAAATAAAGTATAGACAGTGTACTCTTATGTGTTTAAGGTTATTTTCACACCTCTAAAGATGCTTACACCTTTTTATTATAAGTCTACTCTGCAGGATATAAACACTTCAGAGAGAGTATTGCTTGTTGTTGTAGTTAGAGCAATCAGAAACAGCTGGAAGCCATTAGCAGCTAACAAGTGTTATTGCTCCTCCCCTCAGTCCTACAGCATGTTCATGCAGTTGTGTAGCTACCTACACCATGTTTACATCCCCTACATCAAGTTATTTATTTATTTATTTAGTTTTAGTATTCAGGAATACTAATGATTTCATAACTCATTTGCATATTCACAGTGCTCAGAGGACTGAATCTACACAATATAAAGATGATGTAGATATGGAACTAGAAGGAGGACAGACTGATTGGATACAGACACAGCATTACTGATATTTACTGTGACAAAGGGAGATACTGCCAGCCCAGCTAGCTGGAATTTTGTAAAAAATTATATGTCATTGGTGAATATTGAAATGACTTGTGTAAGATGTTTGTGTTACACATGTATTAGAACTGTATGCCATGTGCATATCAAACTGGTTTGTATAGACATTTGTTAAAAAGGTATTTTATAAAGTGCTTGTGCTTAAAATGTACCACATTGTGCCCTACTGGGAAAGAATAGAAATGTACATACACTACTGTAACTGTTTAAATGTATATATTTTAACAGTAGAAACTGGTGTACAGGAGGTTAACTTCGGAAAAATAACTGAAATTAAATTACTTTATGGCTATGCCATAAAAGATGGTATTTTTCAGTTTCAATGCAGCAAGGAGACACGTCTAAAACTATGGAGCTTTCTGTATTGTCTCTAGGGTGAAATAATTATTAGTCTTGAAATGTGAAGGAATGTAATTGTTTTATGACTTCCAGCATTTGCCAAAGATCTGAGGTTTGTGCAGTTTCACAGGTAGATGCTAAGCACTTTCAGCTTTCAGCAGTGGGGGGTTCACCTGGGATAGAGTCAGATGACAAGAAATGATGTCATTCTGCAAGCTATCCCAGCAGCAATATTTGAGATGTTAATTTGAGAAGTCTGTTAGAGAGAGACAGTGCATTCTATATTCATTCTTGGACCTGATAAGAACCATTCACCACAACATCTGTAAGTAAGTTTCTAGGGCATAGTAACTCTCTTCGATATAGTCAGGAATATAGCAAAGCTTAGTTCAGAGGATCATAGGAGGTTACTAGTCTAATGACCCTAGAAGCCTTACAAGCCTAGCCAAGAGTTAATCCCCAAAAAAGAAACCTCAGCCAGCGCCAGTTCCCCTGTCAGTGAGGGTCAAATGTGGAACCCCTGGGACACATTTGTGGTTTCCCATCTACTCATCAAGGTTGCGCTTGAAGAGAGTCAGTGAGGTATTATGTTAGACATGTATGGGAAGTCTATTCCAGAGATGGGGCAGCCTCTGGGAGACAAACCTGTCTTTCCAGCAGGTTTTGTTGTTGTTGCATATTAGATTTAGGCCTTTCAAACGGGTAATGCGTGAGGAATTTCACTTATGGATATGGAGCATCTCTAGTAGGGCAAGGGTAGGGTTCGATATTGCCTTGTAGGCGAGACACAGATCACCTCTGAGCAATTCGTACAATACCGAGTACAGTTTATTTATTTTATTTTTATTTATTTATTTAAATTTGTTGACCAGGAGTGTCCGACTGGATGTAGGTCCATTTTCAGCGGAGGCCCAGGGAGAAAAGCTCCACAGTAAAATAAACAGACAGTACTTATATTGGATTACATAGCAATTAACAATTTAACATAGCAATTACTTACAACATATTTACAGATGAAGAACATAGTACATCAGTAGACAACTAGAATCTTTATCTGTGAAGTACATAACAGACATTAACAAATGTTACAATGAGAAGTTCCTGCTGTAAAATAAGTACTAGGCTTATGAGCATCTGAGCTTGCTATAATCAAGGTAGTTAGTGGAGTGGAAAGAAAGGTAGTGGTTGGATGGGGTGGATGATACTAGAGTGGGAGTTGCAAGGGTGATAGTGATTACAGTGATAGTGATTTGAGCCTGTCCGCATAGGACAGGTGTTGGAGGCCATGGTTTCTCTTTGTGAAGTATTTCTGTGGTCTTTCCAGTTGGTACAGTTGTTTGGAGAGGTACAAACCAAACAGGGCATTATACTCAATTATAAGCCTAATGAGGGAGGAGTACAAAGAGGTAATAACCTCCTTTTTTCTGGATGCAATCCCTTTACCAAGTAAAAGGCTTTTCTGACCACTGCCACTACATGATGGTCGAATGTGAGAATGTTATCAACCTGAGTACTCAGGTCTCTCACCACAGGTTGGGTGCTTAGGAGGTTGTCGTCAATGTGGTAATCAATAGTGGCTATGTTTTTGCCGAATTGTATGATAATAGATTTTTTGCGTTTAACTTAAGACCATGACTTTGGCACCAGTCATTTGTTGCTGTGAGATCCTCTTGCAGTATGTTAACATTATTTTGGGAGTCAATGACAGCACCCAAGTTACAGTCATCTGCAAATTTGGTCTGCCACAGGCCCTTTTTCTTTGCCTGAACCTCTGAGAAGTAGATGCCAAACAGTAGGGGTCCAAGGACAGATCTCTGGGGAACACCACTAGTGCCAGGTCTGCTGTCGGAGGTGGTGGCACCTATTTTGATCTTGTGGGTCCTATCGATGAACTAGTTGGCCACCCACCTGATGAGATAGGGATTTACACCAAGCTGTGTTAGCTTTTTCATGATGTCCAAGTGGGGGATTGTGTCCAAGACCTTGGCCAAGTCAAGGTAAGCTGTATGTACTGACTTTCCCTCATCAAGGGCCTTGCTGACAGTCTCAAAGAAGTCAACCAGGTTCAACAGGCAAGATTTGCCTCTGATAAATCCGAATTGGGTGGAGTCAAGTGCTTGGAGGCTGCCTGTGTCCTTGTTTATGAGATCCATAATAATATGCTCCATGGCTTTACAGATCAGACTTGTCAAGCTAATGAGGCAATAGTTTCCCGGGTAGTAGTGGCACCACCTTTGTGCAAAGGGATGACAATGGCAGTTCTCCACTCTGCTGGAATGAAGCCAGTTATTAGGCTGTGGTTGAATAGGGTTCTCAATGGCGAAGCTAGTTCTTGCTGAAGATAGTGTAGAATACAGCCTGGGACACTATCAGGTCCCATGGAAGCTGTGTTTTTTTGTCTTGAATAGGGCTTTTAACACTGTATATATGGAGATGTGAGGTGCAGGACAAGTATCAGAGATGTCGAATGAGCCTTTGGGGGGATAGGGGGTGACGTTTGCACTGAACCTATCATCTAGCAGGTTGGCTAAGTCAACAGGATCAGTCTAAGAGGTACCATTAATTTCTACTTTGGAACAAACCTGATCTTTGCCAAGGAAGTTCCTGATGTAACTGAAGAAGGCTTTGTGATTTCCCTTTGTTTGGGAGGCTAGTTTCAATTCATAACTGGCTTTTTAGGTCTTCACTAGTGATTTAATCTGCTTGTTGAGGCTAAGGAGAAAGTTTTTCCAATTTGGAATTTGTTCCTTTTTACCCTTGGACAACAGTTTCTTTGTTTTGTTGTAAAGCCTGTTGATACAGGATGTCCACCAGACAGGTTTATGTTTCCTTGAGGAGCAAGTTTTAGTTCTGTTGGGTATGGCTGAGTTCATCAGTTGTATAGGTGCTTGTATACTACATTGGCGTACTGTTCAACTTAGTTGTCTGCATCCTTGGGGGGGGTGAATTGTGAAGCTACTAATACCCTTCCTTACGGGGATGTAGTCAGCTTTTGAGAAGTTTTTTAGCCTGGTTATGGCTGAAGGGGTTGGTTGGGATAGAAACTCGAATGAGACAGACCGATGATCATATCTCACAACTTCTTAGAGTAAGAAATGTGGACAAAGCCATAGATAAAAATGGGACAAAGCCCCAAAAATAGAGACAATTTTTAAATATTCTTACAAACTTAGAAAGTTGATTGAATAATAGGCTTTGCATTAGCATGAATTTACTACAGAGTATTAAGTCTGAAACTCAAATGTCCGCCATTATTTTCTAACTTCAGTCTTTAATGATTCTCTACTAATTTGCTAGAAAACTGCAATTTTATGAAAAACAGACCAAAATATTAGGCGATAATCTGTACAGTTGAGAGGTATGCCAATGATCTGATCTCACCAGGGAAGAACATACTATGGGAGTGGGGCAGTGGTCACCCTTGTTGGTGAAAACCAAGTCCAAAATGTTATCTTGCCTTGTGGGGGATGACATGATCTGGTCTAGTGCATTAGAACTGATGAAGTCAAGGAATTGTTGACTGAAAACAAACAAGGAAAACAGGTAGAGTCTTACAAACAATGAAAAATAAAAGGCAGCTGTTGCAAGACAAAAGCGACACTTGGTAGATGGTAAATCCATTATAAGCAGAAAACTCCAAATCCAGAAAAAATACAGACAATGTTCATCCAAGATAAAGCAGTGCAAGCAAACACAGCAGTATCGTTGGCTGACTGCATTAGTGCAGGAATACTTTGCCCAGTCTATGGCAGGGTAGTCAAAGTCACTAAGGATCAGGGTGTTAGGGGTACCTTGATGGAGTCAAGTGGGTCCAGGTAGGAGGAGTGGGTCTCCTGAGTCAAGGAGGGGGGCCTATATCTGGCTATAACTTGGATGGGTGTCTTGCCAACTTTTTCTTTATTTATTTGAGACTGTCCTGCAATGTTGTTTTCAATATTTCCTGTGATTGTGAACTCTGATGTCATTGTGAATATATACAGAGTATTTTTTTTGTTCTTTTATTGATTATCAAATATATTTAAACCTTTCACTGTGGCTGATCTGTGTAGAGATATTTAAGTTTTGAGAGTACTTGCATATTAATCTGGTGACACTGTGTGGCCCATTTCTAATAGTCTTGCTCTTGGTCAAACTTCCATTTGTATTAATATTACACAGTAAGATTGGACACCCTTTGTTAAGGGCCTTAAAGTAGCTGAAAAGGGGTTGGCTGGTGGCAGTGATAACTACCTTATAGTCTGGGCAAAAGGGGGCATAGCTTGTAAACATGTGCCTGCCTTTCCCAGGTGTGTGTGTGTGTGTGTGTGTGTGTGTGTGTGTGTGTGTGTGTGTGTGTGTAAATCAAACCTCAGTGTGTGTATCAGCTACTTGAGCAGGAACATAAAGCATTGGTTGGACAGAGAGGGTGCTGGAGGTCTTGGCTTGGCCACTCAGCTGAGATCTCAACTATATAGCTGTGTCAGTGGGGAGTCTTATTGGGGATCTGGAGAAAAAGGGAGAAACCAGTCCTGGACTGACTGTGGTATCTGTGTGCTCTTAAGGGAAATTGCACTTGATGCTGAGATCTGCATCTGGAAATACTGTATGTGTACTTGTCATCCTCCCAGTGTACATCTCCCACTGTTGCCAGTGGTGAGGATTCAGGCTCCTTGATTTCTGGTCCAGTGGTGGGTTGTCACAGTTAATTAGAGGAGATTGCTCTACAAATCACTGCACCATTTCATAAGTTATGTTTGTCCTCTACGCAAACCACTTACATGTTCATGTTTAAATTTATTTAAATACACAATGGAAAACACTTTTTTGAAATTTATGCAATTTTAAAATTTCACTGCTGCTATACTGCACATATGGCAGGTCTTGCAGTGCTATCCATCATAGTATGGTTACTTCACAGAATTGCGTCATCATTTGCTATTGTGTGACTACCTAAACTGTTTTGCTGACCCATTGGATAGGATGAGTGACACACTGGATTGGGCAGTGTCTATGATGGTTTTTCTGCTGGGGGAGGGAGGGACAGCATCAGCATGTTTTCATTGTCAGTCTTGGCCTGCTGCATCACCCCCAACCTGTGAGAATGATGATGACTGTACCATATGCTTTGTTTATTTGGGTTTGACTTATGGCTTCATATATGTCTGATACACAGAGTGTGTAGGTACAAGACTGACGGTATGCAATTAGTTTATATTCTTACACATTTGTTCGTATCATACAGGTTCCACACTTACCTTGACATTACTGCATTTATGAGTTGTGTGCTTTTGGGCTGTCTCTGTTGGATGCTCTGCATATAGTCACTACATGAGTAAGTAATGTTTGTGGACATCAACTGGAATCACTTTTAATATTTGTATGCACTTAGATTGTTATGTGCATTCCTTACCTGGTGTGTGTGCTATTCTTTGACTCTTAGCCAAGGCAAGGGAATGTTGTGCACACCTACGTCTTCCAGCTACCTTTAGCAGCTGGACGTTCTCCCTCAAGATTCCTTGTCTGTATGTGTGGAATGCGTTGGCCCTGCCTGTGGTCCAGGAATGTTGGCCTCTTTTGCAGCTGTTTCCTCAATATGATATTGTGCAACATGACACAAACTGTGAGAATTTCTGTACTACAGGGCACCCCTGATGTATCTAGACAGCAGAACTGTGGCTTCAGCATGTCAAAACACACTTTATGATGTTTCTAGTTTGTGTGTGGCATCATTGTATCCTTCTTCTGTAGGTGTGTGTGCATTTCTGATGGGTGTGGCATCATTATATCCTTCTTCTGTAGGTGTGTGTGTGTGTGTGTGTGTGTGTGTGTGTGTGTGTGTGTGTGTGTGTGTGTGTATTTCTGATGGGTGTCATGAGTCACAGTTCCAGTGCATAACCTGCATCACCCAGTAGATGGCCTTGTGGAACATCACTCCTAGCAAAGCTTGATTAAAGCTGCAAGGTGTGCCATATGTGTCTCATTATACCTGCCTGGGCTGCCTGCACAAACACTGAAGATGATCCCTTGGGTATTACAGACAACCTGGCAATTGACTGAATGGTACCCCTTTTTGTTGATGAATGTCTTTCCCTGTTCATCAGGTGGGGCTTTTATTTCTATGTGAGTGCAGTGTATGGCCCCAAGACTTCAGGGAAGTGTGCTACACCATGGCATCCCTGCACTGTTCTTGATCTCTCATGTAGTATGCGTGGAAAATAGATGTAGCCCATTGCAGGCAGTCGCACAGCATTTAGATATTGGTGAAATACTCTGGAAACTGAGGCCTGTGACACCCCCTAGTATATTCCCTGTGGGTCTCTAGAATGTACCAGTAACTAATATCCTTAATGCTACACATACCTTAGTTTCCATTGGTATAGGTTCTCTTTCATTTCCCCTGGGTCTGAGGTGGGGGGCGGTAGAGGTTGCAGATTTCCTGTACTGTTTCCTTGTTAACCCTGTATCTCTGTACTATTTCAATACTATGCAGTCCATGATACGTTGGGGTCTGAACACTCTTCTTCTCCTTGGAGGAGGTCTATCAGCAACATAAATTTGAGCCTGTTGCACATATGCATGCAAGAGAGTATCAGCAGCCCCTAACATTGTTCCCCCAAAGTGTGATGGCGGCTGTATTCCAGTAGGATTTGGTGTTCATGGCAAAGGGCAACACCATCTCTACACAGTTATTCTATCGCTCCTGACTGCTTCTGCCATATTGGATTGGTTCATTAGCATGTAATTCAACTGATTATGCTTTCATTAGCATACTCTGCTTTACCTTCGTTTGATGGCACTACAGGATTTGAAGTGTAGAGTCATGCGTCTCTTGGGGTGATGTGTCCACAATAGCAGCATGAAAATTGGAAGCTCATGAATCCGGCCCAACCTGAATGTGAATTGTTGTTTGTGTACTTGACGAGGGATAAAGGATTATTCAGACTTCAGTGAACTGTAGCGACAGTCAACTCTTACATGCGAGAAACGCAGTAATATACAATGACTGGCCATTAATATTCATAAACCAGTGCTCGTATTGGTCAGCCCAACTAGCGGGCCTGTTGTAAATTGTGCATACACCAATGGAAAAAGGTCTGGTTGCCCAGACTTTCTTCCATTAATATATGCAATAAAATTTTTACTTTTCTTTTATTTAAAAAAAAAAAAAACAAACGTGCAAAACTGGAGACTTCAAATGAAGGAGAGAGATGGGACAGAGAAAAATAAAAGGATAATCAGGTAGTTATGCACACCTAGAGAAACATGATTATACTTTTATTGTCTCTCTCCCATCACTTCCCCATGTGTTGAAAGTCACCTGGTTTCTTTAAAAAAAAATGCAATGGACATTTTCCTTTCCACAGCAATGATGTACTGCCTAAGCATGGCAACGAAAGTCCCATACACATGCACACTACATCAGGAAAGCACCAGGATACAGGGAAAAATGGGAAAGAGCGTGCACGATGCCCAAACTTTTTTCTTAAATAATGTCATTGAATAATAACAGCAACCCACATCTGGGTGTGGGTAAATCCAGCATTACCCACACACAGAGTTGGGTTATTGCTAGTCTACCTGTTTGCCACTCATACCTCTCAACTGTTCAGAATTTCCCAATACGGCCAGATTTTTACATCATATTTCTGGTCTCATGGACATGAAATCTGTAATTTTCTGGCAAATCAGTGAGGATTGAATTCACTAAATAACTGCAGACATTGGATTTTCATACTTCATAAAATAAAAATAAATCCATTAACATTTTTGAAGGCAGATGACTTATGTATTCTTTCACAACACAGTAACACCTGATGGCAGCGTGCACTGCAGGCCGATTAACAGGATTGTGAGTGCTGTACATAGCTCTCAACCTTCCATGTCCAAAATGAGGAACAATAGCCCTCATAATGTGGAACAAATGGGCAAAATGTGGTACACATACTAATGGCTTACTAACAACTTCAATTAGGAAGGTCATAGGATGGTTAAACTGTGCTGGTTTTACTTATTAGACAACATGTACCTCAATGAATGTCTCAACAAACGCTTAGTCCCTAAAGGCCTTCGGGTCTATAAGTATCCGAATAATGTTATAGCAGGTAGTGACTTTCACACTGACCTTGTGCATGCTTTTGACAAATGTGGCCTTGAAATTGTACAAGCCATTGTAAAGAAAAATGAATTAGAGATTGCAATACTAGACCAGGATATTGTTAAGTACAACATGGCTGTTACTAGTGATCTTATGTTTCAAATTGAATCTGAAAGTAAGAGATATTACCAAATTAGGAAAGATGTGGACAATAAATGCGAAGAAATTTTGCAAAGAAAATACAAAAAATTGCACAGAGACATCAGGGAATATGAGAAAGGATGTCAATACCCCATTCCATTTTCTAATAATGGGAGAATACATAAAAAACATAAGCAAGTTTATAGTACAGATATTACATTTCATGACAATGAACATGATATACCTCAGGCACAGGGACCAGATCCACTTCCCAGGAGATCCGAAAGGATACGGAATCAGCGTAAAACACATTCTGAGCAATCTTTTTCCCCCCAGCGCCATCCCTACAGGGATGTCCCGAGGAACAACAGGAACCAGTTTCAAACACAGGTTCAGTTTTGGGAATAGATTGCACCGAGGCTGATATTGTTACTGATCTGACTGGCCGTACTGATCCTATATGCCAAAAGGAAGGTTACACTATTTATAATTACAGTTCTTTGCATATTTCTGACATTTACTTTGAACTTTTTACCAAGGGATTTAAATATGTTCCGAATAGGAGCAGTAATGTCACCCAAGTGATTATGGACCTCAAACTTTTTATGAGGAAATTGAACCTAGAGCATTTATTAGGAAACCAAGATTTTTCCATTCATGATGACCTTCATAGGAGTAGCATTTTCAACCCCCTCAACTCAAAAATTTGGAGAGCAGGATAGAACAAAAAGTTAGGTATCATTGCAGACATGCTAGATATGTTCCTAATTTAACTATTCCTGAAAGCAAATTGTTGTATAATCTTAGACAAAACACTAACATTAGAGTCATGGAGCCAGACAAAGGGGGTGGTACGGTTATTATGGACCAAGTCATCTATGTGGGCAAAATGAATACTATTTTAAATAACGAGTCTAGATACTGTCCTGTATCTCTTAACGAAATAAATATAGCTTACCAAAAGATTGACTTGGCCATAAAAGACCTTTTGGACCAAGAGGCTATAGATTACAGTACATATACATTTCTGGACAACTCACAACCTAGGGTGCCTTCCATATTTGGAGTACCCAAGGTACATAAGAACACACATGATCCACCACTAAGACCCATTGTGGCGGCTCAAGGGTCTAAAATTTCTCCGCTTTCAAAATTTCTAGATTATAAATTTAAAAGTTTATGGCCTAAAGCCACTCATTTACTTAAGGATTCTTGGGAATTTTTGAGACAGGTTACCCCTGAACTTTGGGCCCCTAATCTAAAATTTCTGACCATAGATGGTGTGGACCTGTTTTCTGTGATACCACACGAAACAGGTTTACTATGGTTAGAAGAGGCCCTTATATCTAGTCCAAAGGCCAGTAACAATGATATCTTTGTCATTTTGGAGCTCATGGAATTGGTTTTACATCACAATTTTATTCACTTTTCAGGTGAATATTATAAACAAACATCAGGTGTGGCTATGGGGGCAAATTGTGCCCCCACATATGCTGATATTATTCTTTCTGTCTGGGAAAACAAATATGTACTCAATAGTCCCTTTAGGAAATATTGGGTAGCCTATTTTAGGTTTTTAGATGATATTTGTATTTTCTGGACTGGACCAGACGTCCTTATCAGGGACTTTATGGAATATCTAACAGCTACTACTAACTTTCTTACATTCACACACCATGTTTATGTTGACAGAGTTGAATATTTGGATGTTTCACTTAGTATTGATGGTGATGACAAATTTAGATCTGCTATTTATAGAAAACCTACGTTTTCTAACAGTTATATACACTATGACAGCTCACACCCCATGCATACTTCCAACGACCAAGATTTCCTGTTAGAATGTGATAAATTATTCCAATTGTTTCGAGACAGGGGTTATCCAAAAGAATTTATAGGCAATATATGTGAACAAGTTAAGGAAGGTAGAAAGAATAGGTTCTGACCTATTTTGGGGTTGGGCATGACTTACAATAATTCCAGCAAGGAGAACAATCAGTTAGATTTCAAAAAGGCCTTCATTACACAATACAGTGCTAATTCCAGTAGTATTAGGGATATTATCTCCAAAGAATGGGAAACTTTTACAGAGGTCACTGATTTGTGTAACTTGCATGGTAAGGATATGAAGACGGTTTTTCGAAAAGGGAGAAGTATAAAGAATATACTAGAAATGGGTCCTTTCCAATACCACTCAACCCGTCCACGTAAAGGTACTTTTAAATGTGGGTCATGTGCACAATGTTCATACATTGTGCATGCTGAACAAGTATTTCTTTCTGCTAAAAACAGGACTATCAAGGCCACAGCATATTATAACTGCAACAGCCAAGGGGTGGTGTATTTGGCTATGTGTACTATCTGTCCGGCATATTATGTGGGAAAGACCGAGCGTACTTTAAAACGCAGAATTTATGAACATATACACGATATACAAAAAGAAAACAATACTAATGCTTTGTTCAAACATACATCTGCATGTCCCACAGCAAAATATCAATTTTTTGTGCTGGAAAGTATCAACAGGGATCCAAGGGGTGGACCGTGGCAGGCAATATTAGAGCAGAGAGAGACTTTTTGGCAAATTTCCTTAGAAGCCAACAAGGAGCCTGGCTTAAATGATTATATATCCATTAAGCCTATATTAAAATTAAAAGCTATCAAAATATAGGGTCTATGACATACTATATCAAATATATAAATACATTCAAAAAAACTTGTCCACATCATTTAATTATATTATATTTTATTTTACTTTTTAGGTATGATGTATTTATTTATTTTTATCAATACCTATATCTTGAATGTTTTAATTTTAAAATTTTCTAAAAACTTTCTAATGTTTTTAACATATATTTTTTTATTTATAAATACCATATAACAATGCAGTATTTCTATGATGTTTGTTCTTTAAGACTTAATTGTCTTGATTAGGTGCATTAATTAATTAAATGTATATAAGCTGTGAGGTTATTTTTTCAAGCTGTCTGATGAAGTTACATTTTGTGACGAAAACGAGTGTTACTGTGATTTACTTGCGTTAACCAGCGTTAATAAACTTGTGTTTTGGATTTTACTTGGATATTTATTGGCGCAATATCTCCACCAGTGTTGGTTTTCAGTTCTTGGTTCTTTTCACCAGCATTTGCTTCCGTTTATTTGGTTTGGTTCTTTCACAACACAGTAACACCTGATGGCAGCGTGCACTGCAGGCCGATTAACGGGATTGTGGGTGCTGTACATAGCTCTCAACCTTTCATGTCCAAAATGAGGAACAATAGCCCTCATAATGTGGAACAAATAGGCAAAATGTGATACACATACTAATGGCTTACTAACAACTTCAATTAGGAAGGTCATAGGATGGTTAAACTGTGCTGGTTTTACTTATAAAGATCTTTTAATGAATTAATATGATTCATTTCTATTTACAATGGATTTTACTTAAAAGATTCCTAACACTGAATGTGTGACAGAGTCTTTCAATGTGGAACTTTGAGGGAACTTCGTGGAACATGAACTTTTTACGACCCCACATGAGGTACGTTCCTCGTGATGAGGTACACTTGACAGGTAGGCTGTAAACAAGCGAGTCTAACGCACCAAAACTTTCCTAGACAACTGGGGTACCCATTGTACCTCGAGTATGGCACCCGCACACAGTCAAATATTAGAGCGACACCTGTCGAGCTGTAAATAGTCGAGAAACAACATGCAAAGGATAGTCTCTACGTACTAACCATTACGTTTCACTCCAATAACCTCCTTGATAATAACGTAATCACCGAGTAACCCGGAAGCAAAATCTTTTCTCCACAATTCCTAGGCTTCTGTGACCTAAGCATCATGGCAGCGAGGGCACCAGGTAAGGAAAGTCTGATTATTTAAAACATTTGAAAGTTTATTTGCTATCTTTTGTATTTTTTTTAGTGTTTTATTATATATCCTTGTTATAGTCTATAGTTAAAAGAGTTTTATTTTGCAAAACTAGTTAACATTTTTGAAACCTTCATTGCCCTTGCTGATGTCCCTGCAGGTCGTGAAACATGAATCTTGGCTTGTGGTTGCTTGTGTTAGAAATTGGGGGTCTCTGTGTTATTACTGTAATGTATTTATACGTAACTTCTATAATTTTTAGAAGTATAGATTCACAGGCAGGCTTGATTCGCAGTTGTGTAATTCGTTTTTTTTAATGGGCTGGTAAACTGTCGCAGTTTCTGCTTCTCGCTCTTTGTAGACTAGTGTTTTCTGGTAACTGTCATGCAAAAGTAGAACAGAACTTATTAGTGTAGTAGTTAAGTGTCCCCTGTGCTAAATCCGTTACCTACGCAAATAGAATGGAGCTCCGTAGTTGCATGCGAGGGCTTGGATTCATGTACTGGCAGTGAGGCATTGGATAGAGCATGCACTCCTACTGTGCCATCCTGTAGGTAGGACGTTAAATCAGTATCTTATATTCCCAAGTTTTTGTTTTACTGACGGCATTGGGTAGAGCATGCACTCCTGATGTGCCATCCTGTATGTAGGACGTTAAATCAGTATCTTATGTTCCCAAGTTTTTCTTTTACTGACACTTATTCATCGAAGTAGTGCACTGATACCAGTAGCCCCGTGTTTAGCCACATCTTTGGGTTAACATTAGAAGAAAATGCAGTGTGTCGTTATGTAATAAGTGGAAAAAGCTTGTAAGTAAAGTAAGGTGTAGTGAGATAATAATTTAAAGGTTACATTGCAAAAACATAGCAAGGCGGTACTGTGTAAACTGTTAGTTGAGTACAGAATACTGAACAGGCATATCGCATTCATTTCTTTCACATTTGTTTGCTGGAAAGTTCAACTGGGCACAGGTCCTTTTTCAGCGGAAGCCCGGGGAGGCGCTCCATTGATAAGTGGTATTAACATTGTTAAAGTTAATAATACCACTTTGAGAATTTTTTGTTAACGCTGTGTGTATATACTAAATAATATTGCCGCACAGATATGTTGTTGAACTAAAATCATTATAATGTTAGAAGGGTTAATAAGTTTGGTATGAAATGTATTAAACTGCATAGGTGTCTTTAAAGGCACCAGGCTCTACAGAACTTAAATACCTAAGGAGAGTGTAGGAATCCAGCATGAGCTGGTATACTTGTTAGTTTTGCCAACTAACTATGTAGGATAGATTAGTAAGAGCTGTTGTGAAAGCAGGAGCAAGTGGTTATGCTAGTTAGAGTTTTCAAAAAGCTTTGACTTTAATCCTACTGGAGGGGGTAAAGTGTTTTCTGGTGAATTTTACTAAAGCTTGGGATCGAGGATAGAGAATGTGTGTACAGAGTTAACTTTTTAGTTTGTGGTGGTGCAGAAAACAAAGCAGCATCCTGAATTTGGAATGATTATGCAAGTTGTCCACATCAGTCCATCTCAATAACTTCCAAAGTAAGATAGGGTAATTTCTGCCTGCCACAGCCCCCTTCTTTACATTATTGCTCCACAAAATACTTCTGAAAATACATTTTCATCATTGTCCATGTGATAAGAATGCCAAAAATGCTGAAAAGCAAGGTGTACAAGACAGTAGTGTGACCAGTAAAAATGTATGGTACAAAAACCTGGGCAGTAGAGGTACAAAAACCTGGGCAGTAGAGGCAGAACAGTTGAAGCTGGAGGTGATGTAAATGAAGTGCCTGAGAAGGGTGGTAGTATGCACATCGTGGGCCAGATGAAGAAATGAGGGCATAAGAGCAGAAGCCAAAATAGTTCCAATTGCAGAAAAAAAATCAAATAACAGATTATGGTGGTTTGGACGTGTAGAAAAGCAGGAGACAATCTGGAGAGGAAGATTTGGGACCGACAGGAAGAAGGTAAGAGGGAGCGAGGGTGTCCAAAGAAGTGGATGGATTGTGTGAAAGAAGATCTGCGACAGTAAGGCATTGAGTGTTTGAAAAAGGCAGGAGTGTGGCACTGAATCGAGAGTGTTGGCGACAGTTAACAATACCCCTCACACCATGTACAAAAAATGGGAAAGGGCAGCTGATGTCCATGAGATCTACACAGTACATGCCAAGCAACAGCAACACTTGAAGCAAATACTTGAAACTAAAATGCACACTACACACTGTATGCCCAAGTTTTCTAGAACCTGATTTATAACTTGTAGGCCATGACACATCTGGGTCCCACATGGTAGGATCCTAGAAATGACAAGGCAACTGAGTTTCTGCTTTACTTGTACCAACCCTTAGGCCTTGCCTCTCATTTGAAGGAGGGCCCTGTCCATCATAATGGGGGTGTATTTATGAACATTATTGTAGTTGTCCAGCTCCTTTTTAAATGTAGACAAGTGTGTTACTCTGCTTAACTTGGAGATGGGAGTTTGTCCTGAAGAAGGAATAGGCACTGCATGGGCTACTCTTACTTCTGTCTCATTTATGAATGAAAGAACAGCCACATAAAAATGTTTTATATCCTGCTGTATTCTACACTTTGACCTCAAGCAGATTCTTTCTTCCATCTTTTATGCTTTTGCGTCTCTGGCTTCTGCTAGAGTCATCATTTTATAGTCCCTGCATACATAATTATCATTCAAATTATGTATGTATGTATGTGTGTCGTTTTTCATTTCCCTAAGTCTTTTGGGTTTCTAATACCATGATGGGAATGGACCCCATTCCCAAGTCAAAGTACAATTAAAGTTCATGAAATTAGTAGTGTTTACTCTTTGTCAGCCAAAAGTGCTCTTCGCAGCACCCGCAATGTGCCCAGTAGTGACTCCAATTCGTACGGTATTACATGAATTGGTAACATATCTAAATACAATTTGTAAATTCTTTTTTATAAGACCAGTTGCTCCTTCTACTGCTGGAACTGTCTGAGTATCTTTCTTCCACATGGCTCTCATTTCTGCCAGCAGATTAAGGTATTTTATGACTTTGTGTTTCTCTGTACGCAAGACACTCTAGTCGCTAGGTGTGGCGATTTCGTGATTAATGCTACTTTTGTCTTCTTTTCTTGGGCTACTATATCCGTTTTTCTAGCGTCTATCTTTTGAACTGTTGGTATTGGGTGATCCCATGTGATATAAACTTCATCATTTTCTATGATTCTTTGTGGCTCATGTTTCCAGTGTTTTTCAGCCACTTCAATACCACGATGTTTGCACATGTTTTGTGTGTATATAATAAATATATATATATATATATATATATATATATATATATATATATATATATATACACACGTGTGTGTGTGTGTGTGTGTGTGTGTGTAACATTTGTATATTTTCCTTGTTTCATTAAGTCATGTACACATACAAAAACTTGCATGAACTGCAAAATTTCCAGCCAAGGCCGCCTTTTTTTCACTTATATTTCTCTGTTTTATTCTGCAGTACTTCATCAACTAGGGGCCTCTATAGATGTTCATATTTATCCTCGTAAACCTTTTTTACAGTGTTTACTTTCTGTTTTGAAAGTAATTTTCTTAACAAAACATGCTGGAGGGATAGGTTCTTGACCCAGAGACTGCCCATACATATCAAGCAGTGCGCCTCCTTGGCCCTCTTCAAAAGGAACTTTGATTGGATGGGAAATAGGAAATTCACCCTGGGGATCATGTCAGTCGCCCTGCTAGACAGGGGTCCAGGGAAGTAAATATTGTGGGAAGAACTAGACAGGGGTCCAGGGAAGTAAATATTGTGGGAAGAAATATCCAGGGAATTGTAATAGCTAGGCTTGTATAGGCCTTAGCCTAGTACCAACTGTGAACCTATGATTAGTCTACTTTTATTTACACTTACGTGCTCTTTCTGGTCTTGACATGTGGTTTCCTGCAAATATATTTCGCAGTACTAATGTAATTTTTTTTTTTGGTCTACTTAAGTTTTTTTTGTGAGTGTGAGAGATTAGGAATGTTAGCATTTAACCGTGAATATCCTAAAACTAAATACTGTATACAAATCCTAACAACCTCCTGTACTGGTCTTGACATCCCTAAACTCCCTTCCACGTGAAAGATATCACTACATTTTTCACAGGATTTAACTAACATCACGGCCACCTTCTGCTTACCATGAGAAAACATCCAAGTTCTAGTCTTTTTGATGCTGAGCACTAAAATGCAAACCCAAAATATTTATTTTTAGTTGGTAGTTTTTGACTAATGTGCTGTCCATTCCCATCCTGTATTTTTCACTTTTTTTGTACTAAACTTTAAACGAGTAGTGAGAAACTTTTGTATAGTGTTGCATGCAGTAGATCTCACAACCTTTAAAGTATTGTATCCTCTATGAACCTTGCTACTGTATCTTGATTCACCACAAAGGTAACACCTAATACTGTCGTCTCCAGTGCTGCTACCATGGGGCATTTTTTTTTTTTTTTTTTTTTTTTTTGCGGAGGGTGCAAACCCCACACACACCTTCTTATGTAATATAATCAACTCCAGTGTTGCAACAGCACTGGGGGAAAAAAAAAAAACACAGGTCCAGCTAATCGGGATCGCTAACAATTTTTTTTTTTTTTTTTTCTGATGAAATGGTACACTATAGCCTTGTCAAGGGTAATGTTGAAAATGTTAAAGTTCTACATTTGTGAATGAGGTTTGGTGTCATCTTTGCATGTTAATTATGAAATTCTGATGTGAATCGTGTTACTACAGAATCTCTAGCTTTTGTAATGGTATGAATTAATGAGGTAACATGATTGCTCTCTTGATTTTTTCATGTTTGCTCTGAGCTGGTAGTGCAACAAAAAAAACTTTTTAATATTAAATCTTATTAAATATGTAGTCGTAGTAGACTCTAGTAGCATCTTTTGGTAAATAAGTAGGCAATACACTATTGCAGCCGCTGGATACATTGTTTTTACCAGAACCCCCGCCCCCACAGTGTCAGTAGACTGCCAATTAGACGTGTTATTTTTGTGGAGGGAAAGCTTCTCCATTCTTTTTGCATTTCCTGAGTGCATATTAGGCTAAAGATTGCAAATAAGAGGTAGAAATCTTTGGGATATTTTAGTGCATAATTTATTTCCCATGTTAATTCTGTTTCTGAAATTATTATTCCTTTGGGCATTTATTCTTGTGGCTATTATGTTTGTACACACACAGTTAGAACATTTGATGTTAATGGACAAGCATTTTTTCCATCTGAAATATTTGACTGCGAAACAGAAGGTGTTTGTCTTGCAATGTCCCTGTGGCCTTGCATATATTGGAGAAACTAAAAGGAAATTTAAATGTAGGCTGCAGGAGCACATTAGAAATATTAAAAATAAGAAAGTAGAGAGTCCTGTGGTAAAACATTTTTTGGATTGTCATAATTCTAATACTGAGGATTTAAAGGCTAGTATTTTAGAAAGGTTACCTGTGGGTTTTTATTCGAAGAGTGTGTATAAAAGGAAGCTAATGTATAAGGGAAGTCTGTTATTTTAAAATTCAGTACTATGTCCCCTATGGGACTGAATCTTTAATGTAATTGGAAGCTGCTGATTTAGATTTATTTTAATTGAATCATTGATGTATGGTTTGGTATTTAAGAAGGTGTGTTAGATGTTTTTATGTACTCCTTGAAGGCTTTTGCCGAGGTGCTAGAGGTGTAATAAACTTTAGTCGGTTTTTGGTCCTGGTTGTTGTATTTTTGCATCACTGCATTTCATCTTAAGAGTGTGGTTGTTTATATAAAAGTCGCAAATGCCTGTATAAGTCTAACCATGCGACCCAAAAGTATCCCACAAGTTTGTCTTGGACGTTTATATTGGGGGGGGGGTGTCAGTTGGGATATGATTTTATTTGACTGTTTCTATCCATCAGAGACAAGGGCACCAGACCTAGGGTGAATTTCTGATTTCCCAACCACTGGTCCAGGTTATGCTTGAATAGGGTTAGGGGAGGGAATTCTGTTTCACATGGATAGGGAGCCTATTCCAGCGAATCAGAATTCTGAAATGTGTCTCTTTCAAACATGTCCTGTTTATGTCGCAAGCAAAATTTTAGGTCCTTAAATCTAGTAGTTCTGATGCTGTTTATTTTGTGGTTGTGGCAGTGCTCCAATGGAATGGGATAAAAGAATGCCTTGTATACCAGGCATAGGCTGGCTTTTGGTAGTCTGTTGGAAACAAGAGTATAGAGACAGGGCTTTGAGGCAGTCTTGTATAGGACATTGTGTTTATGCCCTGTATCATTTTTGTAAGGAGCCTATACAGACATTCCAGTTGCTGCATGTGTTTGGTCAGATACATGCCGAACTGTGTATTGTACTATGGTTTGATGAGGGATGAATACGCTGGCATGATTATCTCCCTGGACCTAGATGCTATGCGACAAAATATCCTTACTACCATAGATAAATTGGTTAAAGGCTAGATTGCTGTCATAGGTTCATAGGTTAGTACTAAGCTAACTGCCCTTGCGAGCCATTTTAAGCCTAGCCAATTATCCCTTGTGAGACTCAAACCCTGCACCTTGTGTTTGTAAGGCAAACACCTTAACCGTTAGGCCACCCTCCCAACCCTGTCTACATGTGCACCCAAATTCCTGACTACTGGGTCTGTTCCTGAGGGTGTTTTATCAATGACATAATTACTGGGGTAACTGACTTCCTGTACGGTACTATTTTATGCATTGAGTTTTAATCTGTGGCTTTGGGTCTTATCTGTGAGCTAGCCGGCTGTCTAGCATGTTATATAGGGGGTTATGCCCAGTTTTGTAAGTTTGTTTACAGTGCCTGAGTCATGGCTTAACTAGGTCACGATAGGCAGTATGCACCATTTTACCCTCACTCCATCATCCATTGTCTTAGTAAGCTTTTCAAAGAGGTCCACCAGGTTTTAGTAGGCGCTACCTTCTCTTGACAAAACCAAATTGGTTTGGGCCCAGTGTCTGAAGGTTTCTTAATGTCTCTGATCATTTCCATGATTTGTTCCATGGCTTTGCTCCATATGAGGTTAGTCAGACTAATGGATGTATAGTTTCAAGGGTATGTTGCTCTGCCTTTTTGAAGAGGGATTACTGTTGCCATCCTCCATTTTCATGGCATAAAGTTTGTTCTGAGACTGTAGTTTAAATAATGACTCCAGTGACCCAGATGGGTCATATTTTGGGCTATTCAGGAGGCATCCCAGGATATTAGTGGGTTCTACTGAGTCTGTGTCTGGGCCTTATCGAGTGCATCCAGGACCTGCTCCTTGTTTATAATTGGATGGGTTTTGTTTGAAGGTATTTCCAGGAGGGTGGCTGGGGGTCAGTGTGGGCCAGAGCTAGCAAATCTGTTAGCCAGCAGGTTTGCTGTATTCTCAGCTCAGTGAATGTGGTACCATTAACCACCCGTTTGGCACACTGTTTGCTGCTTTTGAGGCTTCTGACATAACTGAAGATGACTTTATGGTTGTCTCTTTCCTGTGAGGCTGTTTTGACATTGAAATAAGCCCTCTTGTCTATTTAGTTTGGTGAGCAAGTTCTTATCTTTTTGGGAGTTACACTTCCTGATTATAGCCATGACTTGGGAGACTTGCACTATTGTGGGTCTTATTTTGCAGTAGATCGATTGGACTGCAGTTCATGCCAACCTGAGTGTAACAGGAGAACTCGCAGAAGTTGGCATAAATTGTTTGTTTGGTGACCATGTTGATTTTCATTGCGACTGCCTAGTTCTGTGTGGGGTACAGAGTTTTGCCTGCTAGGAGTGAAGTGCCATTAGTGTGAATTGTGATGTAACTGGAACTGATGATCTGGCATATCTGTAGCTGCTGTTCCTGTGGAATTGACTCCTATTTTCAGAAGTATTCCACAAGGATATTTTCCCTTGAGTAGCCGGTTGAGGGCAGCCAGATGAGAGATTCCTGTGTTGCATTAACTTTCAACTGCATTCTAGTTGGAAACACTTCTGTAAACAATGATTTGTGATACTAGATCTCTTAGAAAAGTAATAGATTTCTCTGCTTTGTACATATTCATTTTTGTCTTCATGGGTAATGCAACACTTTGATGTTTCAATGAACTATTTTTAATTACTTTGCAGTCGGCATTTATCAGTGTTTCACTAAGTGTCCATTCCCTTCTGCTAGACTCTTAAGAATGTGAAGGCTGCTTTGACTTTTTTCATCTTGATGTTCAGGCTGTTGACGTGAAAACATATAAATAGTTCATATACATAACCTGGTATTCTTAAATGCATCCTCTCCCCAATAAAATAAATGTATCCTGCAGTTAAAAGAAAACACCCAGTTATCTCTGTGTGTGTGTGTGTGTGTGTGTGTGTGTGTGTGTGTGTGTGTGTCAATTTATTTGATGAGTAAACTGACCGCTATGGGCTTTTTTTCAGTCACTGCTTTGTTTATAGGAATAATATATTGTAGTGTGATAACAGTAATAGAAAAATGTAGGCATTTACAATGCAAGAAGGTGGTAGTTCAAAGTTTACAATGAAATAAAGTAATACAATGATAAAAATTTACCAACCTATTGGTGACAGCCAGTTGGTGATATTGTTTTTTGTTTGTTTTATTAGTTGTGTTGGATTTGTCCACTGGTACGTATATAATACCTAACATGCAATAAGCTAATAAAGTCTGAGTTATGTAAATTGCTTGAAATATCCTTTAAAATTGTGGAGTTGAGGCAGCTGTGTGGGGTGCAGTTATATTATTTAGCATACTTGAAGATCAGCTATAGTGGTAAGAATTATAGGAAATAAAGGATGGTGTAATAGAGTTAGAGGTACAGTTACACACACAGCAGAGAAGGAAAGATAAAATCAACCAGTTAAGAAACCAAGGGGACCAAGCTATGACAGTATTGTTTTTATCCAAGGCTTTTGATACTGTTTTGTGTCAGCTACTACTTACATGGGTTAACTTTTTCCTACGAATCAGCAAGCCTCCTGTTCATTGGGTACATAGCTAATGAATCACAAGCAGTCCAAAAGCAGCAAATGTTAATCCTTCTTTAAATCTGTTTTAGTAGGCAATCCACGGGGATACATTCTAGGCCCGCATATTAATACCTGGTAAGAAGCATTCCTAATTCTGGCCTAATGCAGTATGTAGATGACTTGTATTATCATCCCTTCAGTTAATCATTTAACAGACTTCAAATTTCTGTACAAGGTGTTCTTAACATCAAGAAGTCCTTCACTGAATCTGAGGCCTGTACTTTAGTGCGTTTTTTTTTTTTTTTTTTTTTTAAGAATTAAACTCCTGTTCATCTCAGCCTTATCAGCAGTCACTAATTTTAATATCACATCAACAAATTGCACTGCTATAGAATAAATAGCACAAACTACAGAGTGTCAGTGTAGATGGGTAATTTAAAGTTTGACAATTATATACCACCATATAAGAAATTAGGTTCATTATATAATGCCTGACTTGAAATTAATATGCACATCAGACACTCAGCAGAACGCTGCTTCATCCGAACCTTTTCTTTGTATCTGCAATACTAATCCGGCTACTAAAAAATCCAAATCAATTAAATTTGAGTAAAGCTGCAATAATATATCTAAATTTAGAGCAAGCTTTTCAGATGGAACACATCACTGCCTAGCCCTAGATAAAACTACAGTGGCTATACCTACAAAATAAATTGTCCTTAACACAGCTCTGCTATTCATAATATAATTTCTAAATCTAACAAATACCCTGAAGTGCATAGTTTTGTACAAATATGTTGCCCATCCAGACCATTAAGATCACAACAAAAACAGTACCTTTCCACAACGAAATCACACTGTCAACCAGGAGACTCATTATGCTCAGTCTGCACAAAACTTTAGAATATGCTCCGTATGAAATTAGAGCTGAAAATAACACGCAAGCAATTTTGTACATTTTTTTTTTTTAAATTTCTAACCCAACTATTGTCTTTGGACCTGGTGTTGATTATGGAATCTCCTTGTGTTCTGACTGGAGTGTGCTTCTCAAATCTGGAAACAGTGCTGATAAGTATATTTTTTGGTTTAACTTTTCAGAGTTCTGCACTGTCTTCATTTTTGCTGGACTGAGAAATGTGATACATACACGTGCATGCATTGTTTTCTCATCCGTTCTGAAACTGTTTTTCTCTCTCTCCCACCCACCCTATTCCTATGCTGGTGTTTATAGTTGGTGGCTTTGCAGTTGCCTGTCCCTATTCTAAACTTGATCTGGGACACTCCTCCCAGTCTAGTGTTCATTCTACCTAATAGAGAGAGAACATTTGTGAAGGCCAACCCACTTAGGTTCTTAACCTTGAATTAACTTCTGCTCCTCCTTTCCCCTTTACTAACCAAAATAAAATCTCCTTGTGTTCTGACTGGGTATGCTTCTCAGCTGAAATTATATTGTTTGGCACTTTTAACTGTTCAGAGTTGAATAAAACAGTTGAGTTCAGTTCAGAATACATTTTAAATTGCATTTATTTAAACTGTATTTGCTTTAATACTGCTACACTGCTTGCACTGCACTTGAATTGTTTTTAGTGCTGTTTTAGCTGCTTTCTGAAAAAATATGTAAATAAAATTCTAAGCTTATTTTCTGCCTTTGCTGTAACTAGTCTAGTCCAGATGCAGATTTGCTATATCCAGGACTGTTGGTAAGCTTCTGAGCCCCCCTCCCAAGCCTTTGTGTTGGAGGGAAGCCTTCTAGCTCATCAGTGGGAGTGGTAAGCACTAGGCACTAGGTAGCCTATCTACCACAAGAGGAATGGTTTCTGGCCCAGAAATTGTTTATTGGCTGTTTGGGCAGCTTTTCCATTTCTTTCAACTTTCTGGTTTAAAAGCCCATGTTTGAGCTAGTTTCTTGCCTTTCCTGTAACTAGCCTAGTCCAGATACAGATTTGCTGTGTCCAGGACTGTTTGTAAGCTTCTGAGCAGTGCCAAAGTCTGCTCTTCAATTTTTTCCTTAAATCTGCTAGCTCTCTCTTCTCCTGCACTTTAGCTTATTAGTTTTAACACTTTGCCAGACTTCTTGTAGCAATTATTGTAGCACATAAAGTGCTACCAGCATTAGCATTAAACGTTTTATAAAGAAATGGCTCCAGTATTTATTAATGCCCACCCCTCCAGGCATGTCTGTAAAGGTCAGTTCCCTGTGCTTTCTCCTCTTACCTCTCAACACTCAGACTTGTGAGAGGTGCACTTATATATCCAAATTGGAAGCTACGCACACTCCAGCCAAGACTGGAATAGCTGGTCACGAGGAGAATGTCAACACTTGCTCCACACCACATGGAACACACAGCCCTCCAGAACACACACCAGCTCTGCCTTTACATAAAAACACAAACCACACACCCACCTTTGCGGAGGCTGTCAATAAAAATCCACCCAAACAGCAGAGACCTCCAAGGCTGAAATGCCCTCGACCACCACAACACTAATCACGAGACTCACAACTCTCCTAAACAGTGTGCCACTCGACCAAAGCCCCTAAGGCAAAACAGCATGCCCAACACGTAGTCATATGTGACTCGATAGTGAGGCACACTGATGTCCCACTCACTAGGTTGAATAAGGAGAAAGTAACAAGTCAGCTGCCTGACAGGTGCCAGGATCCGCCATATAACACGCACACTCAGGTCACTCAACAGGTACAAATATGACTGTCGTACATGTGGGTGTGAATGACCTGAGATGTACCTCCCTGGACTACATGAAAATAGACACGGAGGATCTCTCTGATTATGTAACCCAGGTAGGTATAACCCTAGTCCTGCGCATCATCCTACCATCACCCAGAATGATACCACAGTACAAGCAGAAAATTATTTATTTCAACAGTTGGTTACGTTTCTGGTGTCATTCTTAGGGGATCCAGTATCTGTCTGCCTGGGATGACATGATTGACAGACCTCGAGCATCATCTGTCACCCCTGGGCTTCTGGATACTGGCCAAGGCTCTTGCCACATCTACTGTCATTTTAGGTGGTTTTCCAAAAACCAAATTACCACCATAACAGCTACAAACAGATGCAATCTGTGGGTCATGCTGCTTATCACTAGAAGTCTAAATCTCAAAATGCACTAGCTCGAAGCACTCCTTAAAATGGATAACATCAACATTTTGTGTTGTAACAGAGACCAGGTTCAAGACAGCAGAAAGCACCCCTGCACTACCAGGCTATAACTCATTCCACACCTTTCAGCCCTCAGAGCATTTGTTATAACTGTATTTGCTATAACTGATTTAAGTATTTTTTTCTGGCTTTTTGAATATTTACTGCTTAGCGACTGCATCTTAGCCTGTTTATACAGCTCTGCATTCTATTTAAACTGTTTTTGTGTTGATTAACTGTTTTGCACTCTTAAAAAGTTATTTGTTGCTTAATTTTACCTGTAGGCTAACACACTCAAGTGTGCTAGCCACTTAAAAGCATTTATAGCATTTACTGTCTGTTTTTTTCCTTGTCTCTGTAAAAAAAAAAAAAAAAAAAAAATCTCTTGTTTTCCCACCTTACTGAACTAGAGTAGTCCAGTTTCAGAGTTGCTGATCCCTGGGCTTTGTTTTTAGTTCCTGTTACTGATCCATTGCCTTATTAGGAAGGAGGGAAGTTTCTTTGCTTACCAGTGGGAGTGGGAAGCACTGAGCAGCCTTTTGTCCGAATTGGTGAAGTTTCAGCCAGAAACTAGTAGTCTATTGGTCGTTTTGGGCCAATTCCTAGCTCCTTTCAGCCCCCTACTATAAAACACGCTAAACACGTGTTTTCCAGCTTGTACCAACTCTGCACAGATCCTCGTGGTGGCCTGCAGAGTGATCCAAGCAGCAGAGAGCTAAAAGAGTGACTTTCTACCAGATATAAGTATTTTTTGTGGCTTTCCCACTGTTATTAAGCTAGCGACTGCATTTCGCCTGTTTTACTGCTACTTTAAGTGATTTCTGCATTTTACACTGTTTATTGCACTTTAAGTTACTAATTGTTGCAAATTGTTTCTGTAGGCTACACACTAAAGTGCGCTAGCCGATTTACAGCATTTATAGCATTTACTGTCTGTTTTTTCCTTATCTCTGTAATAAAACAAAAAATCTCTTGTTTTCCCACTTTACTGAACTAGAGTAGTCCAGTTTCAGAGTTGCTGATCCCTGGGCTTTGTTTTTAGTTCCTGTTACTGATCCATTGCCTTATTAGGAAGGAGGGAAGTTTCTTTGCTTACCAGTGGGAGTGGGAAGCACTGAGCGGCCTTTTTGTCCGATTTGGTGAAGTTTCAGCCAGAAACTAGTAGTCCATTGGTCGTTTTGGGCCAATTCCTAGCTCCCTTCAGCCCCCTGCTATAAAACACGCTAAACTGTACGGCTGATCAAACCAGCATATCCTATAACTGAAAAGTTCATCTCTACTTGATTCCCAAGTAGACTATTCTCTATCTGTAAAGCCTAGCACTTACTCCTACAGTACTTGCACCTTGATAAAGCACTCTTATTATAGATAGTACCCCACCAGCCTAAAACTCACTTCCCCCGGAGTCCTTTGAAAGTTCTTTATCTACTACTTCTAGTATGTCGAGGGATCAGTTGCTAGTGTCAATGTTACAATTGCCTCATGTACACAGACAATCCTCTCCTTCTCCCACAAAACACAAATACATGCAAGAGATGCAACTATACGGCCAAACTGGAGGCTGAGCTCTCTCAACATAGGACTGGCAAGACCAGACAGGAGGAGAAGGCAACCACACACAATACATACCCAGTCACACATGGTACCATCACAACTTCAAATCATACACATACTCACACAAAGACATACTCGGAGGCTCTGATCAAAAATTTACCAAAACAGCAGAGGCCACCAAAGCAGACACCCAAACAACTACCACCTCACGACCCAACACATGCAACACCTAGACCACACAGTCAGAGTGTCAAACAGTCACAGCCCTTAAGGCCAAACAAAATGCCAGACACACTTGTCATTGGTGATTCCATAGTCAGACACACTGACGTCCCGCTCACCAGACTGAGTAAGGAGAAGGTCACAGTAAGCTGCCTGTCGGGCGCTAGAATCCGCCACATAACGCAAGCACTCAGGTCTCTCAACAGCAGGTACAAGTACGACTCAGTCATTGTCCACGCTGGTGTCAACGACCTGAGACGTACCTCCTTGGACTACATGAAAAGGGACGCCGAGGAGCTCTCTGATTATGTAGCCCAGGCAGGTATGACCCTGACCTTGAGCAGTATCCTACCTTCACCTAGAATGATGCCACAATACAGTGATAAGATGATCAGCTTTAATAATTGGCTTAAATTCTGGTGTCATTCAAAGGGATCCAATGTCTGTCTGCCTGGGATGACATGCTGGACAAGCCACGCTGCTTCGCAAGGGACGGCTTGCACCTGTCACCCTGGGCTTCCGGATATTGGCAAAGGCTCTTGCCACCCCATAGTGCCTTTTTAGGCAAGGCTCAAATTCTAAACCTACCACCCTAGAACACCAAAAGGAAAAAACTAAGGGTAATGCTGCTCAATGCCAGAAGTCTCAATCTCAAGATGCACGCACTCGAGGCCCTTCTCAATATGGAGAACATCGATGTCTGTGCTGTGACAGAAACCTGGTTCAAGGCTCCTGAGAGCACCCCAGCACTAACAGGTTTCACCTCATATCATACGTTCCGGCCCCAAAATCCGGACAACACCAAGAAAGGAGGGGTGTCCATATTCATAAAGGACACCCACACCTCAAGGTTGGTGGCAACGCACGATGCATCGGAGACCATCCAGGTGCAATTAACCATAGGCAAGACTGCTCTGCAATTTGTAGCATGTTACAGGCCACCCTCTCAAACTCAGGAACCTCACATGGCCTTCCTGAAAACATTGGAGGGATAAATGTATCTCCAAACACCATCATACTAGGTGACTTCAACTACCCTAATATAGACTGGGAACACTACTCAAGCCCGAACACTCTAACCCAAAGATTCCTGGAGTTCATAAACTCAAATGCCATGGAACAACTAGTCACCATCCCCACAAGAGGTGAAAACATACTTGATCTCATCATCACGAACATGGGATCAAAATGTTCAACACAGGAAGTATACCCCTCACTGGTGAGATCAGATCATAAACTAATCTCGCTGGAGGTCCTCATCCCGCCCCACCTGAAACAAAAAAGACCACAGTGAAAAACTTCTCAAAAGCCGATTTCACACTTCTAAAAACTAGTGTGGTCTCCTTTAAGGCCCCTGAGCCAGTGGTAAACATTACTCAAACCGCTGAATCACTTACAAATGCCTTCTACCAGCACCTACAGGACTGCATGGATCAGGCAATCCCAAACAAAACTAAGACTCTCTGTACCAAAGGCAAGCGTCCAGTCTGGTGGACCCCAGCCATAAACAAGCTCTACAACAAAAGGAGGAAGCTACTACAAGATAGAGCAAAATCCTTGAAAGGTAAGACACCTTTGATCATTATAAGTAAAAACTAAGAGCTCTCATAAAATCATCCAAGGCAAATTTTGAGAGAAAAATCACCAAGGACTCTAAAGACAATCATAAGGCCTTCTTTAGCTATGTTAGAAACCTAGGAGGAAACTCCCAGATATGCTCAGAATTAGTTCAAAATGATGTGAAAATTACTGAACCTACACACATTGCTAACATACTGGCTGACAGGTTCAGTGCAAACATCTCCCCTCCCCAAAAGGAGAGATATCTATTCCAGAGGATTGTAGCCCCCAAACATCTCCAACGCCCAGGTGAGAACTGCCCTCACTAAGGCAAAAACACAGCATCCATGGGACGGATGGTGTCCCCGGCTGTGTGCTTAATGAACTCAACGAGGAATTAAACCCACAGTTAGGACAGCTGTTTAATCTTAGCCTCACCTCAGGATACGTACCCAAGGAGTGGCGCACGGCGACTGTGGTCCCACTTCATAAGGGCGGTGCCTCCACAGACCCTGGAAATTACCGCCCCATTAGCTTGACAAGCCTTATCTGCAAAGCCATGGAGAGGATCATAATGGAACTCATAAATAAAGACATAGGGAACTTGCAGACTTTGGATCCAACCCAGTTTGGCTTTGTCAAAGGCAGATCCTGCCTCTTAAACTTGGTTGATTTTTTGAGACAGTCACCAAGGCCATTGATGAGGGAAAGGCAGTCCATACAGCCTACCTCGACCTGGCAAAGGCCTTCGACACAATACCCCACTCAGGTATCATCGAAAAACTCATCAGCTTGAATGTAAACCCATACATCACAAGATGGGTTGCAAACTGGCTAAGCGACAGAACCCACAGGGTCAGAGTTGCTGGAGCCATGTCAGACTCAAAGCCTGTCACAAGTGGTGTCCCACAGGGCTCAGTCCTGGGTCCACTCTTGTTCGGCATCTACTTTTCTGAAGTACAAGCAAACACAGGAGGGTTATGGCTGACAAAGTTTGCAGATGACTGCAAACTGGGCGCCATAGTCGAAAACACATCTGACACAGATATCCTCCAGAAGGGCCTCACAGAAAGCGGATAACTGGTGCCAGAGCCATGGCCTGAAGTTAAACGCCAAAAATGCATAGTCATACCCTTCGGGAAAAACAAGGTTACCCCTAGCTACCATATAGGTGACAATCCACTGAGCACAGAAAAAGTCATCAGGGATCTGGGGACCCAAGTTGACAGTAGTCTTTCGCTTGACACTCATGTTGCTAAACTACTTAGGAAAACCTTCTATATCGCCCCCCTGATCATGAAGGGATTCACATCTAGATCAAGGGAGGTCATCGTCCCCTGTACTCATCACTCATTAGACCTATGATTGAGTACAATGCCCGTTCGAATGTATCTGACCAGACACCTGATGCAGCTTGAAAGGCCCCAAAAGTTCCTCACCAAAAGGATAAAGGGTCTCAAAAATATATCTTATGCTGCCCGACTGAAAGAACTCCAGCTTTATTCAGTCTCATACCGCTTGCTCAGAGGTGACCTGTGCCTGACATATAAGGCCATGTCAAACCCAGATTTGATGAATATGCTTCACCTCAAAAATCTAGATCCCTCAGAACCACAAGGGCGGAGACTTAAACCTTGACACGGTTATAAATAGAACATGCTGGAGGGACAGATTCATCACCCAGAGACTCCCTATGCTGTGGAACAAAATCCCGGTACATGTGAGGCAGAGCACCTCGCTGGCCTTGTTCAAGAGGAATCTTGACCAATGGATGGGAGATCGCAGATATACCCCAGGGATTACTTCAGTGTCACTGCTTGACAGAGGCACAGAAAAATGATAGGCATAGTTTTTATTCAAACTAAAGGGGTGGCGAAAGCCACATAACTATGGGCTAGGCTTATAAATGCCCTTGGGCAGATAGCCTAGTATGAACCTATGAACCTATAAGAACTTGGACCAAAGATCCAAAGGCAGTGGTGTTTACATATTCCTAAAGGATCCGCACACCTCCAGACTGGTAGCCCAACATAACACATCGGAGATACTTCAGGTGCAGCTAACATTGGGTAAGACAGCGATTTCAGGTCGTAGCTGCTATAGGTCTCCAACTATGTCCCTAGACTCTCACTCCGCATTCCTAAGCACCCTGGAGAATATTGGGGTCCAACCTAGCACACTTATACTGGGCGACTTCAAACTACCCCTCCATTACCTGGAAAAACTGCTCGTGTACCAACACTTCCTGGAATTCATTAATTCCAATGTCCTGGACCAGTTCGTTCTTACCCCCACTAGAGGTAACATCCTTTAACCTGGTCATTATTAAAATGGATGACCGTTGCTCTACACCAGTAGTCAACTACTCCCTGGTTAGGTCCGACCACAAACTAATCACCTTGGAAATCCAAGATAACCACCATGAAAAACTTCTCCAAAGCTAACTTTGGGCTCCTAAAAACAGAGGTGGCTAACTTCACGACACCCATGCGAATGGAGAATAGTTGCATGACCAAATCTTACACCAATACACTGTACAAACATGTACACAAATGCATGTATCTCACCATACCCAATGGAACCAAGACACTTTCCTCAGAAGAGCAAGAAGAAAAAAAAAGCCAGTCTGGTGGTCCCCTGCCAAACACACTACAGCAGAAGGAGAAAACTAATGCGGAATAAGGTGAAGTCCCACGACTGGAAAACCTCCCTTATCAGCCTCAACAAAAGTTGCGATCCCTCATCAAATCCTCTAAAGCTTGCTATGAAAACAAAATTGCAGCAGATAGTAAAGACAACCACAAGGCCTTCTATAGTTTTATGTAAAGAATCTCCACGTCAATGCCCAGATTTGCTCTGAGCTGCTGCACAGTGGTACCTCTTGTACAGAGCCAACAGATGTTGCCAATATACTGGCTGACAGATTCAGTGCCAACTTTACCGCCTGCCCCCCAAGGACCAATCACAATAACAGTAGATTGCTGGACACCAAGACTGCTGCACAGTTTAAAACAGCACTGTCCAAAGCCAAGAATACAGCTTCTATGAGGCCTGACAACATCCCTGGCTGTGTTCTACATGAACTACAGAGTGAACTGGCACCACGCCTGTGCCCTGTTCCGTCACAGCCTCGCCTCAGGCTTTGTTCCTACCGAGTGGTGCACTGCTACAGTCCTCCCTCTCCACAAAGGAGGAACGACTACAGACCCTGGGAACTATCGCCTCATTAGCCTGACTAGTCTAGTCTGATATGCAAGGCTATGGAACGCATCATCATGGACCTAATAAACAAGGATATAAGGCATCTCCAAACTTTGGATCCTACACAGTTTGGTTTTGTGAAGGGTAGATCATGCTTGTTCAACTTGGACGACTTTGAGTCAGTCACCAGAGCTGTGGATGAAGGCAAGATGGTTCATACAGCCTGCTTTGATCTGGCCAAGGCTTTTGATACCATTCCCCACTCGGGAATCCTAGAAAAACTCACTAAGCTGGGCATCAACCCCTATATCACTAGGTGGGTTGCAAATTGGCTCTCGGATAAAACCCACAGTGTGAAAGTAGCTGACTCCAAGTCAAGACTGTCGACCAGTCACAAGTGGAGTCCCATGGGGTTCGGTCCTGGGTCCTCTCCTGTTTGGTATCTACTTCTCTGATGTCCAGGCAAACACAAATGGACTCTGGCTGACAAAGTAAGCAAACGATTGCAAGTTGGGAGCTACTAACGCCCCAAACTATGTTATCTTACAGAAAGGCCTCCCTGAGACCAGCGGCGGGTGTTAGAACCTTGGCCTTATGCTCCATGCCAAAATGTCGTCATCCCCCTTGGGGAAAAACCTGGTTCCCTTGAATTACCACATCGATGGTAGTCCACTGAACACAGAAGGTGTCGTAAGAGATCTGGAACACAGTTTGACAGCAACCTCTCTTGACCACCACATTGCCACTGTTGTCAGAAAGTCTTATGTGGCACATCTCATTCATTGTTAAGGGTTTTGCATCCAGAAAGAAAGGTCATTGCCTCCATTAGGGCAATCCATTGAGTACAGTGCCCCTTTTGCCATATATCTCACTAAACACCTGCAACAGCTGGAGAGGCTGCAAAAGTACCTCACAAAGAGGATCCTAGGCCTTAAACACTTGTTCTATATGCGCAGACTAAAAAAAAACTCCAACTATTCTGTGTCTCATATTGCCTACTTAGAGGCTATCTCTGCTTGACTTACAAAAGCCATGTCTGACCCAGCTCTGTTAGAAATGCTACATCCAAAGAAATCCCAATCCCTCCTCACCACACGCTCCAGAGACCTCAGCCTCATTACCACAATCAACAGAACATGCTGGAGGGACAGGCTCATAATGCAGAGACTACCCATGCTATGGAATAGACTTACCTTGCATGTCAAGCAGAGCACCTCACTGGCCCTCTTCAAGAGAAATCTTGAGTGGATGGGAAATAGAAAATTCACCCCCGGGGATCACTTCAGTGGCTTTACTCGACAGAGACACTAGGAACTAAGGGTCGGGTGGCATGATGCCAGGGTAATCCTATGGGCTAAGCTTGTAAAGGCTCCAGGGCCATTAGCCTAGTACACACCAGTGAACCTATGAATTATTAACTCAGTTTTTCTGCTAAAATCCATTAACTTTTCCATAGTTCCTATTTCATTTCCCCCTTTTTTTTCCTTCCTAGTATGGTTCCCAGATTTAATCATACTCTCTCTCTCTTTCCCATCATTAACTTTCTGTATTTCCCTACCTGTAGTTTAGTAAGAGAAGATTCGAAAAGTTAGTCTTTACCATATGTAAAAACATATGGGCATATTGTAATTTATTTGCAGGCAAACTTGTCTTATCAAATGTATACATCTGTGTTGGCTTAAATTTTCATATTTCCCCAGAAATGTCTTTAGAACTACCAATCCTGTGAAGAAAGAGAGAAAAAATTATACAGGTAGGTTGTTGTGTGTCTTGGCTTATCCCGGTTAGGGGTCACCACAACGGACCTCCGGTCCACTAATGTTTGGTAGTGGATTTTTACGTGCCGAGTTACCAGCCCTGACGCACAACCTTCAACGAAGGCATGCCCATTCACACATGCCTCCACACAGAAGACGCTCTAGCTGATAATCGAACGAGACAACCTCTTGCTGTGAGGCGCCGCTACCGCAGCACCATTACCGCGGGTATACAGGTAGGTAAGAGAGCATATTTGCAAGGTGTATGCTTTCATGTTGTAATTCTTGAGGGTAGTGTAGTGTGATTTTGATCAGCTTGCTATTTTTTTCTGACCACATAAAAAAATAACTATTCTAAGATGCATAGTGCTACACTACTCGCCAAGTTGCAGTTTAGGGCATAAACCTTCTTACTGATATCTTTAAAATACTATTTTGGAAAAGTTTAGTCTCAGTTTAACCACCAGCAAGCAGTAATGAGTACTTTAATTAATTTAAGAAGCTGTTCACTTCCATGACCTGCTGTAAATGAAGAAGTTGCATGACCCACTGCTTGTGGTTTTGAAGTTCAAGTCGGTACATTTATTTACTGGTCTTAGAGGTATAGCTGATTTTTGTTTTTAACTGTTTTTCATTCTAGTGTCAACATCTGTTCGATTATTGGACAGGCTCCGTAAAGCCTACTACAATGCAGCAGGGTTCAACAAGCTAGGTATGTACAAGTCAAGGAAATGTTAACGTAGGTGTACATTCTAACCGTGTATACTTTTGTCTTTGGGAAACATGACTGTTCTTGAGTGTTTTTTTTGTGATATTTGTACTGCTCTCATTTCTGTGTTGGGCTATCAATTTGTGCTTACAGGGTCAGAATAGAGGGATACAAGCACTGCTACAGTGATTCTAGACTAATGCCTGTAGGTGGAAAACAAAATGGCTTTCCTGCTGCTGTATTCCACCTCGTTAATAAGAAATCGCTATAGGAGATTCCCCACAGTCTCCTTTTATATGGGGAAGAAAAGTACAGTTGTGTAAAATCTTACCCTAATGGGTATGTCCTTGCCTTCACCGCTGCAGTATTCCTGACAAATGGGGATTCCCTGCCCTGAAGCCCACGTCCGGCCAGTTTACCAAAGTCTACAGTTGCTTTAAGGTACGCTGAACGTCACCTGCACACTCCTTGCGTATGGTAGGGCATAAAGGTTAATGTTCAGGCATACCATCCTCAGAGCTGTTTGCCCCAGTAGGAACAGCAGTTGAAGAAAGGCAGCAGCAAAACCAGCTCTAGCGATACCATCCAACTGCTAATGTTAGGTGAAAGTATGCACAGAATTGCAGCTAGCTTCAAGAATAAAATTGGTATCCAAGCCCTTGAAAAAAGCACTAGAAGAAGCCACAGCTCTAATAGAGCCTTTACAGAAAAAGGAAGGCTCTCGCCATGAAAAGTGTAACAAAAGGAAATGGCCTTTGAAATCGAAGTGGAAATTTGCTTGGAAACAACCAAACCTAAATACCTAGAATGAAAGGAAACAACTGGTCAGATTTTCAGATAGACAGCTCAGATTTTATTTGGATAAAACTAAAGCTATGTACATCTAAGATATGCAACAACCCTCACTGTCAGATTGTGGAGAGGGGGAAGAAGTGTGCAAATTAATAGACTAAGTGACAAGTCATTAACTACCTTGGGCATGAAAGAACGACTACACAAGGACACCCTGTCCTCATGAAATATCAAAAAAGGAGGGTAGCCTTACAACCGACACCCGTCTGACAGAAGTAAGAGCTGACAAAAGAACTGTCTTCCAAGAGCAATGTTGTAAGGAAGCTGAAATGGCATGCTCAAAAGGACCCTGAGTTGATTGTTCCAGAACAAAGATAAGATCTCGGGGGGGGGGGGGGGGCTAGCTGGCTTCCTGGGAGGTCTAATATTAAAGAATCTTTTAAATTGCTTAGCCTGAAATCTAGAAGCTAATAGGAGAGTTAAAGGCAGACAAGCAGAAAGAGCTGATAAGTGAGCCTTAATAGAAAGAACAGGTCAAACCAGCATTGAGCAACTCGCACAAATGAGAGAACCAAAGGAACATTCACAGAAAGTGGGTCCATGTCATGAGAAAGACACAAAATAGAAAACCGCTTCCATTTAGATAAGTAGGATTTCCTAGTAGTAGGTTTCCTGGCCTCCTGCAGCACGTCCTCAGAAAAAAGGTGTCTGAGGAATCAAATCACCCGCGGTGTTAGTTGAAGCATGGACAGGTGGGGATGGATGAGAGACCCCTCGTCTTGTGTGATGAGATCCACCCTGTGAGGTAACTTGTGGTGATTGGCCCTGGCTAGATGCAGAAGTAGAGGGAACAAGTGCTGTTGCGTACAAAAGGGAGTCGCCCACAAGATTTTGGGAGCATCCTGTTGAATCTTGAACAGGACTTTTGGAATGAGAGGAAGGGGAGGGAATGCATAAAGGAAACATCCCCTTTCAAGAAAATGAGAGGGCACCCACCTTCCATACCAGAGGACCTGGGGCTCTGGCACAAAACAGAGGAAGGGGGCTCTGTCACAAAACAGAGGAAGTTGTCTGTTCAGAGGGGAGGCAATAAGATCTACTTGAGGAGTATCCCACTGGTGAACAATGTCCAGAAACACATCGCTGTGAAGCATGCATTTGTGGGATTGATTGAAGGACCTGCTCAGATCTGCCACAACATTCTGGTCGGAAGGAATGTAAACTGCTTGAAGAGTTATTTGATGGCCAGTTCCCATACCAGAAGTGCCAGCTGGCAAAGATGGTAAGAGCTCATACCCCCCCCCCCATTTTTTTATGTACCACATGACTCTGGTGGTGTCTGTGAGTACCTTTAGAGGCCTTGCAGAAAAGAGAGGATGAAAGGCCCGAAGAGTCCGCATAAGAAGCCTCCTCTCTTTGATGTGCTCCTTCCACTGACTAGGAGACCACACTCCCTGAACCCTCAGGGAGCAAAATGTTGCTCCCCATCCCACATCTGAACAGATGCTGTGAACAGATACTGAGAGGGAAGAGGAAGCTGATAAGTGAGCTCTGGATTCAAAGACAACTGCTGAATCCACCACAGAAGTTCCTGTTCCTCTTTTCCAGTGTCTCAAGAAAGAAAGTCTAGAGGATGCGAATGCTGAAGCCACACTGAAGAAACTACTGGAACTTTCTCGTGGAGTTTGGCCAGAGGGGAGCATTTGGAATGGTGGACGCCATGAACCCCAGAGCTCTCAAACTCCCTGGCTGTAGTTGAGGCCATGGGAAGAAGAGTTTGAAAGAAAGAAGTGAGAGTTAATGCCTTTGGAGGAGGCAGGGATGCCAACATTGGCACTGTTTGAAACCTGCAACCCAGAAAAACACGATTCTGAGGTGGAGTCGAGGAAGACTTTTTTTTTTTTTTTTTCTTTTGTGTGTGTGTGAACCCCAGGCTCTGAGGAAGAGAAATGGTGAAATGAAGATTTTGCAAAAAGGACCTCTGGAGAAGATGCCTGAATCAGCAGGTTGTCCAAATAAGGAAAGATTTGGATCCCCTGAAGCCTGCAAAGGGCACTGATAGGAGCAAGGCATTTGGTGAACACCCTTGGGGCAGTAGGAAAGGGCAACGCTCAGAACTGAAAATGCCAGGCAGCAACAGAGAAATGCAAAAATCCCCTGAAAAAGAGGATGGATCAGAATATGGAGATGAGCATCCTTGGGGTCCAGAGACACCAGAAAGGCCTGAGGGAGCAAGAGAGGAAAAAGGGACTGAAGGAACAACATCCAAAAGGAAGGCACCTTCAGAAAGGTGTTTTAGATGGGAGAAGTCTAGAATAGGTCTCAAAGTACTTTTTTTCTGGGCACTAGAAACATTCCTGAACAAAACCTTTTCCCCCTTTGGGACACGGGCACCTCTTGAATAGTCTGCTATTAAATTCCTAGTTCTAGTTCCAGTTGTTGTTACCTCTTGAATAGTACCCTGATATGAGAGATTTCGAAGAACCTCTGGAGAAAAAAAGAAAGCTGTTCCCAAGTAGGCTGAGGAATGCCCATAAAAGGAGGGTGGGAAATCCAGACCATGAAGTACCCTTGCCAAATGATTGACAGAACCCTAGAATCCTGTGTAATTTGGAGCCAACAGCAAGACAAAGGTGAAGAGAGAGGAATGTGGCTGGGAATGGGTGCATAGTCGATAGTCGGACAGCAACTGTTTTTTCAGGAAAGGAAAGCTTAAGAAATCCTGCAGTCTGAGTGGTCTTGGCAAGAGGAGTCAGTTTACTACCCTTTTTACCTTTAGAAGGAGGGTGAGACTGCCTATGAACAAAGGCTGGCTTAGAAGGGTAGTTTTGCTGAAATTTAGACACATGAGAAACAGACATGCTTAAGCTCCTGTAAAGCCTTCCCCTTCTCCTGAAGAGACTTTAAATCGGCAGTCACTTCAAACAAGAATATTGTCCAGAGGAGCACCCATCAACTTAGCCTTAATATCAGGCAAATGTTGAAGCTGAAGCCGTGAACATCTCCTCAGAACTGAACCAGAAGCAGCAGCCATAGAAGAGGCATCTGCTGCATCATAACTACATTTGGTAGAATGATGAACTACCTGAGAGGAAGTCCCAAGCAAGGAAAGAACAAAAGATTCTCCTGAGTCTGGAAGATCAGAAAGAATCTGACAAGCCGCAGAAAGAAGAGCCAAGACATGCCTAGAGATATGGGCCTGATAATTGAGCCCTAAAAGCTAGGGTAGCCGAAGTATAAACTTTACCTAGCCCATCCATGGTTCTACTGTCCTTGTCAGAAGGTAGTAACTTGGATGAAGGAAGCAATTGAAATGGCTTATCAGAGGGGTCAGCAACATGGCATTTTAAACAAAAAAGAACAATCCTTGGGCCCCCTGTGCCTATCTAACTTCTGGGAGCAGGGGGCAGAGAATCTGGTGGCTTTAGAGACAGTGGAAAAAAAACATCCAATAAAGCGGGCAAGACTAGGAATTGCAGCAAGTTTAGGAGATTCCATTTTTAGTAACTCATAGTACTTCGTATGGATATGTGAAACTTGGACACAATCCCACTTTGAAAAAAAAAGCCATCATCCTAGAGATCGTGTCCCCAAAGGAATTTTCCTCAGAAGGATTATCTAGAGTATGAGAATCATCCTCCTCAGACCCGTAGTCTAAAGGAGAAGATATCTGGGTAGAATAAGCAAGGGAGTCATCATCAGAATCCACCTCAGAAGAATGCAGTTCTCTCTTCCTTTTAGGGGAAGAGGAGGACCAAGGAGGAGCAGGAACTGAAACCCCTTGAGGAGGCCTCTATGATAATAAAGAATTAAATAACCCCTGATTAAAGGCCTGCCACTCACTCTGTGGATCACTAGGAGCAGAAGAAACCTGATTCGTTTTCTGTTCTTTTTAAAGGGGACATCCGTCCTAGAAACCTGAGAAGGCCCAGACTCGGGATGGCATACCACAACTGCAGTAGGTACCGCTTCCCTAAAGAGAAATTGCAGAACCCCTCTAGATGCCTCAGAAATGGTCAGCCTTGGTTCTTTCTGAATGCCCAAAACAGATGCCTGCAACGCCTATTCGGACTTGCTGCCTGCCAGATCCTCGCTAGCCTCCAACCCAGATGTGGTAGAAGAATCTGGCAAAACTGGGTGAGCCTCTGGGTTCATAATAAACTCAGGAGAAACTCCTGGCAGAGGCTGGACACTGGAAAATTCCAGTCTTACATTATGCTCCTTCCCTGATGACTGGTTCTCTGGACAGGAAGTTCATAGTATCTGCAGCAAGAAGCTTAAGACTCTGGTATCTCCAAGATACAAGGAAAGGGAAGAAAGCCTGCTATGATGATTTTGGAGACAAATACCCGTGACATATTGAACAAGATGTATGGTCGTGAGCAGCACCTAGGCAAAAGATGCTTATCATGGCAGTCTTTATGGGGTGTCAGTCTCCCACACTGGCATTTACCCTTCCTGGATGACATTAACCCCAAACAGCACAAAACAAAAAAAGTAACAAAAAAACTCAACTGGGTACTTGAGGACTCCAGCAAACAGGAGTAAGCACAGGAACATCAACAAATAGAAAAACAGCAGTAAAAGAATGGACAGAGGTAACAGACTGGTAGTGTTCAGACTGGCAGTAAAGAAGTTGAGGATAGTACACCTGAAAAGTCACCTTTATGCCCTATCTTATGCAGGGAGTGTGCAGATGATGTTCAGCATACCTTAAAGCAATGATAGACTTTGGTAAACTGGCCTGATGGCGAGCTTCACAGCAGGGAATCCCCATTTGTCAGGAATACTGCAGCGGTGAATATAAGGACATTTTATGCAAGTAGCACTGTCATTCCCATGCACAAGGCCCCCTGTTTTCCCATCCCAATTTATTTATAGCTGTCCTGTACTGGAGTCCATGGATGTGAAGTGAGTAACTCAAAATCTCTAGTCTGCTAGCAGCTGACCCCAC
Organism: Protopterus annectens; assembly: GCF_019279795.1. NCBI lineage: Eukaryota > Metazoa > Chordata > Ceratodontiformes > Protopteridae > Protopterus > Protopterus annectens. Next base: position 1,584,048,377 of record NC_056731.1, on the reverse strand, counting down.
CCCGAGGAACAGGTCATGAATGATATGCTTGTAGAATGAGTGTTCATTTTGTGATGGTCTAGTGCAAAACCTTTTTCTGATGTGACTTGTGCCAAAAGTAGGACAGCCCCTGTATGTAAGGCAATTGCACGGCTTGAACCACAAATGTAGAAAACAACAAAATAAGCCAGCAAACTGTGATACTGAAACCAATGTAAATATTTTATTACGTCAGCAAAAGAAATAAACCGGTTTTGGCTAAATTTGTTACATAGACTTCCTCAGTCTTAAAAATAGAGACCAGTTTATTTTATGCATGACATCCACCACAAAAAGCAAACTGGTCAGATTACAAGTGTCCATTAAGCTCTGGTGGAAAAAGTCCACCCAATTTGTCCACTTTTCTTTGACATCAATAATAGTGTGCCAGCCAGCTTTATTTATTCTGTTGCCCCTGATTTTTGTCTATTACCATAAATCTGAAAGCAGCTGTAAAATGCATTAAGGAATGTTTGTGTAATGGACTACTGGGCTTCCTGATCCTCATATCACTGATATGTTCCGATATTCTTATTCTCAGTGGTCTGGAAGTCTGACCCACATAGACTGCTGAACAACTGCTTGTAGCTAAATAGATCACCCAATCACTACTGCAGTTGGCAAAAAAAAATCTGACCTCAAATACATTCCCAGAATTTTTGCTTGTAAATTGTTTGGACTTTATAATTCTGTTAGTGCTACAGTGGCCACAGGGAGGACACCTAACAAGAATATCCCCCATTAAAGTTTTGTGCACTAGGTGTAGAGCTTCTAGCCCCTTGTTTAAGGTGGCTTAGATGTGAACCCAAATTCCTGCCCATATGAAATGAAAAACGACATTTCGCCTGAAGAAATTGTGATTATCGGCCACAGAATGTTCCAGTGCCTTTGTACACTATTCATGTAAAGTATATCTGTATTTCTACCATATGTGGTAGAAATATCAGAGTTGGCAGCTTCTTGTTTCTCCTTATATTGTAAAAAAGATCGCCTCTATTTAATGTTGAGGCCCAATTGCTAGCACCCAAAACATCTCATTTTATAACCTGTCTCACAAAATCTATTGGATCCTTCTTAAAGTATTCATAAGTGGATTGCTGCGTGCAAATGCGTGTCATTCTTATGAACTGTGACTTTGGAATATTCTCCGCTGTATGGGGTGGACGAAAGCTGGGTGCGTGGAGAATGGAATTGTACTGTGGATATTTGAGAAATACCTCAGTTCGTAAAGTATGATTGGTATTTCTGGTGATTAGGACATCAAGAAATGTTACGTGTTTAAAATTGTAATTCACCGTGAATTGTAGGCCCCATTTATTCTCATTAAGATAGTCCACAAATTCCAACAAATAATCCACATCTGATCTCAATACCATCCAGCGAGCATCCAAGAACCTTCTCCAAATGTCCACATTTCCTCCACGTAAATGTTATGTTCATTATCATAAATCAGATGTTCTTCAGCATAAGCCATAAAAAGGTCCCTATAGATTGGGGGCAAAAGAAGCCACCATCCCTGTTACTTGTATTTGCCAATAGCATTGCTCCTGGTAGACTTTTTTTTTAGTAAGGGCATGTTCAGTGAGGCATATCAAAAAGGTGTTAAAACCAGGTTGATATAAATCCAATTTCCATAGCCAGTATTGTGTGGCTTCCAAACTGGCCCCATGTGGTATATTGGTGTAAAGTGCACTGACATCAAGTGTACATAATAACCATCCCTGTTCCAATTGTGTTTCAGAGATGCTGTGTAGAAATTCAGTAGTATTCTTGAGTGGACCCATTTCCGTAGTGGCTGCAGAAATTTGGTGAGAAAAGTGGCTCAGTGATGGAACCTCTGCCTGACGCAATCAGTCTGCCTGGTGGGTTATAAGGATCCTTATAAATCTTGGGTAAAAAGTGTATATATTGATTCATAGGATCTAACACTTTAAGATGATACATGGTTGTGTCAGAAATAATACCCTCCTGCCTGGCAGATAAAAGAATCGTCAGTTTTTGTTTTTTTAATCTAAATGTTGGATCCAAAGGCGTGTTAACATAGTAACGCCCATCACTAAGTTGTTTGTGCTTCAGTGTCATAGTGAGCTCAATTCATGAGACAACTGCCCTACGTTTATCAGCAGAGAGGATGACCAGATCATTATTTTTTAGATCCTGTAAGGTCTCAAGTTCAATCCTTGAGAGGTTATTAGCCTTACAACTCAACTTTGTAGAATGGAAATGCAGATCCTTCAGTACACTTGTCTGAAATAGTTGAACATTATGGTGCATGGGTGGTACAAATTTGGACTAGTGATAGGTAAAGACTCTAACAGCATCCCAAGCAGTAGATCCTTGAAAGTGTAGCTTTAAGTTTAATAGCCTACAAAATGTTAAACATCCTGAGCTAAATGGTCCTCAGAAATGAAGAAACCTGGAATGAAGTTGAGACATTTTATTGAGCAAACTCACTTGTGTTTGTGACAAGGTAACATTTGAAATATTTAAAACATTGTTATTACATGTATTAATTTCTGGATTAACAGTTTCAACAACCCCTCCATGTTTATTTTTGGAGTGTTTTTCCCTGCTCTTTTATAGTGGGGCCTAAAGGGGCTGTGGTCTTGCTTCTTTTTGGTGTAGGTGAATCTGAGACTTGCTGCATGTCCAAGTCTGTGGCTGAGGTGTCATCTGTTGACACCATCCAGGTGTGTGTGGTTTTTTTTTTTTTTTTTAGAATAGATCTGGGACGTTTCCTTTTGGTTACCCTGGTGTTACACTCCTCAAGTCTAACACGTTTGTTGTAACGGAATGGGTTTCCCCATTCATAATAAACGCTAGCTAGCAATTGGGCCTCAACATTGGAGGCAATCTTTTGAAATGCAAGCAACCTCCACCCCCCGACACAACCCAAATGACACAGCCCGCAGACTCAGTGTGCCACTCAACCACAGCCAATAAGGCAAAGCAACGTACCCAACACACTAGTCATAGATGACTCTATAGTCAGGCACACTGATGTCCCACTCACCAGGCTAAACAAGGAGAAAGTTACTGTCAGCTGCCTGTCAGGTGCCAGGATACGCCACGTAACCCACACACTCGGGTCACTCCACAACAAGTACAAATATGACTGTCATTGTCCATTTTGGTGTGAACAACATGAGACATGCCTCCCTGGAGTACATGAAGAGACATGGAAGAGCTCTCCAATCTTGTAGCCCAGGCAGGTATGACCCTAGCCCTGAGTAGCGTTCTGCCATCACCCAGAATGATGCCGCAGTACAAGGACAAAATGACTTCAACAACTGGCTAAGCTTCTGGTGTCATTCTAAAGGGATCTATTATCTGTCTGCCTGGGATGACATGGTCGATGGACCACGATGCTTTGCCAGAGATGGCCTGCACCTGTCACCGCTGGGATTCCGGATACTGGCTAAGGTTCTTGCTGCCCCTATAGTGCCTTTTTTAGGCAAGGTTCAAATGACTAATTCACCACCGTAACAGGCAAGCAAAAACTGAGGGTGATGCTAAAAGTCTAATTCTCAAACTGCACTCACTCGAGGCACTCCTTAAAATGTAGAACATCGATATCTGTGCAGTGACGGAGACCTGGTTCAAGGCTCCAGAGAGCACCCCTGCACTACCGGGCTATAACTCCTACCACATGTTTCGGCCATGTAACCTGGACCGGAACACCAAAGGCGGAGGTGTCCATATTCATTAAGGATATCCACACCTCCAGGCTAGTTGCTCAGCATAATGCAGCCGAGGTTATCCAAGTGCACCTAACTCTGGGCAAAACTGCAATCCAAATTGTAGCTTGCTACAGATCTCCCACCATGCCCCAGGATTCCTACTCCTCTCTTCTTGATGTACTGGAAAATATTGGGGTTCAACCAAACAAACTAATAATGGCCGATTTCAACTACCCCACCATTAACTGGGAAAACTACTTGTGTACCAACTCCTTCGCTCAATGATTTCTGGAATTCATAAACTCCAATGCCCTGGATCAACTTATCCACACCTCCACCAGGGGCAACAATATCCTAGATCTAGTCATTACCAACATGAGTGACCGGTGTTCCACACCTGAAGTCAACGCTCATTGGTCCGATCTGACCATAAGCTAATTACCCTAGATATCTACATCCTGCCCCCACCCCCCATTAAGGAAACCATGGTAAAAAATTTCTCCAAAGCCAACTTCATGCTTAAGACAGAAATGGTGAAATTCATGACACCCATGCAGATGGACAATACAGTTACGACTACTGAATCCTACATAATTGCACTTTATAAGCACTTACATGAGTGCATGGATCGTGCTGTCCTCCAAAAAGGAAGCCAATCTGATGTTCCCCTGCCATAAACAAACTGTACAACAGAAGGAAGAAACTGTTGCAAAAGAGTAAAATCCCATGAGTGGAGAAGCTCCCTGGTCGGCCTCTGTAAGAAGCTGCGATCCCTGATAAAATCCTCCAAAGCTAGTTACGAAAACAAAATCGCCACTGATTCTAAAGACAGCCACAAAGCATTCTATAGCTATTTCGAATCTCAATGGCAACACTCAGATCTGCTCTGAGTTACAGCACAATGGCACTAAATATACAAACCCAACTGATATTGCCAACATCCTGGCAGGTTCAGCGCTAACTTCACCCCCTAAAGAGCCCATCTCTGTACCAGAAGAATGCAAAGTTCCTGTAATCGCGGCTGCACAGGTAAAAACCACACTCTCCAAAGCCAAGAACACAGCATCCATGGGACCAGACAACATCCCAGGCTGTGTTCTACACGAACGACCGAACGAACTGGCACCCCACCCAAGTACCATGTTCAATCATAGCCTCACCTCAGGCTTTGTTTCTGCTGAATGGCGCACAGCGACGGTTATCCCACTCCACAAGGGGGGAGCCACCACAGACCCCGGGAACTACCGCCCCATTAGCTTGACGAGCCTGGTCTGCAAGGCCATGAAATGTATATCATCCTGGAACTTATAAAACAAAGACATTGGTAATCTCCAAACTCTAGACCCCACCCAGTTTGGGTTTGTAAAAGGCAGATCAAGTCTCCTAAACATGATGAGACTTCTTTGAAGCAGTCACCAAAGCCATAGACAAGGGTAAGGTGGTTCACACAGCCTATCTAGATCTTGTAAAGGCTTTCAACACAATCGTCCCCCACTCTGGAATTGTAGATAAACTCACTAAAGTAGGTATAAATCCTTATGTCACAAAATGGATTGCCAACTGGCTCACTGATGGAACCCACACTGTGAAAGTAGCAGATTCCAAATCCGACTTCAGACCAGTGATAAGTGGTGTACCACAGTGTTCAGTCCTGGGTCCTCTCCTGTTTGATATCTACTTCTCTGAAGTATAGGTTAACACTTTTTTTGTCTAATGAAGTTCGCAGATGACTGCAAACTAGAAGCCGTAATCGAAACTCCTAACTATGTGGACATCCTGGTGTCAAAGCCATGGCCTCAAGCTCCATGCCAAAAAGTGCATTGTCATCCCCTTTGGTAAACTCTGTACCCATGAACTACAACATAGGCGTAGTATAATTTAACACCGAAAGTGTGATAAGAGACCTTGGGACACAGTAGTTTCTCCTTTGATAATCACATCGCCACAGTAATTGGGAAATCCTTCTACGTGGCACACCTCATCACAAAAGGTTTCTCATCCAGAAAAAGAGGTCATTGTTCCTCTCTACTCATCATTCATTAGACCCATTATAGAGTACAATGTCCCTTTTGGGTGTACCTCACAAGACCTCTACAACTGGAAAGGCCGCAGAAATACCTCACAAAGAGGATTACCGGCCTCAAACAGATGCCTTACGCAGACAGTCTCAAAAAAAACTTCAGCTTTACTCTGTTGCATATCGCCTACTCTGAGGTGATCTCTGCCTATCATACAAAGCTATGTCAAACCTAGAGCTGTTGGACATGCTCCACTTAAAGAAATCCCAATCCCTCCGAGCTGCACGCCCTAGGGACCTAAACCTTGTCACCACAATAAACAGAACATGCCGGAGGGATAGATTCCTGTCCCAGAGACTTCTCGTACTCTGGAATAAACTACCTATCTATATCAAACAAAGCTCCTCACTAGCACTCTTCCAGAAAAATCTTGATGATTAGATGGGAAATAGGAAATTCACCCCAGGGATCAATTCTGTGGCTCTGCTCGACAGTGGCACAGGAAAATAGTTTTCTTGCGTGTCAAAAGCCAGTGTACCTTTTTGGCTGGGCTTGTATAGGCCCCAGGGCCGATAGCCTAGTACCTACCTATGAACCAAGAAACTACCAACTCTATCTGGTTAGTTACCACATATGGTAGAAATACAGATATATTTTTATGAATAGTGTACAAAGGCACTGGAACATTCTGTTGTCCGATAACTTATCGCAATTTCTTCAGGAGAAATGTCGTTTTTTTTATTTCGTAGGGGCAGAAATTTGGGTTCACATCTAGGCCACTATAAACGAGGGGCCAGAAGCTCTATACCTTCTAGTGCACAACTTTAATGGGGGGGGGGATACTCTTGGGTGTTCTCCTTGTGGCCACTGTAACAGAATTATGAAGTCCAAACAATTTACAGGGAAATATTCTGGGAATGTATTTGATGTCAGATTTTTTTGCCAACTGCAGTAAGTGATTGGCTGATCTATTTGGCTACATGCATTTCCGCATTCTATGTGGGTCAGACTTCGAGACCACTGAGACTAAGAATATCAGAACATATCAATGATGTGCATATCAGGAATCACAGTAGTGCATTATACAAACATTCCTTAATACATCCTACAGCTGCTTTCAGATTTATGGTAATAGGCAAAATAGGAGGCAACAGAATAAATAAAGCTGGTTGGCACACTGTTCTTGATGCCGAAGAAAAGAAGTAAATAAATTGGGTGGACTTTTTCCAGCAGGACTTAATGAACGCTTTTAATCTGACCAATCCGTTTGCTTTTTGTGGTGGATGTCCTGCATAAAAGAAACTTGTCTCTTTCTAACACTGAGGAAGGCTATGTGACAAATTTAGCTGAAACCGGTTTATTTCTTTTGCTGACATGTAATAAAATATTTACATTGGTTTCAGCATCACAGTTTTTGCTGTTTTCTACATTGTGCCAAAAGGCACAAATGAATAATGTAGTCTACTGGTACAAAGTTATGTTCTTAGAGCTAACAAGTGACTCTACAACAAAACAAGTAGACAAGGATGCTACTGCATTAAAAGTGAAAAGTTAGATGTACCAAGTGAACAGTTATGAGCTTTAAAAACAATATGCACAAACTGTTTACAGGCGACGGACTTTGTGTGAATAAGAACCTGTGGAATTGTGCATTCTGTTGCTTGAAAGAGAACTCTGATATTTCAGCAACCTGTGTGCAAAAATCTTTGCCTGATGGCCAAGTGAGAGGGTTGGAACCACTGTGATATGCAGATGTTGCAGAGTTCCTCTGTGGGGCTCCTGGGGTTCACAATTAAGGTTTTGAAGGCTGGTATGCTTGAACCTTTGCATGAGCTGTGTACCCTCGACACAGTTTGTTGATGCACTTCAAAGCAAATGTATGGGCGGCACAGTGGTGCAGTGGTTAACATTGTCACCTCACAGCAAGAGGTTCTCCGGTTCGATTCTCGGCTGGGGTGCCTTCTGTGTGGAGTTTGCATGTTCTCCCTGTGTTCGCGTGGGTTTCCTCCGGGTACTCCGGTTTCCTCCCACATTCCAAAGACATGCATCTGGAGCATTTCTCCCCGGGCCTCCGCTGAAAACAGGCTCTGTGGAACCTAGTTGGACTTTCCCGGTCAACAAATGATAAATAAATAAATAAAATAAAATAAATTAGCTGCCTTGAATAACCAGAGCAGTCTTGAGTGATTTGTTATGTCATCGACATATGATGGTAGTTTGGAGTACACAGTCAAGTATGTAATCAGGACTTGAGTAGTGATGCTGTGGAGGGGTAGTTTTATACTGGGATACTTTCTAATGCAACTTTGAAAGGTCTGGTGTTTTGAGGTACTTTTTAAATCGGACGTGCTGTTATCTGTTCATGATGGCATAGCAAGCTGCATTAACAGTCTTGTAGAGGAGTAGCAATAGGTTTGTTTTTCCAGTGGCAGTGTATATACTTAATCTCTGGGAGTGACAGGGGAAGACTGGGTGCATGTTACCAGCTGTGCAGCTTGATGTATTTTAGCACTTGGTTACCCATAACAAGTATGCATGACTTCATACTAAAGGGCACAGAGTTTGATTTTTATTTATTTTATTTTTATTTCACCTGTAATACTTTTTCCCTGCTTTAGTCTTAAAGCTGATTTATTTATTGTTTTCCCCACTGTCACATGGTTTATGTTCAAGGCTTTAGCCTATGTTAGCACTTGTCAGCTACACTGTTTTGTTTTGCCATGCTGATTTTTTGCATTTCTATGCTTCCTGCTGTATGTTGCCATACCCTGGCAACAATCCAAAGTGCTGCTTGATAACCCTGTGTTTGCAGTTGACTTATTGCTTATTTAGTACATTTCCCCCTGCTGCTTGGAATCACCTGGGTGGCCGGCCCAACTTTGCTGTCAGGGTAGATAAGCAGGCATTTGCCTTTCAGTTCAACTCTCTGTGGCCAGCTGTGCCATTGCCCTGGTTATTAATCAGCCCAAGATTCCTGAACATAGTTAAGGTTTTGTTCCATTATGTCGGAGAGCAAAGTTTTGATAACTGATGTTTTTCACACCTTTTGTCTGCTTTTAAGCAAGTATGATTTTAAACAGAAGATGATTCTTCTGTACAGCTTTGGGAAGAGTAAAGCTTTGCCTCTTCCAGCATTAAACCTGTATTTGTTTTGTGCTTCTGCTTCTTGTCAAAGATAACACAGATGTACAGATTTTGATGGCAATTGAGACTTGTTGGGCCGGCTGTATTGTTATTGGATTCAGTTTGTTGTTGGATGTCACACTACCATTGATTTGAGCGGAGTGGCCACCTCCTCAGCTCCTTGATATTTGTCTGAGGATTCCCTCCTGGCCTATTTGCAGGCTTGTCACTGTACATAAAATGTATGAAAGCACACAAAGGTAACAATTTCTTAAAGTTGCAGAGTAAGTGACAGTAACACTGTTTCGGAGAACAGTGTAGGCATAATTATGAAACACTTCAAGGACATTTTGATAATCATCTTTTTAGTTAGTGGTGTGATGTGGTAAAGCTGCTCATGTTTGCTCTTGGAAAAAAGTACTGCATTGATGGGTACTGACAATATCCCTGGAATTAGCATGATTCAGCCACATCCCTAACAGCACTGTTCACTCTCAGCCTCCTGTACAGGTTTTGTACCAAGCAAATGGAGAACCGCTACAATCATTCCCCTGTCTAAGGGAGGACATTCCACAGATCCAGGCAATTACAGACCCGTAAGTCTGATCAGCCTGTTATGCAAAGCCATGGAATGACTTGTCACTAATCAATCGGGACATAGGGAATCCTTAAACACTAGACCTGTCTCAATTTGGATTTGTCCGGGACAAATCCTGCTACTCAGTGTGTTGGAATTTTTTAGCAGTCACCAAAGCAGTGGATGAAGGCAGAATGTTACACACTGCATACCTCCTCCTCTCCAAAGCTTTTGACACTGTTCCTCACTTGGGAGTAATAGTAAAGCTAAATAAACCAGGAATGAACCCCAATGTCACCTGATGGACTGCAACTGGATCACAGGTAATCAAAGTGGGGAGTTACTTCCACAAAGACATCAGTGGAGTCCTCTTGTTTCTGTTCTGGGACCGCTTGTGCTTTGCATCTGAAGTAAAGGTTAGTATCAAAGGGCTTTTGCTGACTTAAGTTTGCAGATGACTGGAAGTTGAGAGCATCGTTGAATACTCAAATGACTTGCCTAACTGGCAGGAAGGTTGTCTCAAATACCTGGTGTTAAAATAGTGATCTGAAATTAAATGCCTAGAAGTACATTATTGTATCCTTTGGGAAGCAGTCAACCCCAGGAAACTACCACTTTGACAGTATGCTCCTAAGAGTTGACCCAGTTTGGCATTTGGGAGCTTATGTGGACAGTGACCTAAGTTTTTGACCAACGGGTCTATTGTTGGAAGAAATTCCTTCTCTGTTGCACAGCCTCATTAGGCCAGTTTTTGAATGTAATGCCCTCTCTAACATGCATCTGTCCAGACACATGCAGCAAATGGAATGGCCAAAAACTAAAAGGATACAAGGCCTACAGAACATGTTGTAAATGGACCAAGTAAAAGCCCTGTCACAATATTCAGTATGCTGGACTGCTATGAGGTGATCCATGTCTGGGATACGAGGCATCCTTTGACCCAGTACCGATGGATTTACTGCACATCAGCAAATCGGATGGCATCTGAAATACTTAGTCCAGGGATCTAAACCTTTTCTGCAACATCAACAGAATGGCTTGGAGGTATGGATATGTTTTGCAGAGGATGGTGCTGATGTGGAACAGACTCCTTATCCACATAAAACATAGTTCATCCCTATCTATACTCTGGCTCGATTTAGCTCTGTGAATGCAAAACCAAAAATATACCCCAGGACTGCCCCCTGTACTACTAATGGGCAGGGGCCCTGAAATTTATCTGTGGTATGATTCTCATTAGGGATGCTATATAATTATCGATCATGGAATTGGTAAAGACCATCTATAAACAAATGGGATAGGTTATTTTGCTCTCAAAAAGGGAAACTAGCTAAGCTTAAAATGGCCCACAAATGCAGGATACTGCTTCGGTACATTGAAGGCTGTCTTTAACATATACCAGGACTAGAAATGTCCAAGGAATCCCAAGGTTGTCAAACAAAAATATATTTATTTTAGAAAGCCCAAAGGCTAAAAACAGAACAAAAACAAAAAATACGAAACATATAAGCTTTATTTCACTGATTTTTAGCGCTTTTTCATCTCCAACCAGGAAACTTCTTCAGAATCTGTGTATCCTCACAATTCCATTATTTTATACAGCTTCCAAAACCTTTAAGACTGTAATTGGGTGGCATTTAATTCAGTCATCCCACAGATGGAGGGATTAATGTGGTTTGAAAGGATGTTGACAGAGACGGATTTTTTAACAGCAGATGAATATAGATTGGTCCTTGAAAATATGGAGTTAGTCCTTAAATACAACTATGAATATTTCCAAGGGGATTATTACCACCAAAAAGAAGGGGTTGCAATGGGGTCGGCATGCGCCCCAATATATGCCAACATTATGCTTTGTTGGGAGAGACAATATGTATTTAACTCGGATTTTAGCCAACACATTATCAAATATTTTCGTTTCCTAGATGATATTTTTGTTTTATGGAATGGTCCCTATGATAGTATTGGTAAATGTATAGAATATATCAACAATACTACTAGTTTCCTACAATTCACATATCAAACCGGGGAAGATACGACACATTACCTAGATGTCAAACTAGAAAAAGATTATCAAAACAAATGTTATAAATCTAATATTTATTCCAATTCGTATTTGCATTTTGATAGTGACCATCCCCATCAATTAAAAAAGAATATAGTCAAGGGACAAATGATCAGAATGATCTCCGACACTAATGAATTTTTAAATTAAATTAATAACATTGAAAAGATTTTGGAAAGGGGGGATACCCATCTGAATTTATTAAACCCATTAAGGAATATGTTCCGTTAGGAAGGGGTAGTAAATATGTCCCTTTGTTGAATAATGATGATAATTTGATAGTAGATTCCAACCAAGATGGGAGGAGAAGTTCCTTTAGCAGGCAGGAATCTAATAACATAGATATAACACCATATTTAACTTTGCTTACTATAAGGGAATTAGATGGTTAAAAAGATGTATAAATGAAACCTGGGAAATGTTCCAAAATATGCCTACAAAAACCAATGTATTTCAGACTAAGATAAAATATAGTTATAGGAGGAGTAAAAATATTAAGAATATTATTGAAAGTAATAATAAAGTAGGAGGGACGTGTGCTAAACTTGGAACTTTTAAATGTGGGAGATGTGCTCAATGCACTTATATTGCTGGATGTAAGGAGGTTAGTATCACCAGTCTTGGAATTATTCTAAGGGGTAAGAAATATAGCAGTAGCTACTCAAAAGGAGTAGTTTATTTGGCCTTCTGTAAAATTTGTTGGAGTTACTACATAGGAAAAACGGAACGCCATCTTAGGACCAGAGTCTGAGCACATTAGAGACATTAATAAACATAGTGAAAATAATGCACTATATAGACATGCATTAATATGTAAGGAGACTAATTACAAATTCTGGGTTATAGAAGAAGTTGCTTACCCAGAAAGAGGGGGTGATTGGGGAAACATTATTGGAATTTCGTGAGATGATTTGGCAATTGAGACTTGATGCATGTTGTGGCAAAGGTCTCAATGATCATATTTCCGTCACCCCTGCAACTCCTTGCAGCTGATCCGAAGAAACGGGTGTAATAATAATAATAATAATGTTAATAACAATAATAGAAACTACTACAACAATATTTTTACTATATTTTAATATGTTGTATAACAAATTATTTATTAGTTATATACACTAATATTTATTTCATATCATTTTAACATTGTATCTTAAATATTTAAATATTTTAATACTTGTATGTATGTATATATATATATATATATATATATATATATATATATATATATATCTAATTATTGAATTGATTATGTTTTTACGTTGGTATATAACATGTATTTATTCTTCTATACTTCTATATTTCCTTATTGGATCATGTCTTACATTAATATATTGCCTCATTGGTATGACTCACTACTATATTCATAGGTTTAACCATTATATGGTTACTATATTGTATTTTATCATTATTAACATTTTATTTTATTATAATATTTATTTTTTTTTTATATATTTTATGTACTAATGTTTTTACCTGGAATTACCCCTGATATTTAATTAATTATTGATTGAGAAAACAACGAAAAACTGATATAAGAAATGAGAAACAAGTTGACTGTTATGTATACCTTTTGTATTTTCATTCAAGTCCTTTTCATTTATGTACACGGATGTTCTGCCTTTAAATTTATACCCTCAATTAAAGAAGTAATTAAATGCCAGCCAATTACACAGTCTTAAGTTTTGGAAGCTGTATAAAATAATGGAATTGTGAGGATACACTGATTCTGAAGAAGTCCCCTGGTTGGAGATGAAAGCGCTAAATCAGTGAAATTAAGCTTATATGTTTCGTATTTTTTGTTTTTGTTTTTAGCCTTTGGGCTTTCTAAAATATATTTTTGTTTGACGACCTTTGGATTCCTTGGACATTTCTAGTCCTGGTATATGTTAAAGACAGCCTTCATTGTACCGAAGCAGTATCCTTCATTTGTGGGTTACTTTTGTGTGATCTCTGTTACTGGTTAAGCTTAAAATGGCCCGCAAGGGTAGCTAGCCTGGTATTTGCTTTTGAGTATTTATATTTTGTATGTATAGATTTTGTTTTTACTTTTAGTAAAACCTTAAAGTCTTTGGTTTGCAAGTAACTAAATAATCAAACTAATTGGTTGAAGTAATATCCCTAGATTGTTGTAAGTTAGCTGCTGCATGACTATCTATTTACTGGCTCATGAGACAGTTTTTCTGATCTGACAAGCCAGCATCGGCACAATCTGTTTTTATTTAAGCCAGCTGTTGAGTTATCTGTTCATTTTATTTTAATTACATACTGTACTTGAGTCTCTTACAAAGCTGAGCATTGCTCCATGTGGTGCTGGTCCAAAGAAGACGCTTGCTTGACGTGTGCAAACAAGCTCCTCATGTGTAAGGATGTATTCAGAAAAAATGTGTACTTAACTGCATAAGGGTCCTATAGCACAAGTTAATGTGGTGTGGCCTACTGATGGATGTCAGAATTGAGCAGGCATTTAACTGTTCAAAGCACAACAGATTGTGTAAGGTTTGTGACTGCTGGTTCCCCCATGAACCCAGTGTAGAGCATATAGCATGTTAATCCTGTGTTAATAGCAACATACCACTACAAGCAGCTCTGATAGCCCAGCTAATAACTAGACAGCAAAGTCCCTACCATTTGTATTTGAGAAATGGGTGTGTAGGAAAGACATAAGGGGGAAGTTGCTGACAAGTGCGTAAGAACGAGAGACAAACTAACAGGAGGAGGACAGGTGGTGATGGAAAGATTGGATAACAGACTGGAAAGGGAATTAAGACACACAAAACAGGAACACCATGGTAAGGATAGGGTGGTGTCAATGGGGAATTTGTAATAGGGCCGTTTAGTGCAGCCATCTTGAGCCTCAACTTTAGGGGGCCCATGGCCGGCTGCAAAAGGAGAAAAAAATGCTGTAAGCTGTTACTGCCTGCTTGACTCATTCAGAACAAGTCAGTTTGTTCCTTGTTAACGCTACCTATATTTTCATAAATGTACAGCTGACGTGGTAAGTATCTGCTGTATTAGATATTTATTAACGTTTTATAGGCAAAGTGAGACTTGAGGCTGTGCGCTCTTCCTGGATCAGGCTCATCACTGTCAGTGAAGCGGACAGTGATGCAATGGTGGAGGTGTAGCTGACTGGGTAGAGCAGAGAAAAACGTAGTAGCTGAGCAGTAATGCGAGTTTTAAAGCCATTGGATTTTTTACAGGATGTGCACCTGGAAATGTTCTGCTCTCTTGCAGGACAAGGAGAGGATGATCTAGTAGCTGTTGCTGACATTGTCCAGCTGATGGAAGCAGTGTTAAGGTTCAGATATTTTTTTTTTATGTATATAAATGCAGTTGTTGGCAGGAGTGGGGGGCCAAACGGGATAACTTTTTCACCAGCCTCTGTCAAGATTATTACCTCTCAGCTGCTTCTGATTTCACCTTATGTTTTTGGCCTGTTCTTTGAAATGTTGTGTTTTAACAAATTGAGGATTGCATTTGCTAAATAATAACCATGGCTTGGTCTAAATAGCTGTCTGATTTTGCCGAATGTCCTTTGTTGCCTCATATTTTTTTTGATGCATTTTTAGTTTGTGGATTTATGGTAAATTTATTAAGTTGCTTCCTTTGCGAAAGGTACAGGGCTTGATTCTTTTTACCTTTTGTTTGCCTAATGTATACTGCAGCCTTTCCCTTGAAAAGGTTTGTCCCAAATAAATAACTGGTGCCAAAATCATGGACTGAAACTAAATGTCAGAAATGCATTATTGTATCCTTTGGGAAGTAATCTATCCCGGGGAACTGCCACATTGACAATATTCCCCTAAGAGCTGACCCAGTTTGGGATTTAAGAACTTATGTGAACAGTGATCAAACTTTTGACCAGCATGTGTTTGTTATAAGAAGGTCGTCTTTATTGCATGGCTTATAAGCAAAGGGATTGTGTCTAGATCTAAAGATGCCATTGTTCCCCCTTTACTGATCCCTCATTACGCTAGTCATTGAATATAATGCCCCCTTTGGCATGTGCCTGCCAGACACATGCAACACCTGAAATGCCCGCAGAGATACCTTACTAAAACGATACAGTGCCTGAGCAGCCTGTCTTATGTGGACTGACTCAAAGATCTGCCACTATACTCTGTCCTACCGATGCTAAGAGGTGACCTATGTCTGGTATAAAAGTCATCTGGCCTCATACTGATTGATAGTTTACTAAACATCAACAAGTCAAATGGCATCCGAAATGCTTGTTCTAATGATCTAACAGTCCTCTGCAAGATCAACAGAATGGTTTGGTTTGGAAGGGAAGGTGCATTTTTGAGGTTATCACTACTATGGAACAGACTATCCATCCATATAAAACAAAATTCATCCCTGTCCATGTTCAAGTGCAGTTTGGATCTGTGGATGGGAAACGGAATGTCTTCCCCAGGGCTGCCACCTGTACTGCCAGTGGAGAGTGGCAGCTTCTAAATGTTTTATTCTCTGCATGTGTTCCCTCAAATTATCTGTGGTATGATCCCAGTTATTCTCATTAGGGATAATGTATAATTATTGACCAGAGAATGGCAAGGCCAATCTATAACCAAATAGTATAGGGTAATTAGAACATGAAAAGGGGAATCGGCTAGGCTTAAAATGGCCCCAAGTGCAGCTAGCCTGGTACTTCCTATGAACCTATAAAGGGACAGTTGTGTCCAGTAGGATTACATGGTCATGTATGAAGTTGTAGTCACTAAATGTTGGACACTTGACTATGAATTCATTTCTTTCAGGAAATGTATGCTGCTGCTCTGTTCTTGCAACTTTGAGTATGTGACAGCAGTATTTTAAAAAAAAAGTGTCCCTAAGTTAGGCCTTTGTCCCCCCCCCCTTATCTTTGGCTTTTCCCTGATTCTTGAATTAATAGTTTGAGGTATATCGGAGTGCTACATGCAGAACATGTCGCAAACTCGAATGTGACATTGATAGGTTTTCACTGCTTGCTATTTTTTTCTTTGCTGCCTGTCAACATGTGGGTCAGGATCAGTAATCAAACTATAGCTCTAAACTTTTCAACTTCAAAATGTGGAACATCCTCTTAGAATGAGGAACAAATAAGCAAAATGTGGAGCACTTGCTAACAGCTTCAACTTCGAAGCTATCAGCATGGTTAAAATGTGTTTTATACTTAAAAGTTATTTTGATGAATTGCTATGATTTGGTATTTACTATGGATATTGATTGCAGAAAAAACAGTAAATGTGCAACCGACTCGTTCAGTGTGAAATGTTAACTTTGCACAACTCAAAATGAGGAACATCCGTTGTGAAGTACATTTGTGAGGTATGATTCAAACTTGGGTCACAAGCATCACAACTGTGTATCCGCAGACTAATCTCTTAGGGATACCACTAGTAATGATCCTTTTTGATAATTTGGTGGGGGATTCTCCGCCTCAGGTGACCTGTATGTCTGCTCCTATACAAGGGCTCAGGCCTGGATGCTGTAGGTGCATGGGGCGTCACATATAGGGCCATAAACCAGGGTCATTAAATGTGTCGTCTGCACACACAGACCTCGGAACTTTTCAGCCAGAGTCGACTGTCGCATCTATCGCATCGCTCCTCTACTTTCAAGGTGTCTAAAGCTAAGTAACCCGTTGGGGATTTTGTTTTTTGCTTTTGCTTGAGCTTGGTTTGCTGCCTCCCCCCCCCTTTTAGCCGATGTCCACTAAGAAGGGTAAATGCTGATGCCGGATTCCGCAAAAGATATGCACGACACACACACTGATGTCGGGCGTTGAGAGTTTAACACAATATCCTTAAGTAGACTGGTTGGGAGGAGGCCTAATGGTTAAGGTGTTTGCCGTATAAACAAGGTACAGGGTTTGAGTCTCACAAGGGATAATTGGTTAGGCTTAAAATGGCTCGCAAGGGCAGTTAGCCTAGTACTAATCTATGAACCTATGAACATGCCCCGTACACTGACTGGGTTTTGCCAGTAAGCCATTTTGCTATCCACTGGGTTACTTAGTGGGTTTGTCCATTTAATGACAAAATATAAGATGGTATCAAAAGGCCTTGACCAGGTCAAGGTATGCAGCGTGAACTGATTTGCTTGCACCCAATGCATCAGTGATTTGTTCAAGTTAAGTAGGCAGAATCTGCTTTTAATTGAACCCAAGCTAGTTTGGGTCAAGAGATTGTGGACTGGTGATGTTCTTTGTTAATTTTAAATGACAGCTTGTTCCAAATCAGGTTTGTTGGCTGTAGTTTCTAGTCAGTGGTGGCTCCTTCCTTCTGGAGTCAAATGAGTACACCAGTTTTCCACACCTCTAGCACAAATCCAGTGAAGAGTCTGAGAATGAGTAGTTTCAGTAGCAAGTCTAATATGCTTTGCTGACAATAACAGCCTGGCAGTTTGGGCACATGGAGCTGTTTATGGCATGGGAGAGAGCTCTAGGGGGTGGACATTCCAGTAAATAAGAGTAAAGTTGGGGAGGTAAAGGTGCAAAATTTGAGCTAAATGTGTCCAGTCATCAGTTTGTCTTCTGGTGAATAGTATGTGCTGTTCTGTAACAGCTTACTCCATTACTGGTTATTGCTTCTAAGGTTTTTAACGTAGTTGAAAAAGGCATTGTGGTTGCCCTTGACATGGTGGGGGTGGGGGGGGGGATTTTCATTCCGTACTTTGCTTTTGGAGGATTTAATTTCGTTTCTGTGGTCTTGGTTAATCTTTTTGAGCTCTTTTTTACAGGTCTGGATATTCTTGTAGGCAATGTCTTTTTTTTTTTTTTTCCTCCTTATTGTATAGGTTATCTACACATGGGTTTAACTATAATAGTTTATTCATTTACTTGGTACTTGTGTATGAGGGAGATTGTTTCAGTGCATGCTTTTAGGTGAGCATTATTAACTTAGCAAATTTGGCAGTGTGTGAGACAGGGTCATCAAGGGGAAATGAGGTGCTTTAAATGTCATCTGGCCATTAGCTAGATGTTGCTTTAGAATAACTTAGACAGAATGGTTTGAATTGGGGTTATGCTCTCGGTTAATTACTGAACATTTGTTGGATTTGACCAATGGTGGGACAGCTACAGATATCTGGCATAGGATTGTATTGGTGAGGACTACATCCAGTAATTTTGATCCCTTGGTTAGGACAAGAACTAGGTGATCCAATGAGCTTTGTAAGCTTGCACAATGCTTTCTCAATTTTTTTGTGGTATCCTTGCTTGGAAGGATAGTTAAAATCCCCCCAGGGGAGTAGTGTTGAGTTCAATAGGTAGGGACTCCAGTTTGTATAGATAGGCCTCGTGGGTTGTGGGCAATTCATTTTCCTTACTTGCTCTATTGTGAATTGAAATGAGAATTCATGCTATCCCTTTGTGTTTTTGTTTCCATATTTCACAGGCATGTCATAGACATGAAAGCTGCTGCATTGCTTGAATAACCACTTGATGTAGAAGGTCATGAAAAGTAGTACTGTAGGTGTGCATCATTTTGTTTTGCTTAGTGTACATGTACTAAGTTTCTGCCATTCCTGTCAGTACTGTTAGTTTATTACCAAAACTCTTAAGGCTGTGACAGCACTGACAGAGGAAGATCCCCCCCCCCCCCCCCATCACCTGGGTGCTACCCAGCAGCCCTGTCACTTACCAGTGCATATGCCTCCTTGACCCTCCAACATTGCTGTCTGATATCTTGCAGCAGAACAGCCACCCCCATTGCCAGTCTATGGTGGGATGTGGATGCCGATCACTACCCAACCAACACTGCAGGTTTGTCTTCTTAACCCTGTCCCATACCTGCAGTTCACAGAAATAAGGTACTAGTCTGTATGCTGCTGTACATGGCTCATGGCACAGTTTGAGCCACTGTCAGGTTGTGGTTGTGGCCTCTTACAGCAAGTTAGCTACCACTCCGTGTTGCCTTGTGGGGTTGTAGTATCACTGTGGTAAAGTCTCATACCCTCATCCTAGAAAGTAATGCTGGCTGTCCTCGCCCCTCTGAGCCTAAAGTCCTATGCTTTATGCTTGGCTAACATCCTTGGTGGTGGTTTCTATTAAGTGGATTGAAGTTGTGGTTATATAGAACTGATGAATGAAACTTGGTTTACAAAAAATGGAAGCAAAACTGTTAAGCTGCTCAGCATGTACAGAGAAGGTAGAACCTGATATTATGCTTTGTGTAACTGGAGACATTAAAGTTCTAGGTATAGTAAATGCACAGGAAACCTGAGTCAAGATTTGTTTTGTTAAATCTTTTGTTGCATAGCTCACATTTTATCAACTGTTGGAAGCCAGAGAGCTGATTTTCAAGCAGGTTATGTGTGTATCTTGTCAATTTTGAACTCCAGAAAAGATGAACATCACTAGGTATGAAGTGTTATGGTCTTGTTGTTTTCACTGTTAGAACTTCATGCTTTATATGTATTGGGTTACTAAATTCAACAGTTTTGCATTAAATGGTGGTTCACATTTTGAAGTTTAGCACTTGATCATGCTAGTCCTCACTCCTGTAAGCTCCTGCCTGGTGCCCTGCGGAGCTCTACAGCAGCAGAGAGACGAGAGAGACTTTGGAGTGATTTAAGTATTTTTCTGCATTTTCTTGCTGCCTTTAGCTAATTCCGCCTAAAACGCAGATTTTTTTTTTTTTTTTGAGTTTTTCTGTGATTTTTAAAAAGCTTGTTTCAGCTACATATTGTACATATTTTACTGCCTGCACTTTAACAAAGTAATTTTTGTGTTTAAATTACCTGTTTTAACTGTTGTAGGCTACACACGTGTGATAGCCATTTATGTGCATTTAGTGTGTTTTTGATTGTGTCTGCTTTATTTTCTGAAAAAAAACAAAAAAAATACTTGTTTTCCTGCCTTTCTAAGCCAGTATAGTCCAGTTTTCAGGTTAGTGCTGAATTCAGGGCTGTGTTACAAGTTTCTGTGTTTGCTCATACCTTACTTGGATAGAAGGAAGTTTCTCTCTTCACTTGTGAGAGGGGGAACTTTGAGCAAGCCTGTCTGTCCCTGGAGGAGTGGTTTCAGCCCAGAAATTAGTAGTTGTTTGGCCATTTTGGGTTAATTTCTATCTTTTATTTCCCTACTATAAAACCTGCATTAGGGTGGTTTTGCGTGCCGGGCAGTGCTGGTTAGCTAGGGTATAACTATTCCTGGCTCAACAAAGTCTTCTATTCGATTTTTCCCTTGGAACTAGACAAACTTTCAACCTAAGCACTCAAACCATTCACTTTTCAGCCTGGCACTTGCTCAAAACTCATAGCAAGCACTACTAAACCTTAGCACTAGACCTCCCCCTATACTGTAGAGAAGGACAAGGCTCTCTATTTGACCTTAACAGCCAATCAATACAACTGTACCTATCCAGGCATGTCCAAAGTGCAGTTTCAGGTGCACTCTCTGGTCCAACTGGTGAATCTGGGCATTTTGACGCAATGTTGCAACTGCCCCATGTACACAGCCCTCTCCTCCCACCACCAAACAGTAATACATGCAAGAGTTGCAATTATACAGCCAAACTGGAGGCTAAGCTCTCTCAACCCAGGACTAGACCAGACAGTCAAGAGGAGAAGGGAATTACTTGCATCACACCACCAGTCTCACCTAGACCTATGAAACCAGCACCGGCGAAAAATGCACACAAATACACAAACATTGGAGGCTGTAAATAAAAATCTGCAAAAGCAACAGACTTCCAAAGCAGACATCCAAGCAACGTCCACCCCCAACACAAACCATAAAGCACATACTTCACAATACCAGCGTGCCAAGCAATCACAACTCTTAAGGCAAAATAACATGCCCAACACACTAGTAATAGGTGAGACTATAGTCAGGCACACTGACGTCCCACTCACTAGGCTGAACAAGGAGAAGGTTACCTTTAGCTGCCTGTCAGGTGCCAGGATCTGCCACATAACACAAGCACTTTGGTCACTCCAGAACAAGTACAAATACGACTCTTATTGTCTATGTTGGTGTGAATGACCTGAGCCCATACCTCCTTGGACTACATGAAAAGAGACATGGAAGAGCTCTCTGATCACGGAGCCCAGGCCGGTATGATCCCTGACCCTGAATAGCATCCTGCTCTCACCAAGAATGATACCACGGTATAAAGAAAAATTATCATTTTCAACAATTGGCTAAGCTTCTGGTGTCATTCAAAGGGGATCCAGTGTCTGTCAGCCTGGGATGACATGCTCAACAAGCCACGCTGCTTTGCTAGAGATGGCTTGCACCTGTCACCCTTAGGCTTTCGAATACTGGCCAAGGCTCTTGCCACCCCCATAGTGTCTTTTTAGGCAAGGCTCAAAAGACAAACCCACCGCCATAAATAGCACAAGTAACAAAAAACTGAGGGTGATGCTACTCAATGCCAGAACTCCTAAACCTCAAAATGCATGCACTCAAGGCACTCCTCAGTATGGAGAAAATAGATAGATGTGCAGTAACAGAAACCTGGTTCAAGAGAGCACCCCAGCACTACCAGGCTACAACTCCATACCATACATTTTGGCCACAAAACCCGGACCAAAATACAAATGGCGGGGGTAGATCCATATTCATCAAGGATACCCATATCTCCAGGTTAGTGGCACAGCACAATGCTTCAGAGATCATCCACGTGCAACTAACAATGGGCAAAACTGCAATTCAAATTGTAGCTTGCTACAGATCCCCCCACCATGTCCCAGGTCCCTCATTCCACATTTCTGGAAACACTGGGAAACATAAAGGTCCTACCAAGCACCCTGATATTGGGGGATTTCAATTACCCAAACATTAACTGGGAGAACTACTAAAGTACTAACTCCCTTGCCCAACATTTCCTAGAATTTATAAACTGAAATGCTATGGATCAACTGGTCAGCACCCCCACCAGAGGTGATGAAATATTGGACCTGGTCATCAACATGGGGGACCGGTGTTCCACACTGGAGGTCAACCCCTCGCTGGTTAGGTCTGACCATAAACTAGTCACTCTGAATATCCACATTACACCCCCCACCCCCGGTCAAAGAAACCACTGTGAAAAACTTTTCAAAAGCAAACGTCCCCTCCCATGCTAAATGATGCTGCCCAAGCTGCAAAATCCTTTACTAATGCACTCTACGGGCACCTACAAGAATGCATGGATCATGCTAGCCCAAGCAAAACCAAGACTCGCTCCTCCAAGAAAAGGAAACCAGTCTGGTGGACCCCTGCCATAAGCAAGCTATGCAGTAGAAGGAGGAAACTAGTATAGAAAAGTGCAAAGTCCCAAGAGGGGAAGACATCCCTGATCAGTATCAGCAAGAAACTACAATCCCGCATAAAATCATCCACGGCTAGCTTTGAAAGAAATTGTCAAGGGCTCCAAAGATAACCACAAGGCATTCTTTAGCTATGTCAAGAATCTAAGTAGCAATTCCCAGATCTGCTTGGAGTTGGTGCAGAATGGCACAAAATACACTGAACTGACATCGCCAACATCCTGGCAGACAGGTTTAGTGCAAACTCCACCCCACCCCCAAAAGGGCCCATAACCATCCCAGAAGAATGTAGTGCCACTGAAATCACAGACACTCTGGTTAAAACAGCCCTCTCCAAAGCCAGAAACACAGCATTAATGAGACCGGGCAGTGTTCATAGGTTCATACTAGGCTATCTGCCCTAGGGCATTTATAAGCCTAGCCAGAGTGTGTGTGGCTTTTACCACCCCTT
The DNA here is from genome assembly GCF_019279795.1 of Protopterus annectens. Lineage (NCBI taxonomy): Eukaryota > Metazoa > Chordata > Ceratodontiformes > Protopteridae > Protopterus > Protopterus annectens. Next base: position 1,584,025,210 of record NC_056731.1, on the reverse strand, counting down.
AGGATGAGAATACTATACCCATTAGTTTGCTGTGCCTCTGTCCAGCAGTGACATAGAGATGATTCCCGGGGTAAACCTACGATCTCCCATCCACTCGTCAAGATTTCTCTTGAACAGAGTCAGTGAGGGGCTCTGCCTCACATGGACTGGGATTCTGTTCCATAGTGTAGGGAGTCTCTGGGTGATGAATCTGTCCCTCCAGCACGTCCTATTTATGTCCGTGTTGAGGTTTAGTCTCTTGCTCTCGTGGCTCTGGTGGATTTGGATTTTTTGAGGTGGAGCATGTCCATTAATTCCGGGTTGGACATGGCCTTGTACGTCAGGCACAGATCACCTCTGAGCAGACGGTATGCGACTGAATAGAGCTGGAGTTTCTTCAGTCGGGCAGCGTATGACATATGTTTGAGCCCCTTTATCCTTTTGGTGAGGAACTTTTGGGGTCTTTCCAACTGCTGCAGGTGTCGGGTAAGGTACATTCCGAATGGGGCGTTGTACTCAATCATTGGTCTGATGAGTGAAGAGTACAGGGGTACAATGACCTCTCCTGATCTGGATGTGAATTCCTTCATGATCAGGTGGGCAATGTAGAAGGTCTTCCTAACCACTTTGGCAATGTGAGTGTCAAAAGAGAGGTTACTGTCAACTTGGGTCCCCAGGTCCCTGATAACATCTTCCGTGTTTAATGGATTACCACCTATGTGGTAATTAGGGGTTACCTTGTTTTTCCCAAAGGGTATGACTATACATTGTTTGGCATTTAGCTTAAGGCCATGACTCTGGCACCAGTTATCCATTTGTATGAGACCTCTCTGGAGGATGTCTGTGTCTGATGGAGTGTCAATTATGGTGCCCAGTTTGCAGTCATCTGCAAATTTTGTCAGCCACAATCCCCCTATGTTTGCCTGCACTTCAGAAAAATAAATGCCGAACAAGAGGGGGCCCAGGACTGAGCCCTGTGGGACACCGCTCGTGACCGGCTTAGAGTCTGACTTGGCACCAGCAACTCTAACCCTGTGGGTTCTGTCCTTGAGCCAGTTTGCAACCCATCTTGTGACATATGGGTTTACATCTAAGCTGGTGAGCTTTTCTATGATGCCCGAGTGGGGTATTGTGTCGAACGCTTTTGCTAGTTCAAGGTAGGCTGTGTGAACTGCCTTGCCCTCATCAATTGCCTTAGTGACTGTTTCGAAAAAGTCGACCAAGTTCAAGAGGCAGGATCTGCCCTTGACAAAGCCAAATTGGGTAGGATCCAGTGTCTGTAGGTCCCCAATGTCTTTGAGTTCCATTATGATCCTCTCCATAGCTTTGCAGACGAGGCTCGTCAAGCTTATGGGGTGGTAATTTCCAGGGTCCGTAGAAGCACCGCCTTTGTGGAGTGGGACCACAGTTGCCGTACGCCAGTCTTTGGGTACGTATCCTGTAGTAAGGCTAAGATTAAACAGCAGCCTTATGTGTGGGTTTAGTTCCTCATAGAGTTCGTGTAGCACACAGCCGGGGACACCGTCCGGTCCCATTGATGCTGTGTTTTTTGCTTTAGAGAGCAGCTCTCACCTGGGCATCTGAGATGTTTGGGAGGCTAGACTCTGGTGGGATAGATATTTCTCCTTTTGGGGCGGAAGAGAAATTTGCACTGAACCTGTCTGCCAGTATGTTGGCAATGTCTGTGGGTTCAGTGATTTTTGTATCATTTTGGACTAATTCTGAGCATATCTGGGAGTTTCCACCCAGGTTTCTAACATAGCTAAAGAAGGCCTTATGATTGTCTTTGTGTCATTAGCGATTTTTCTCTCAAAGTTGGCCTTGGATGATTTTATGAGTGATCGTAGTTTTTGCTAGTATTGATCAGAGATGCCTTCCCTTTTAGGGATTTTGCTCTGTCATGTAGTAGCTTTCTCCTCTTGTTGTAGAGTTTGTTTATGGCTGGGGTCCACCAGACCGGCCTGCCTTTGGTGGAAAGGGTCTTGATTTTATTAGGGATTGCTTGATCCATACATTCCTGGAGGTGCTCATAGAAGGCATTTGTAAGGGTTTCAGCAGTGTGGGTTGTGGTTTCCACTGGCTCGGGGCCTTGAAGGATACCACTCCAGTCTTAAGAAGTGTGAAGTTTGCTTTTGAGAAGTTCTTCACTGTGGTCTTTTGCTGGGGTTGGGGCGGGATGTGGATCTCCAGTGAGATTAATTTATGGTCTGATCTCACCAATGAGGGATATACTTCCGGTGTGGAGCATTTTGTCCCCATGTTTGTGATGATCAGGTCTAGTATATTTTCTCCTCTTGTGGGAATGGTGACTAGTTGTTCCATAGCATTTGAGTTTATGAACTCCAGGAACCTTTGGGCTAGGGTGTTGGGGCTTGAGTAATGTTCCCAGTCTGTGTTTGGGTAGTTGAAGTCACCCAATATGATGGTGTTTGGAGAGACATTCATACTCTCCAGTGTCTTCAGGAAGGCTGTGTGGGTTTCCTGAGTTTGAGAGGGTGGTCTGTAGCATAGATACCACGAAAAAAACAGCAAGCAGGCAGGGAGAACCACCTGGGAGAAGCCAACTACACAATAAGGCAAACAAACCCGGTGAACCGAACAAGCAGGAAACCGTACTCCTCTGTAAGCAAAATCCTTTATTAACGTTACACCACTGAAATCACGTTTTCGTTGGTAATACAACTTCATCAGATAAAGCTCATACCACTCCACGCATTTTAAACCATTTGATCCTTAATTGAAAAATTGGATGAACAGCTTTCTTAAAGCAAAAGTTTAGCCAACCTTTAGGCTCACTTGTGAGTTGTACATTTATATTGAAAACAATTATTTAAAGCAATATTTCGCTTAATTAATTTTTTAAAAATTCATATGTATATAAATACTGCTTAAAACACGCAACAAAGACATGTTTAAAATAAAAATCATTGCCTGTCGAACATGTATTAATAAACAGACTTAAAATTCCTACAGGTCGATTAAACTAATCTTTGTTTTAAAAAATTCATATGCTTTTTTTAAAACCTGTTTAATGTATACTAGTAGTTGATAGCATACATTTAATTAAATTGCACCAATTTAAGCAAAATATAATAATACAAAATTACATATTCAATTTAACTAAAAAGTACCTGAACAAAATAATTGATTATAAAATGTTGTATTATATATATAACCCCCATGTATATTTGCCATAAAACAGAACAGTTCAGCCTTTAGTTTTAAATATGGCATAATAGAAATTGAGTCATTCAACCCTGTAGTGGTGGTCTGTAGCATGCTACAAACTGTAGGGCAGTTTTACCTATGGTTAATTGCACCTGGATGGTCTCCGATGCTTCGTGCGTTGCCACTAACCTGGAGGTGTGGGTATCCTTTATGAATATGGATACTCCCCCTCCTTTTGTGGTTCGGTCCGGAACGCATGATATGAGTTCCCAGGCTGCATTCTACATGAGCTCAAAGATGAACTAACCCCTCACCTAAACGCACTGTTCAAACTCTGCCACTCCATAGGCTACATGCCCATAGAGTGGCGCACAGCAACGGTTATTCTGCTCCACAAAGGTGGAACCACAGCAGACCCCGGAAACCATCTCCCTATAAGCCTGACTAACGTGGTCTGCAAGGCTATGGAGCGCATCATCATGGATCTCATTAACGGAGACATTGGGAACCTCCAACACTGGACCCTACCGGGTTCAGCTTTAAGGGCAGATCATGCCTCCTAAACCTGGTGGACGACTTTGAGACAGTTACCAAGGCTATAGATGAGGGAAAGGTGGTCCACACAGCCTACCTAGTCCTTGCAAAGGCCTTTGACACCATTCCCCATTCTGGCATTAGACAAGTTCATTAGCCTGAACATAAGCCCCTACCTCATGAGTTGGGTTGCCAACTGGCTCACAGACAGAACCCACATGGTAAGAGTTGTGGGAGCTAGGTCTGACTCAAAAGCGGTTACAAGTGGCATTCCCCAGGGCTCAGCCCTAGGACCCTTCATGTTCGGCATATACTTTTCAGAGGTACAGGCAAGCACAGGAGGACTATGGATGACCAAGTTCGCAGATGACTGCAAACTAGGGGCTATAATTGACTCTCCGCTGACACAGACCTCCTCCAAAAGGGTCTCACTGAGACAGATACCTGGTGTCAAAACCATGGCCTCAAGCTAAATGCCAAAAAAGTGCATGGTCATCCCCTTTGGAAAAAACAAAGTACCCACAAATTACCACATAGGTGGTAGCCTCCTAAATACGGAAGACAAAATAAGGGATCTGTGGACCCAAGTAGATTGTAATCTCTCCTTTGATAATCACATTGCCAAAGTGGTTAGAAAATCCTGTGGCCCACCTAATCAAAAAAGGGTTTGCATCCAGATCAAAAGAGGTCATTGTGCCCCTCTACGCATCGCTCATCAGAGCCATCATAGAGTACAATGCCCCATTTGGGATGTACCTTACAAGACACCTGCAACAGTTGGAAAGACCACAGAAGTACCTCACCAAGAGGATCAGTGGCCTCAAACAGATGCCCTATGCAGCTCGACTGAAGAAACTCCAGCTGTACTCTATTGCGTACCGCCTACTCTGAGGTGATCTCCGCCTGACGTACAAGGCTGTGTCCAACCCAGAATTGATGGACTTGCTCCACCTAAAAAAAAACATATCCCCTTGAGCCACATGCCCTAGGGATCTAAACCTCACCACAACAATAAATAGGACATGCTGGAGGGATAGATTCCTATCCCAGAGATTTCCCGTGCTTTGGAACAAGATTCCAATGTACATTAGGCAGAGCTCCTCACTAACACTCTCTTCGAGAAACCTTGACGAGTGGATGGGAAGCAAGGAAGTTTACCCCGGGGATCACTTCAGTGGCTCTGCTGGACAGAGGCACAGGGAACTAATCTAAGGGGGTGGCGAAAGCCAGCACATTCTGGCTAGGCTTATAAATGCCTTTGGGCAGATAGCCTAGTACCTACCTATGAACCTATGTCCTCACTCCTGTAATGGTGTGTGATATCTGCAATTGAACAAACCCAGAATAACGGCGAAAAAAGTTGTGCTTTTTGCTTTTAATAAATTATTGCATTTTGAGTTTCAGTACTTCTGCTCCTGGATTAGGACTCTACGATTTACTAATTATGGATAATATTTTTGAGTTGGCTACTCACCATATCCTTTGAGAGACACTTCTCATGTTCTCCTGCTTTTGCAGACTTTCACCCACCTCAAACATGATACTACGGTTTCTTCCTAAACATTGGTTTCACACAGTAACTAGGTTATCGGTGTTTTTATCTGAATTACATAATGATATAGTGATAGCATTTCTGATAAACACTGACTGTTCGGATGGTTTGGTCCTGAGTAATTAACTGCCAAAGTAAAATTTTAGCCTTCTCCATCTGTTTTTGGAAGAAAAATTGGAATTAACTCATTACGTCCGAGTGACGCCTCCAGGTGCATCTGCACTTAACTCCTACTGACTCCTCTAGGCATTTATATTTCCATTAATAATTTCAAACCCATGCTATGTGCAGGGTTTTAAAAGATTTCTCCTTAAAACTTGAACAATGGCAGACTCGACCGCATTAATATTTGACCTCTGTCTAGTGCAGGTAAACGGATATTAACTGTTTTTATGATATTAATTTAAATATTTTCACATTTTTATAAATATCACAGCAACCAAGTAACACAGAACTCCTTAGCATCATATTAAAGCTTTCAGCTAGATGAATAAACTGCTGCTGTGGCAGTATGTGTGTAACTTTGAGTGGTTGCTGAGATATTCTAAGTTTACAAAATATTACAAATGTATATAGTTACTGTGACTTATAAAGTTTGGTTAAAGACCTAGAACCAAAAGAATACTGCCACTGTAAAAATAGTTTTTGCTGCAGTTTGACATTATACTTCTTTTATATAACCCCCAATAGTTCCAAACATTTAAACATTTGTTTGAAATGTGAGGGCATAATTTGATTCTGTCAAAAGGCGTAGGCTCTGCCCATTGGAAGCTACAGTGCAATCCTCCTGAGCTCCATTAGAGGGAATGAGTTAAGGTATCCATTTAGGATGTGACGTTTATACCTTAAAATTGTTTATACCTTAAAATTGTAAGTGTTGGTAATGGCTGGTTTGTTCATGTAGTTTAGTCAGGGTAGAGCAATGATCCACATGGGCCATTTTTAGACTCTGACTTTAAATGCTATCTGGTTACGTGACTTTCAGAGTCTCATGGTGGACTAATGGAGTCATCTGTGAATCACAGAAAGCAGCATCTTTATAGCTTATGTGACCTTTAATCATCCTCTAAATGCTGAGAGGAGGGGATTAAGATTTTTAAGAGGAGGAGATCTAGGGGCAAGATGGTCTCCCACATAACACTTTCAAAACACCTGTTTGGACGGTGGCTCCTTTGTTCCTTTTTTCAGCAGATCATTTCATGTGAGAGTTATACCTGGAATCTGATAAAATAACTGTGGTACTATTTCTTAATAGGAATATTCTGACCTACTGATTTTGATTTCTGTTGTAGAGAAGTTTGTCGGGGTTTAGTAGCTGTGATATTCTGTCACTAACCTGAAACCGGTAGGAAAAAGATATTACACTCCTGTTATAGGGGCCAGCACCTGGAACATTGATTACTACAAAACTATAATTAGCAGAAAGCTGAGACATATAAAAGCAATGTGGGTGAATAAATTCTGTTTTATGAGATTGTTATTGGTTTAGACAATGTAGTTTAAAAACGTGAATTTGGAGGCATATGTTCTTTTATGTGTAATTCTAAATATAAAAATGGTGGGAGGCCGCCTGGAGTGAAAAGAACTCTAGGTACACTTAATCTGCCACTGGGTGGGGTAACAGCTGACTGTCACACTGCACGGTGGTAACTTCTTAACTATCCTCGTAGCTGAACCCAACCATTTGTCTGCCTGCTGGTCAGGCAGCTACATGACTTTTACAGTCAAGAGTTTGTGCTCCAGGATTGTGTCCACCTGCTGGTCCACTGTGACTATCACCAGGGCTTTACTGCCAGATGACCTGTTGAGACCCTCCAGTAACTGCCTCTAATTGGAAGCCTACAACCCCACTAGAGACTGACTTCCAGTGGGCACCAAGGAGCTCACTAGGTAGCTCCCCTGCTGGATGTCCCTGCATTCATCCTACGGAGAGGCCAACCTGGAGACTACTTGGGAATCAGCAGCTGGTGCCAAGGCAGGTGCATGATGTGGTGGCTGCTACCGTAGCACATTCATTGCACAGATAATGAATATAAATGGACTGAACCAAAACATCAGAAGATAAGTAAACAAAATGAGTGAGAAACAAAAGCAATTACTGCATTACACTGGGCAGCAGTGCATGTCTTGAAGTAAAATGTTCAGTATGTAGTGGATTTAAAAAAAAAACAAATATAGAGGCCTGAGACACTGGCATTACAGCAGTGCATGTTTTTTTTTTTTTTTTGGCATGCAGCCCAGCCCAGAAGCAAGAAGCAAAGGTCCTTCAGAAGTGAACAGCTGCAGCCCAGAGTCTTTGCTACATGGTCTCGGGTGGACAGCTGCAACCCGGAGTCTTTGCTACATGGTCTTGGGTGGACAGCTGCAACCCGGAGTCTTTGCTACATGGTCTTGGGTGGACAGCTGCAACCCGGAGTCTTTGCTACATGGTCTTGGGTGGACAGCTGCAACCTGGAGTCTTTGCTACATGGTCTTGGGTGGACAGCTGCAACCTGGAGTCTTTGCTACATGGTCTCGGGTGGACAGCTGCAACCTGGAGTCTTTGCTACATGGTCTCGGGTGGACAGCTGCAACCCGGAGTCTTTGCTACATGGTCTCGGGTGGACAGCTGCAACCCGGAGTCTTTGCTACATGGTCTCGGGTGGACAGCTGCAACCCGGAGTCTTTGCTACATGGTCTCGGGTGGACAGCTGCAACCCGGAGTCTTTGCTACATGGTCTCGGGTGGACAGCTGCAACCCGGAGTCTTTGCTACATGGTCTCAGTCTTCCAACAGCCAGGGGCTATCTGTCAACTTGGACAGTCATCACTAGTACAGATAGACCAGCTGCTTGTGCCCAGGGTCTGTAGCCTTTCCCCGTCTTCCTTTGTTACTCTTGTCTGAAATCCCACTTCATCAGAATGGTATAAGAAAGGTCTTCTGTCTTTTACAAGAGAGACAGCCAGGAGATCCCAAATGACCTGAAAGGGTTGGGGAAGTAATTCTGCATTCGTTTTATTGTTCCAAAGAGCAATGTTTTGCTATTCCTGGGTATTGGTGGTTTAAACAGCTTTGTCCCAAAGCAGATGCTTTGATCACAGCACATTCCATTCTTCAGTGCTTATCAGAAGACTGTTTGTGCTGTTTAGACATCCAAGATTGTCCTTATTGCACATAGATTCCCAAGAAGTCCAGAAGGTGCTTGCATTCCTGGATAGGAACCGGGCATTACCAGCTCTGGATAATGGATGCAAAAATAGCTCACCAGAGGGTGCAGGGAGCCAAGATCTTACTATACATTGACACTTGGTTTCTCTTTGTTTCATTGATTCAAGCTGTGATGTCATCCAGGGAGTGTATGCCGAGTGTTCATTTCTTAGGAGTAAAAGTGAATCTTCCAAAGTCCCTAATATTTCAGGTGCTAGCTAGAGTGTCGTGTTTGTGTGTGTCGTGTGTGTACAGCTTTCCCAGGAAGGGATCCTGCTATTTAAGGCAGTGTTCAAGATTCTGATGACTTAACGCAAGTCTTTGATCAGTTTTGCTTCAAAATGCTAAAAATAGTAGGACTTGCAGCCTCAGCCATAATAATGGCACTGCAGCTGCCTTAAGAGAGCCATGTAATGGGCATTTTGGGTGCATTGGCTCAGAGGCCGTACCCACTCCATTCAAACTTTTCAAAGTCTGCAAGAGGGATATGTAGTGGCAGACAGTCCTGATCGTATGAACTGTTGAGACCCCTTTGCAGACTCCGCAGACCTCTCAGCATAGTTGCATCTGTCCTGATGTGGGGTAGGCACTATAATAAGGCTACAGTTGTTATAGTCCAAGATGCCTGGTTGAATGGCTCTGGAGTTCACCCTCCAGGTCAGTGTCTTGGAGATGGGGGCCATCCTCACCCCAGCTTGCCTTTCAACACTTTTTTTTTTTTTTTTTTTGTCTGAGATTGATTTAGCATTCACTGTGACAGCATCAAAGTGGTATGGCATATCGAGAAACAAGAATTAATATTATCTTGTTCTTTGTGCTGGAAGGCGAACCACATCTGACAGTGGGCCATCCAGTCTCACCATTTCCTGGTGGCCAGTCACATTCCAGGGAAGGCCAGGTCCCTTGTGTGCAGGCTGAGTTTATTGTCCTTTTGTTCTGCAAATGGTCCATATTAACATTGCATGGTTCATTCTTCTCTTTATGGAGTAGCCTTGGTGCAGTTTGCTTATCCAGGTAGTAAATGCAGCCTCATTTTATTACTTGTATTCTGTGGTGTAATTCCAGCAGTGCTTCTGCTCAAATGGCCCCCTGGACACCATCTCCCATCTTCTGATAAGGTTCAGCCCAGAAGTCCGATTAAGACCATAGTCCCCTGCATATCCTTAATCTTGTCAGACATGGGATTCTCTGTTTTAACCTCCTCTTCCTGAGAAATCCTTATGACTTTGTCTAGACATCTTCCTGACCCTTCCCACATGCAAACCTCCTCCTAGACATCACTGTCCTCCAGTTCATTGTTTGGATACTGATTGTTAATGCAGCCAGTTAATGCAGCCATATGTTATTACTGGTAATCGGTGGAAATTATAATCTTGCTCTCTCCAGTTAAGTAATATGCAAACCTCATATAAGCCTTACACTGACAAGCGACCTAGAACAAGCAGACTGTCTTCCTTGTATGAGCAGTTGGGAAAAGGTCTAGCTTTGTGTTTTGCTCCTCTCCTTTCAGTTTTAGACCGGTTGTGGATTTGGCCGCAAGATAGCCTTTGATAAGTGTGACCATTTCCATTTTTCATTCAGGACTTGGTGGCCTTCTCTGGCTTCACTCAAGGTGTCCAAAGCCTTTTTGAAAGGAACCCTTCTCCTTTAGAGTTAAATGGCTTCTGGTTCTGCCTTTTGGGAATTTATATTTCATATTTGAGAAGCTTACATTTTCTCCTTTTGGAGTGAATGAGGGCATGGAGACCAAAACCAGATTATCTGTTGTCTTTCCTGATTTATACTAACCAAGGACAGTAGTTTTCATTGTATGGACATGTGCTGAAACTGGGTTCAGATTTCATATTGAAAGAACTAAAGGTCTACATAAAGACAACCTTTTTGTTGTGTTCTTTTGCTAAAACCAGATTAGGCAATAAAGTACCCAGGCTGTAACACTTGGACTGTCTAGGTGGTTGGCTAGCTGCATTTACTTCTCCCATAAGCAAGGGAGGCCTGTTATGCAGTGCCAAAGGTGCAGTCAACTAGAGTGGTAGGAACCTATGCAGCCTTTTTATGGTATTCATCTTAAGATAGTCATACAGCATATACTTGGTCTCCCGTCAGCCCTATCACAAGACACTTATAAGCTTGATGTCATGCCTAGGTTGTCTTTCCTGTCACTGTAGTCAGTGAATGGGGGGGGGGGGCTATTCCCCTAGGGATGCCAGCTAAAGAGGTTTTGCTGCAAAGTCTTCTCTGAATGTTACATAATGTAGACTTCCTCTTATCAGACGTGAAAGTTGTGCATTTACTATAAAGTTGCATGTTTAAGAGGTAGGTCTGTCCTATAATCTACCTTCCATTTCCCTCTGTCTTTTTAGGGTAACTGGTGTCCGATATCTTCCATCTTATCTACTGTTTATTTTCTGTGCAGTTTATAGAGGTGCATATGGGTGTTACTTTGTTCACTTCTGTGAACAGAGACATTTTGTTTTATTTGTGTGTGCATGCGCACATTTGTTAGCAAGGCACTATCATTCATTAATTCTTAAACAATTTTTGTTTCTCTGCTTGAGTTTTTCCCACACATAGGCACGACAGCTGAAAGGGGGGGCTTATAATGGCATTTAAGCAGCAGCACGAGTGAGTGGCTGTGAGTATGAATAGTCACCCATGCTGTACAAGCTCTTAAGATGTGTTTAGTGTTTTAGCACAACAAGAACAGATGGAGCTGAGGAAGGACAGTATTTGGTGAGGAAATTCACTCGTATTTAGCAGTATAACAGTACAATGAAATACATTAACGAAAGTCTGTTGTGTACTGAAATTAAAATTACAAAGTCTGCTGTGTACTAACATTGGTGGGTGTTACCTGATTAGCACAGACCTGAGTCCTTTACTTAGTGAAAGAGGAAGTTGCATTCAGATGTTGTAAATGCAGTTGTGTTCGAGTGAGAGGGGGAGAGCTGTTTACAGATAGAGTGTGTTCTGTATTAAGCGCAGTGTCCTTAAGGACCTGGAATCTCTGCTTTCTGCAAATCAGGCAGACACACCAGTTAAGAGAATGGTGGGTTCCGTAAAAGTTGTTTCCTTAACTGTACCCTTTCTATTGTAAAGCTGACTGATGAGATGAGCTACTGTTACAAATGCTGTAAGACTACATGTGTTGGACTGCATTGGATTTCGGTCTTGAGTATTTATTTAAGGTTTGGCTACTCTTATTATTTTTGTTTTTACTATAAGGTAAAACAGAATTTAAAATAAAACTGTACTGAAGTGTGTGGAGTTTTTAAAGGTCTTGGCTAGAGTCTTAAAATGGAAGATTGTTGGGTGTTTGACTGCATTGGTGGTGGTTGTTACCCACCCTAATCCAAATCTGAATTTTTGGAAACTTCTCCCAGTCTCATATCATCAATTTATTCTAACTGATACTGAAAGATCAACCATGAGGAAGGACTTCCCCTTAGACTCTTAAAGCTTGTCTCATTTTGCCTCCTTCATTTAGTGCACACTGCTACATTCAAAAGAATTAATCCATTTTTTTTCTCTTCACTTTCAAAATCTGTTATGTCTGGGACTACACAAACAACCACCGGTGAGACTTTGGAACTGTTTTTCTCAGTAATCAGCTTGGGATTATTGCTTCTGATGAGATAAGGACCAGAGGGACGTTATTTCCTCGTTTTCTTAGAGATTATCAATCACTGGAAAGCCTGGAAACTGCTTTTTCGGTGCCATCTTTGCTGCTGGTGAGAGAAGGAACAGAGGGACATTGTTTTTTTTTCTTATCTCTGATTAGGCAATGTATAAGGGACATTACTGATCTAGTTGCAGCTTTGGTAAGAACCTCTTCAGGGCCTTTGTGCAGCTTGGCTTTCTATTCATTCCAGCTGCTTGTAAGTTTTTTTCTGGGGTCTGCCAAGAGAGGGCAAAAGTAAGTGTATTGGACTGAGCAACATTTGGGTTAGTAATATTACTTGGGAAGCAGTTTTGGATTAATGCTACTCTTCCTTTTGGTGAGATTAAAGAATCATTGATTCCTAACTGCATGCAGCTATGCCGAGACCAGCACAGTCTCCACTACCAGACAGCACCTTCAACAATTGACTCTCTATCTCATAGGCACTACTCTCACTTCAGCCCACATTAGTAAGCGTCTGGAACCATGGATCTGCACTTTTAAACCCATTGTGGAGCCAGACTTGTTTAAAATGGGCATCCTGAGATAATGTAGCAATTGTCTCATGTTGACTGACAACCACTTACTAATTAAGTGTTTGAAAGATGTAGTTGTATAATGTTGTTGGAGGCAAAGATCTCACTTGAAGCCACGTCCTGTAATGTGCAGGTTGTCAGTATCACACACCACCACACTAAACCAATCTCTCTCGGCTCAGACCAGGCACACAGATCTACATATGCTGTGGCTGTTAAAAGTAATCTGCCCAAACCACAAAGGCCTCCTAAATGTAGCCTAAGAAACAAGTACCCTCAGCAGCCTTTCAAATACTCTACACAGGCAGTTTCCACCATGAAACGTGTGTGCAAAAGTTGCTCTGACTCATTTTTAAAATCCATGAGGCAAACCTCCAAACATTACAGTATCCTTGCCATAGTGAGATACAGTTGATGTAGCACTCGTCAGCCTGTGCAAGGAGAGTGCACGGTCAGCTGTATAATGTATATTGGCCTATGAGGAGATGACAGACATTCCTAACTGCTTTACCAGGGATGACCTGCACCTATCTCTGCAAAACTTTGTTTAGTGGCTAAATCCTTACCACCCCCGTAATGCCTGTTTTAAGTAATGTCAATCTCCTAAAGCTTATAACATAACTGAATCCAGATAGCATAAGAGTATTGACTAACACTAGGCGCCTACAAAAAAAACTTCACTCTCTACAAACAGTACTTATCCTGGAAAACATTGATGTATGCCAGAGACCTGGCTCAAAACAAGAGAGCACCCCATTGGTGTAAGGTATCAATGCTTGCTGCATGTTCAGGCCCACCCTGTTAGATGAAGGCACTAAAGGTGGTGGTGTCTCTAGTCTCCTTAGTAAAGACCTGAAACAACTCCATGTCCAACTTACTATTAACTCATTATAGAGGAGTGTAGGACCCTCCTCTCAGCCCCCTTCAGCCTGTACCTCTTACCTAACTAGCATGGAGTCCCTATGCATTAAGCCAAATACCATTTTCTTAGGAGGCTTCAACTATCCCACCATCAACTAGGAGACTTGTACATCGTCAAACATGTATGCCCAGTGATTTTTGGATTTCACAAGTACAAACTCCTTAGACCATTTAGTCCACACCTCTACTTTTTCTTTTGGCCCCTCCTATTAGGGGTCGCTTGCTCTGTCACACAGCCCCACCTACATGTCTTCTCACCATATCTAGAAATCTTATCTTTGGCCACCACCTTTTCGTTTTACATGGCAGCTCTGTCCTTGGCATCCTTCTCCCAATATACCCAGAATCCCTCCTCAGCACATGTGCAAACCAAAGCAATTGTGCCTCTCTGACTTTGTCTCCAAACTGTCCAGCCTGAGCTGACCCTCTAATATACTCCTTCCTAATCCTGTCCATCCTCGTCACACCCAATGCAAATCTTAACCTCACTAACTCAGTCACCTTCAGCTGTGACCCCCCTGTCTTTTCGACAGTGCCACAGTCTCCAACCCCTATAACATAGCTGGTCTCACTACCATCTTGTAGGACTTCCCTTTCACTCTTTCTGGTACCAGTCTCTCACAAATCACTCCTGACGCCGTCTTCTCCATCCACTCCACCCTGCCCGCACTCGTCTTCTCCATCCACTCCACCCTGCCCGCACTCTTCTTCACCTCTCTTCTACACTTACCATTACTCTGAACTGTTGAGATCCCAAGTATTTAAACTCCTCTACCTTCTCCAGCTCTACTGCCTGCACTCTCACCATTCCTCTGTCCTTTCTCTCATTCACATTCATACAGTTAGTCCTGCTGACCTTCATTCCTCTCTGCTCTAGAGCACATCTCCACTTCTCCTGGGTCTCCTCAACTTGTTCTGTACTCACTACAAATCGCAGTGTCTCATGCAAACATCATAGTCCATGGGGACTCCTTTCTGATCTCGTCTGTTAACCTGTCCATCACCATTGCAATCCCCTACTGTGAGACTTATTCCTAGAATGTGCCAACATTTCTGTGAAACACTGAGGTTTCTCAGTCTCACAGAAAATACTGTTAGTTGTTATCGAAGGATTTTCCAGAGCCTGTACTAATTCCTCCAGCTCGGTCTGCTTTAGAGGATGTGTGTCACTGTTTGTAATTTTCCTTCTAGTCAGACAGCTGCCCCTAAAAAGGCAGACAGTGTTACTGTTTGCAATTTTCCTTATAGTCAGACAGCTGCCCCTAAAAAGGCAGACAGGATGTCTAAAGTTTCTCAGTCTTTTAAACTTTTATACACTTTATCTGACCCAGCAGTTATAGCTTTAGTTGATCCCACTGCTAAGTGCTTGGTTAACTCCAAGCCTACAGTTTCTGATAAGGATGGGAAAATTTGATAAGCGATGAAAAAAATTGTGTACTTGTGCAACTTTGATTTTTTTCAGAATTTGGAATTGCCAAGCTCCTATATTTTTTTCTGACAAATTGTGAAAACATGAGGAATGCTTTTTCCTCACAAGAAGAAACTGCAGATATGTTTGAGTTAAACAGCTTTGTGACTTATGCAATAGAAAAAAAAACTAGTCATTATTTGCAGTGTGTGAATAACCCTCCCAGGGCTATGGCCACTGGTACTGTTTTAGGGAAACTTGTACCTCCCAGATGTTAAAAATTACATTTTAAACTCTTCCTGGAGTAGAAATTATTTGCCCCTCTTCTGCAGAGGTGATCAAAAAGTGTGATGAAGTAAACTGATTCAGGGAATCTATTTTTTTTTTTCAGCCTTCCTTTTCAAAATTGTCCATAGAATTTTCTCAATCCAATTTTGGTAATAAATAAAATTAACAGTCGTAATAAATTTCAGATAAACATTCAAGAACAAATGGGAAAGTGGTTTCCAAAAAGAAGTCTAACCTTACAAAACAAAACAGTTCAGTAAGTCTGACTGTTCAGGAAACATTGTGACCCCACCCTGGCCCTTGTTCTTCCAGAAAGTCTGATTTTCCATTTTTCTCTTTGGCTACATATTGTTTCAGACAAATGGGTTCTGAAAATCATTCATCAGGGTTACAGATGGCAGAGAGAGAGAGAATCTTTTTCCAAGGGTTCATTCCTCATCCTGCAGATCTTACTGTTTTATTTCCACCTGTTCATCACACACTGTCCCAAGGAGTGATGGAGCCCATTCCTCCTTCCCAGGTGGGGAAGGCTTTTTATTCGAGATGTTTAGTGCTAAAGAAAATGTTGGAGACCGCTCTTGGATCTTGCTTTTAGAAAAATGTTGGTGTGATGGTGACCAATTTCAAAACGGTCATTTCAAACCCTGTTCTCTCTTCTTCCTCTGAAAGTTTCCTGGTAACACTAGACTTAAAATATGCTTATCAAATCCCTATTTATCCAGACTTCACTTTTTTTTTTTTTTTAAGGTTTTTGTATGTCTGGATAACCTGATCAGTTCTCTGTCTTTCTCTCGCACAGGAATTGTGTTCCTGGGATGTCAACTAGACATTTCAGAGCTTTTTCAGTAGGAGAAAAACAGGTCTTTATTTAGATCTGTTTTCTAAAGTTTACCACTCGCTTTGGTCACTGAGTGAATACCTCCAGATTTTGGGTCTTGTGGCATCTATGATTCTCATGGTAGCCCTTGCAAGACTCCATATGTGAAAGATAGTGGTATCAGAAATCTGTTTAGTCCCGGTATCTGCACCCTTTATCTTTTCAATTCCCAGTGCTGGGGTTTGTCAGAAGAGAACTTTTTGTGGGGACCACAGATTAACTTTAAATCCAGGTCTCTCCTTCCTCCCTACTTCAACGCTGTCCGTTGCCACAGACCCTCTGGACTTTGCTTGGGAGTAGTTAAAGGTGGGATAAAAGTGTAGGGGTGTGGGACACACGGGACATGCAAGTAAATATCAAGGAGAGATTTGTCCTGATCAAGGCACTCCACTCTGACCTTTGGTCCCCGGGACCCCTTCTAGTGGTTACAGACAGTACCATAGTCCTACATCAACAAGTAAGAGGGAACCGGGTTGTACCCCCTTTGCAG
This sequence comes from Protopterus annectens, assembly GCF_019279795.1. NCBI lineage: Eukaryota > Metazoa > Chordata > Ceratodontiformes > Protopteridae > Protopterus > Protopterus annectens. The sequence goes on along the minus strand of NC_056731.1, from coordinate 1,584,008,610 downwards.
ACTAGCCATATTAGCTTGGGATATAGCTTCACAGCGCAGTTTTGCTCTCCAGACATCCTGCATTGTCAGAGCAAAATTGTGCAGCGGAGAAGCTGAGTAGGATCAGGGCAAACCCTCATGAATGAAAGTAGATCAGGGGGTTGTCGTGTTCAAGTAGAACCCCCCTCCCCCACACAAGCAGTCAGCACAATTCTGTTCCAGGACTCCATGCAAGAAGGCCTGGAAGACCGATGCTTTGCTTTTCTTTGGACAGGAATGTTCTTGTATGCTTTTCCACCCTTTCCACTAATAGCCAAGGTACTTTTGGATATTCAAAGGGAATCTCCAAGGTCATTGTGGTCACTTCTAGCCTAGGCAGCCATGCTTTTCCCTTTTGGAAATGGCCAAAAACTATCATCACAGGCTTCCTCACAGACTGAAACTACTCCCTCAAGAACAGTGGTGATTGCACCTCAACAGCAGTCCTCTTCAGTTGACTGCCTGGCTGTTGGGTTGTTTATGCACCTGGTTACTGAGGGTGTGCAGCAGGTACTGATGGAGGCGAGAGCCTGTTAGAAAATCAGATTAGGAAATGAAACTATTTTCTGGTTGATGCCAGCAACATAGCCAGCACCCATTTAGGGCTAGTTGTTCTCTGGTTTTACAATTTTTGTGTAATTTACAGTCCTATGGCCTTTATTTTTATTCTGTCAAAGTTCATTAATTGGCCATTTCAGCATGCCTGCCCTCCCCTTTTGATGCTGTTTTGTGTCTAAATGTTCTTTAAAGGAGTGGTCATAGGAGGCCTCCAAGAAAACCAGTGGCCCCTCCTTGGGAGCCTAATTTTTGTTTTTTATTGGAGTAGCTAACGCATTTTCCATCTAAACCTACTAATCTGTCTGACTTTGTTCTTGACATGCAAAACCGTTTTATTGATTGTTCTGAGATCTGCAGAACGGTATCAGTTATGGTGAGTTAACCCTCTCATTTCCAATATGGTCAGGGTTTCTTTAGGAATAAAAAGGATTAGTTCTCTAAGTGGTATCTGACTTTGCTTTAAGCCCAACTATCCATCTTATTTTCTTTCCTTAACTTAAAAATGAGAGAGAGGGTAACACTGAACCTTGGATGTCCACGGACAACTCCGGTACTAATCTTTGACAGAACTAAATCTTGCAGAACTTCAGATCAATTGTTAATTTCTTGTGAAGATAACAAGGGACAATCAGTGTTTAAAGCAGACAATTTTCAAATGGCTGCCTAATGCTTTTACCTTTTGTTATACTCGCCATAACAAAACTGTTCCAGGCAATGTCCAGGCCTAACCAGTCTACAAGGGCTTTGGCTTAATCTATGGCTTTTGGAAGGGTTAGATTCTAGAAGTTGCTAATTGGTCTCTGTACATACCTTTACAAAACACTGTAAGCTTGATTTTCTTTATTTCTGTTCTCCTGGGGATCCTGGACTCTTCAACCTCCCAGATGTAGTTGGCTAAGGTAATCTACCTTAAATCAGCCTTTTAACTGTTTGCATCATCTGAACCAATCTTTTTGCAACCAGTATTTTTGTCTTTTTGTCTTTTTGTAATTTCTTATTCCACCATAATCTACACACATTTTGGGTTATAACCATAACAGCAGACGTTCAAATGATCACTGTTGCAGTAGTTGCACCTTCCCTCAATCCCCATGTTTTGTGGTGTTTTTTTTTATGCCAGGGTGTGGACAGTTTCTTTTTTGTTACTAGCATTGTTCGTTCGGGTCCCAGCCTCCCTCCCTCTGCTGGCAGGAAAGCTGTGAAGGGCTTCATGCCCAGACTTGTCTTTTAGTCAGCTCAACTTAACCTGCTTGACAAGGCCCATGGAAGGTGCCCTGAAGCTTTGGAAGTTAGCCAGCTGTTAATCCTTGACAAGATATGACCCATATAGCTAAGACTACTGCAGTTTTGATCCTTTGAAAATCTACAGTTATGGTAAGTACAACTTGCACAATGGGACTGATAGTGTAATTAGAAAACACCTGTTTGACTGCAATTCTACCTGTTGTTTTTGTAATACTACCAGCTTATTGTAATGCAAATATTTCTTTGTAAGTCATTGTTATGCAACTTTGTATTGTGGAGCTTTTCTCCCTGGGCCTCCACTGAAAATGGGCTCTCGAGCCCAGTGGACCTCCCCGGTTACCAAACTGGAACAAATAATAAATAAATAAGGCTGTACTCTAGCTAAGAATAACTAATCCCTCTATGATCCTACCTTAATTTTGGAAGACATTTAAAAACACATGTTTTAAACACTTGTCAGAAGGTTAGAATGGTCAAACCAAAATGTCTGTAGACAGTTGCAATGGAATAAGTGGTTAACTACAGAAAACAAAAAAAAATTGTTGCGTACAGATTTGTTCATAAGATAAACTGTTGAAAAAGCATGATTTAAGGCTAAAAATAATGCTTATGAAACTAATTGACAGTGAATGTAGATCTGAAGAGGGTTTTATAGCTCTCTGAACTGTGAATAAAGGACCACTTGTACATGAAGGTGTCCTTGTTCGTAATAGTAACAATACTGGCAATCTTATTCATTTATGTAACCAATGTATCAAAAGGTGTACTGTCAAGGTTTTAAATGGTGAGTTATGTCAAGCTAAATGTCCATCAGTCACTGAAGGCATGGTTTAAAGCAATAGCTCAGTTGGACCTGATTTTAATACTTGGATGTTTCATTACTGTGCAAGACCAACTGATACAGACATTAATGATTTTATCTGACAAGTTGTTAAAATGGCATTGTTTCTGACACCTAGAAATTGGCTAACATTGTGCCCATATCTGCGTGAAATTACTAGTTGTCCCCCCCACTAAATTTGACATCAGTTTTGGGCAAGGTTTTTTTTTTTTTTTTCTTGGGTATTTAATTATCCTCATTAAATCAGGTGAATGGGATAGCTCTGTTGGACCTCAGTCAGTATAGTTCAGTGAGACAACTTTCCACATTTACCAGCCTAGTACAATTTTTAGTGAAGCTCTGGGTAATGGTATTAGAGTTGGTGTAGTATATTTGGACTTGTCTATGTTCAGTAGTATCCCCCATTCTGTTATAAATTCCTTAATTAAGTAGAATGTCAGCCCCTATTACTCTATGGGTAAATTGGTTAGAAAATAGAATAGAATGCATTTTGTTGCATGGATACGCTTCAAAATAGTCTGAGGTTGCTTTTGACATCACTCTAACATGCATTTTACACCCAGTATTGTTGAATTATGTTTTCTCACTTTACCAAATATTGGATTTTTAAATGTGTGGTGAGCATTTCTAACATCCTCATTGTTCTCTGAGATTTAATTCATATATGTATTTGAAGCATAATTAGTTTCACGATTGATATATACACTGAGTGGCATTTTATACTTTGGCACCTTAAGACTTTTAAATAGCTGTAACTTTGTTAAAAATATATATATAATATGAAATATTTGAATATAAGAACCTAGAAGTGTGTAAATGTCATAATTTAAATGGGAAAAATTGTGCTTGCGCTGTAAAAGGAAAATCCTATGCATATTAATGTGCCTTTAAAAATAGATCTATGTCAGCAACAGTTTTTTGATAAAACTGTAACTCATGTCAAGCCCATTATCGAATAGCTCCCTACTTTGCTGAAGTTCATGAGGTGAAGTGTTTGCATAAAGTTTACTAAACAAATTACAGAATGAAAAATGGCTTTTCAATACTGATTGGAAAATCTTTATATATTTTTTCATGTTATTGATGGTTATCCTGTTATGTGATGAAGAGATTAGGTTTGTATTAAATATTAATATAACATCATCCTGTAAAACATCAAGAGGTATAATTAATACTTTTCTAATTGCTGAAGGTAGGATGGGTTTGAGGGACAGACTTGTCATTCAATCAGTAAGTCTTGGGATAGGTTGCTTTTTATGTAAGGCAGAACAAGTCATTGGGTTCATTTACGAACTCCTTAGACATTTGGTTTGGGAAGTGTATTTATACATGAAATGTGTAACCTGCATTTTGATGGTTTTTGACTTTTTATGCAGTGTAACAAAACTAGAAGGTAGAGTGCACCTGAGGTGAATGATGGGAATGGAGCTGGTTCTCAGCAGCCTTGGAAAATTTCATCTGTCAAATGGTCCTAACATGTGCAGCTTTAGTGCTTATTATTCTAGAGGATAGGCTTACTTCTTGGATACCTATCATTATGTTAAGTGCACAATTTCCTTATTCTGTGATCTGTGTTCCCCATATTTTTGGGGCCTTGCGTGTCAGACTTGTCAAAGCAAGCAGTGACTGTAACTGGACTGTGTGGCATTGTCTCCATCATTTGTTGAAATGTCCTCTGTTTCATTATTGAATTGGAATGCCAGGCCTACACTCTGGTTCACTTTGGTTTGAATGTTTGGTTTAGAGTCTTTATTTCAAAAGTCAGACAGGATATATATTGTCTGACTTGAGCTGGTGCTATCTACTGGTTCCTGCCAACAAAAAGAAAGGAAGTCCTACATATACCACAAGTGGAAGTCATCCAGGCAAAAAGTTAAGGCATGCTTCCTGGCCTTGTATCCTTAACTTGTGTATGCTGTGCAGCTATCTGTAGAGAGCAGCATGGGTCAGTAATATGCAATCAGTTATCCAAAGGAGAGAGACTGCTAGTCTGTAAGGGTACCTTGCATGGTGAACAAAAGCATCAGTTTCTCAGCGATGGACAGTACTCAAATAGATGTATGCCAGTTGTCTGTTCCTCAGCCATTACATGGCTTAGGGACCATGTATTCTGCTTCACAACGGGCAGCACCTTTCTCCTCATTTTGCATATCCTTTTATACAGTTCCCTTTTTGGGTGGCAATGATTGCAATTTCCCTGACTATGTTCCTTCCATGACCGTGTGGAAGACTAACTGGAAGTCTGACTGCTTCCAGCATCTTCAGTACCTCCTTGAGTCTACCTCACAGCCTGTAGCATACAAATCATGATGCTGTGAGACTGTCAGCTCCTTTTGCTCCTCCTTTGGTATGGTGAAAGCATCCCTTTTGCTCCTCCTTTGGTATGGTGAAAGCGTCCCTGCACCATACCTGCCAGCAGACTTGTAGACAGTGCCAGTAATTCTTATCACTGTTTTAGATGCTAGGAGTAGGCACATATTATTATGGTCTTCCATTTTTATCACTGAATCCTTTAGTGCTGTAAAAGTGTACATGAATGCCATGTGGACTTTCTCCTTCCTTGACATGAATTTGGCTTTGAACCATTGTGATCTTGTCCAGGACTCTTGCTTGTTTGGCCTGTACTTCATCCACAACTTCCTCTGGGTGCCCCTTGAAGACTAGCTCTTTTTCTGTGCGTGAATACATTTTTATTATTACAGGTGTCCACTTAATGAATCAAATCCTTTTGGATAGGTTATGGATTTAATAAACCTAAAGTTTATTTCCCTCATCCTAGATGAGAACACACACTGAAAGTAATGCACTCTGTAGACCCGAGAAGTTCATTCTTGGTAATGCGTGTCCCCAAGGGTCCACGTTGGAACTCAATTGAAATTAAACCAGAGCGAGTAAGTATTGCAATAATTTCAATTATATTCAATTGAAATGAAGTAACGGATTGAATACAGAGCTGCTGTTGTGTCTTTCGGCTTTTCCCGGTTAGGAGTCGCCACAGCGGAACTCCGGTCCGCTAATGATTGGCAGTAGATTTTTTTTTATGTGCTGGCTTGCCGGGCCTAACGCACAACCTTCAACGAAGGAACGCCCATTCACGCATGTCGCCACACAAGACGCTCTGAGAATCAAACTGGCAACGTCTAACTGTGATCCGACAATGCTACCGCAGCACCACCACCGCAGTGGATTGAATACAGAGCTAATAGACAAATAAAAATCCCGGACAATAGCACTGAACACACTGAAGTAAAAATAAAAAAAATAAAGCAATACTGGAGGCAACTGAACATCTTGGAGTTTGGCCGATGAACGTTTTACATGCAGACAAAATTAGGATAGAGTTGGAGAATGTATACATGGTGGGAATACCAGCATTATAAATTAACATAAGATAGGAGACACAGGTGACATCATTGAATTGCTTACGTCCTATTGTACAGTACTGTATACATGCTTAATCAGTCCATCTTAGGAAATTTGTAAATACCAGTATGAGTAATAGTAGCTGTTTTGCGATATTAAAGAATTGAATGCGATATTAAAGAATTGAATGCGATATTAAAGAATTGAATGCGATATTAAAGAATTGAATGCGATATTAAAGAATTGAATGCGATATTAAAGAATTGAATGCGATATTAAAGAATTGAATGCGATATTAAAGAATTGAATGCGATATTAAAGAATTGAATGCGATATTAAAGAATTGAATGCGATATTAAAGAATTGAATGCGATATTAAAGAATTGAATGCGATATTAAAGAATTGAATGCGATATTAAAGAATTGAATGCGATATTAAAGAATTGAATGCGATATTAAAGAATTGAATGCGATAATGTAAACAAATGTATAAAACTTTGTAAAAAATTTTGTTAAATTGTTACATGCTGGGGCTGGAATCTAACATTAGAACTCATTGGAAAAACAGCCTCGGTATGGAGGGCTTATGGAGAGAGTTAATTGGTGGAGAACCATACAGGTATGGGCGTGAATGGCTGAGTATACAAGGCAGTATGTGCTGATTGGTGGGTGCGAGTTCGGATAGTGAAGAATGGGCGAGTATAGGTCCAAGCAAATGGCTCTGATTGGAGCGGGTAGGGGGAGTATTTGCCAGCTGGGTCGTAGGTAGCTGAAACTCCCCCTAGCATAACCATTAGTAATAAAAAAAAAAAAAAAAAAAAGGCGCCAACTCTACTTTGGGTGCTGATGGGTATAGTAAGGGAGCTATGTGATTTGGAGCAGGATGGGGGTGGGAATGCTGTAAGCTAAATATCATTGGTGATGCCAGAAAAGGCGCCAAGGGGAGAGGTGCCATTTGAGGGGGCTGGGATTACTAGGGAGTGACATGGCAGGGTGAATTCCACACCCCACGGTAACAATTGGTGTATGGTGTAGGACCGCTAAGTAATGATCTGGGTTCTAAGAAAGACGTAGGAGTTCTGACAAAACCGCCCCTTTATAACGGTGCATATCAGAGGGCGCCAAGAAAGGGGGGAACATGATAGGTTGATGGGATGCCATGGGTGGAGGATACCAGGGAGTGGGGAATGGGCGGGGCCAGGTTGTCGCAAATTGTGCTGATGGGTAGCCTAGCTTACCGCTGTCCAATTACGGGAGTATGGCCAAGCTGTATTGCTACTGCAGTAATTGTACCAATTCAAAGCCATGTAGTATAGAACATGTTTGAAAAATAAAATGGAGCAAGCCAGAATAGTCACTGTGCTTAAAAAAGAGCAAACGTAAGATGGTGTGGAAAGGCCAGAGACCCTGAAATGCTTGAACATATCAAGCATATGATGAGAAATAAAGGCGAACCTATAGGTCCCAGATTTTAGGGTTTAAATTTATTTTAGTCTGCTGTAATGCAGACCATATGCATGGGGATGGGGGTTCTGAAAAGGCCAAATAATTCCTGTAGTGATTTAAACCAACAACCATGGTGAAAAACAGTAGCCTCTTACCAATAAATAGTGAGCCAGAATAGAATTTAAAAAATTGAGTGAGGACAGAATTACTGGAAAAACCTGACATAACCTGCCACTAAATATGACTGCCGTACAGCAGAGATGGTCAGAATTCATATTAATCTTGCTAGCCGAACGGAATGGAACACTAATTAGAAAGTCAATTAAGCTTTGGAAACTCTTATGATCAGAAGTAGGTAGGTCCAAATCTGTGTAGGTCCAAATCTGTGTAAGAGTAAGACCAGGTGGGAATATTTGTAAAATTGCTTGAAAGTCATGCTAAGTAAATAAAATGAATTATCAAACACTTGAACTAAGTAATTGCACAAAATAAGATATAAATAACCTGAAACAAAGAACAAGTGGAATTGTAATTTTAAACCAGTGAAACCATACCAGAAGATACATATAACTAATAATAAGCGTGGTGGTGGATTTTCTGTAGGTTGAGTATGTTTGTTATTGAGATAGTGGTGTTGAGTCCAGGGGTTTGTTAGCTTGGAGCTTAAGTTGCCAGTCTAGTTCTTTCTTTTCCAGTTTGTTGTAACTCCCTTGTAGCTCCTCAAATTCGAGGATATCCAAGGTATGGAAGCTTTAGTGGGTTGTTTTATGTCCGTGAGGTACCTAGTGATCCTGTTTTTTTTTTTTTTTTAAGCTTATTGATTATCTTGCCCACGTAAAATGCTGAGCATTTGTTGCATTGAGCCCAGTAGATGACTCCCTTTGTAGAACAATTCGCTGGAATTCTACCGTAGTAGGTTTTATTAGAATTCGGTCAATGGAACGAGCTTTTTTTGCTCATGAGGTGGCAATATGAGAATTTAGGCGGGCCACAGCTGAAAGTGCTGCATTTGGATTCAGTGGGTTCTGTAATTGTCAGAGAAGCTTGTTCCAAGTAGTCTCTTAGGTTTGTGCTCTTATGTTGAAAATGGGTTTCTATGGGATCACTTTGAGTGAGGGGTTATTCCTCAGGATGACCCAGTTATCTTTAATTGCTTTTGTGATTTGGAAATAGTCCATTGAGTAACTCGGGGTCATATAGTTCAAACTGGCTTTCTTTTTTATTACTGCGATATCTGTGGGTTTTGGCAATCTGTGGAAAATCCGCATAATGTTCCTTTTCAATAGCTATGGGTTCCAGGATGTTGATGAATTTCCCGCTCTAACCACAAGCTAGGAAATCTTTTTCAGAGTCCAGGAGGTTTTTTTTAAAGTCTGCAGTCTCCCTTGATACTCTTGCCATCCTTATGCCTTGTGATTTTTATCACGTTTTTTCTTCGTAATCAGGGGTGCATACCTTGTTGGTGCAGTAGTAAATTCACCCTTGTGGGCTTCCTGTATAGATTGTTGGAAAGGTGGTCATCGACTTTGGTGATAGTCAGGCCCAGAAAAATGCTTTATTTTTATCATGCCTGTTTTGTGAATTTAAGGAAGTCTGGATTTGTCTGTGGTCATAAAACTTGTAGTTCCCAGTCTATGTATTTCCGATACATACACTATATCTTTATCATCTGGAATGCTCAGATGGAGAACTACTCAAGTTTTATGACCACATAGAAGGGAGTCGCCTACAGGGAATGCAGCAAATGCTCAGCATTTTACATGGGCAAGACTATCAATAAGTTAAAAACCAGGATCGCTAGGCACCTCACGGACATAAAACCCACTAAACGCCCTTGCCAAGCACAACGCAACACCAGGACATTCAGTTTGTAGTTTCCATGTCTTGGATATCCTCAAATTTGAGGAGCTACAAGGGAGTTACGACAAACTGGAAAAAGAACTAGCCTGGCAACTTGATCTCCAAGCTAACAAACCCCTGGGCTCAACACCACTATCTCAATAACCAGTGTACTCAACCAATGGGAAATCCAGTGTACTCAACCAATGGGAAATCCATCACCACACTTACTAGTTTATTTGTATCCTCTGGTACGGTTTCACTGGTTTCCACTTGTTTATTTCAGGTTATTTATATCTTATTTTGTGCAATTACTTCAAGTGTTTGATAATTCATTTTATTTACTTAGCATGACTTTCAAGCAATTTTAGAAATATTCCCACCTGCATATGGGACCTGGTCTTAATCTCACACAGATTCGGACCTACCTACATAGACTAACTTCTGATCATATGAGTTTGACTCTTGACTTTTTCTAATCCCTCTTAAATGGCAGATCTGATGAAGCTATTTGCGAAAGCGCAGTAACATTGTGTTATTTCTAACATACCCAAGCATAAAGCTCGAGAGTTTTTTTCTGTTTTTATACGCATGTTTGTATTTGCGTCTCTTTACTTTTTTTTATTCATCTGCTTTGAGTTTATTTTTCATTATTTGGGTGTATTTTTGTTATTTTATGGTGCATTGATTCTATTTATTTTGAATTGACCACATTTTTCTACCTAGTAGCAGTAGAACTCGAATGTACTCTATTGAAACATGGAAGCTGGGATGGCGGCATTTCTGCATCCCATGCCACGTGGACTTCAGATGGCCGCTTCATAAAGACTCTTAAAGTACCTTAAAGTATCTAAAACAAGTTTTTTTTAATATAGAAGTCATGAACATTGAATGCGTAATGTAAGGTTTAATAATGAAGTATAGTAATAGACAATTGACTTCAGGGAGCCCACTGTCTAAGCCACCATATTCCCAGGTGTACTTATCACAAGTTATGCTCCATTATTGCAGTAATCACCCATACAGATCCTATTTCCACGTGTTCCATTCGGCTGGCAAGATTAATACAAATTCGGACTATTTCTGCTGTACGGCAGTCTCTTGTATATTTAGTTGCAGTTTTTGTTTTTTCTGCTAATTCTGTCCTCACTTTACTCTGGTTCACTATTTATTGGTAAGATGGTTTTTCACCATGGTGATTGATTTAAATCACTAAGGGAATTATTTGGCCTTTTCAGACCCCCCCCCCCCCCCCAATGCAGATGGTCTGCATTACAGCAGACTGAAATAAATGTAATCCCCTAAAACGTGGTACCTGTAGGTTCGCCTTTATTTCTCATCATATGTTTCATATGTTCAAGAATTTCAGGGTCTCTGGCCTTTCTGTATTTTATCTTATTTTTGCTCCTTTTTTTTTTTTTTTTTTTTTTTTTTAGCACCGTAACTATTCTGGTTTGCTCAGTTTTGTTTCAAACGTTCCATACAATATGGGTGTGAATTAGCTCAATTATTGCAGTAGCAATACGGCTTGGCAATACTCCTGTAATTAGGTAGCCTGGTTTACTGCCGTCCAGCACAATTTGCACACCCTGGCCCCTCCCAGTCCCCACTCCCTGGTATCCTCCCCCCATGGCATCCCATCAACCTCCACTCCCTGGTATCCTCCCCCCATGGCATCCCATCAACCTATCATGTCCCCCCCCCTTTTTGGCACCCTCTGATATGCACCAATGTTACAAAGGGGTGATTTTTGTCAGACCTATGTCTTTTTCCTAGAACCCAGCCCATTACTTAACGGTCCTCCCACTGTGCTACACCAATTACTGTGGGGTGTGGAATTCACCCTGCTACATCACTCCCTAGTAATCCCAGACCCTCAATTGGCACCCTTCCCCTTGGCGCCTTTTCTGGCATCACCAATGATATTTGGCTTATAGTAACCCCACCTCCATCCCGCTCCAATCACGTGGCTCCTTTACTATACCTGTCAGTGTCCAAAGTAGAGTTGGCGCCTTTTTCTCATTACCAATGGATGTTCTTCGTGTTTAACTGTTGCAGTCATCACACTTGGGTTATCTGCCTGCAGGTAGCCCTCAGTCGGCCCGAATACCAGATACTTGGTATTTTTGCGTCAGTTGCTGTCACTCCAGGACTGACGTCAGGTAGTCGGGTATAAAAACAGGCAGCCAACACCATTACATGAGTCTTTCTTGCCGAGGAGCCCGAAGCAGAAGCTGTTCGCGGAAGTACAGGTTAGCCACTACCTGAGTTTTTGTTTCCAAATTGAATCCTTCTCAAGTCTTCTAAAGCTAAGTACCCCATTGGGGATCCTTTTTTTCTTGCTCTGACCGATGTCAGAAAAAGTTAACAATTGTTTCGCCTGTGGAAAGCAAATACCACACCGAGATTTCCATTCTTACTGCATCACCTGTTTAGACCCAGATCACAACGCACCTCACTGTCTGTTTTGTGCCTTGTTCAACGCTCGAACTGTTAATCAGGCCCTTATTGTCGCTAAATACTTTTATTCTCTAGCTTCGTATTCCAAAATGGCTTCAGTAAGCCACCAGACTACCGGTTTTCCAAAAAAAATGTAAGGATAGACAGAGACCGCACAGGTCCAAAACTGCCAATGATGCTTCCGTTAAGTTAGTTGCCAGTTCGCTCGTACTCGGGCGCTTTCGCAGCCCCTGATGCCCGCTTCAGTGGATTCACAGGCCTCTACCGAGACCCGTTCAGAGTCGGGGATACCACGAGACTCTTCGACTATGGGACCTGCAGATGAGTCTACCTTGGAGGGTCTGGAGCCGCTGAGCACACACTGGCCTCTGAGGAAGTTCTTCGCACTACAGATATTTGACAGACTTCTTTCGCATCTTCAGTTCTGTCTAAAACTACTGAGTTTCTAAGGCCAAGAGTACAAGCTACGCCTAAAGAACCGGCGAACCTAACTCAAGCACCTGCTTCCTTGCCACAACATCAAATGCTTAAAATGGCAGAAGACAGCCTTCCCTTGCTAAGAGAGAGACCTGTCCCAAGCAGCCTTAACAGACCAAGAGTCCAACTCTGAGGTATCCGACTATGTGAAGGCATGCCTTTATCTGCTTATGAGGATTCCGATGCAGAGGAATGCTTCTCCTCCAGAGGATTTTTCTTTTGGTGAAACCTTGCATACTTTCTAAAGAGCATTTCCTCTGGGAATGCCAAGACTATCCTCAGTCCAAAAAGAGACTCAGAGAATTTCTAGATTTGCCACAGCATAGGCCTTTGACAATACCCCCAGTCCTGGATGTTGTGGATAATGTCTTTATGGAATCCACTCTAACTCATGATACTTTATCCCCTGCTCCTAGGAAGCCAGACTGGTACTACAGAGTTCCTGACACACATTCCTTTTCAAAAATCCTGCTGCTGACCCAGAGGTAATCTTCCAGGGGCCTTAAGGTATTGAAGCAACTACAGCCAATAATCCCACCCCTTCAGACACGGATTCCAGAGCTTTAGACAGATGGGATAAGAAAGTATACACATCTCTGCATCTCTCACCATTAGAGCTTTGAATTGCCAGTTTCACATGCTAAAGTACCAGCAATATATCATGGAACTTGAGCAATAATTTGCTACCTTTACAGACTGTGCAGAAAATAAAGAATTACAAGGGCTTATGCATTCTGCAAGCCAAGTCAAGAAACATACTTTGCAATGTGACTTTGTTGCCCTGCAAGATGCTTCTAGGGTGTCAGTCACTGGTTCTGTACTGAGAAGGCATGCTTGGCTTAAGAAGCAGACCTTGCCAGACCATGTCAGATCAAAATTATTATTAGACGCTTCTTTGAACAAGGACAGTCTATGTTTGGTACCAAAGCAGAAGAGGTTTTTAAAAAGATGGATGAAAAAGCTAAATCTATGCAGGCAGTGTAAGATTATTTGCAAGTACAGTCTCCTAGATTCAGTAAGCATTGCCCCTCGAAGCATTGGTCCTTCCCAGCCCCCTCTAGGCCATCTCAAACTAGACCCAGGGGAAACAGACCCCCCCCCCCCAAGACTACAGTCTCGGGGTATGCAGAGATCTAAGCAATGAAGTGCCTCCACTTCAAAAATGGGGAGTGCTAAGCCGCCCCCTTAAGGAAAGAATTCACAATGACACTTCAGCTTCATTCCCCACCTCTGCCCAACTGCTCATGGCCCTAGGAGGAAAACTTTCCCATCATGCAAAAAACTGGACTTGCATCATCAAAGACCGATGGGTCCTCAACATTGTATCCCAGCGGTACAGATTTTACTTCCATTCTCTGCCAACCCCAAAAGGGTTCCCAGACCTTCCAGCAAATCAGTGGGCAGAGGCACAAAACGAAGTTCAATCCCTGCTCTCCATAAGGGCTATTCAACCTGTTCCTGCAGAACAGATGGATCAAGAGTTCTATAACAGACTGTTCCTGGTACCCAGAGGAGGGCACCTGGCGCCCAATCCTAGATCTTTCCATTCTAAACACCTTCCTGGTGATACCAAAATTCAAAATGCTAACCTTTCAGCAACTTCTTCCTATGCTGGCCAAAGATGCCTGGTTAGCCCAGAATTGATGGACATGCTCCACCTAAAGAAAACCTTATCCCCTCGAGCCACACGCTCTGGGGATTTAAACCTCTCTACAACAATAAATAGGATGTGCTGGAGGGATAGATTCCTGTCCCATAGACTTCCCATGCTTTGAAACAAGATTCCAATCTACATTAGGCAGAGCTCCTCGCTAGCACTCTTTGAGAAACCTTGACTAGTGGATGGGAAACAAAGTTTACTCCTGGGATCACTTCAGTGGCTCTGATGGACAGAGGCACAGGGAACTAATCTAAGGGGGGCGGCGAAAGTCCGCACATTCTGGCTAGGCTTGTAGATGCTTTTGAGCAGATAGCCTAGTGCCTACCTATGAACCTTTAGACCTAAAAGAAGCCTAGTGCCTACCTATGAACCTTTAGACCTAAAAGAAGCCTATCTGCACATCCCTATAAGGGACTTGTGCAGAAAATGCCTACGCTTCAGGGCAGGATCTGTGCCTTAGTTCTTTGCACTTCTCTTTGGCTTATCCACTGCTCCCAGAGTATTCACACAATGCCCGTCTCCAGCCATTGCTTACAGCAAAGAGAAAAATTCAAATTTACCCATACTTGGATGACTGCCCGAGTCAGGCAGACAGTCAGGAAATGCTGACATTTTGTTTAGTTTTACCTCCCTGGGGTACACCTATCAATGAAAAGAAATCAAAAACTAGTCCCCAGTCGAAGATTCCATTTCTGGGAGCAAGCTTGGACACAGCATCCCAGATGGCATTCCTTACCATTTCTGGGAGCAAGCTTGGACACAGCATCCCAGATGGCATTCCTTAAGAGAGAAAAGCTATCTGCAAGGAAAATCTTGCAGGCCCTAGGGTTCATGGCCTCTTGCATACTACTAATTCCATATGCCAGACTGCCCACGAGGAAACTTCAGTGGTACTCAAGTCTTTGGTGCCAACATTCTTAGGACCCCTGGAAACTGTCATTCCTATCATATCTTGTCCAAGGACAGAGCTTCTTTGGTGGGCAGCAGCGTGCATCCGCAACAAGGGACTTCCTTTTACTCAACCCCACGTCACCCAGACCCTAACCACAGATGCATCAGACTATGCCTGGGGGGCACACCTGGACGATAAGTGCATTCAGGGCCACTGGAGCCCAAGTCAGATTCATCTGCACATCAGCCAAAGAGTTGCTAGCTGTTCAGCATGCTCAAGCAGCTTTCAGATCGCTACTCTCACCAGGATCCCTGCTAATAAAAACAGACAACACCCACAGTTGTGTTGTATCAATAAGCAGGGAGGAACCCACTCTTACCCACTATGCAGGCTAGCCATGGCCCTGTGGAACACTGCCTTGGACATGCAGGTCCATCTGCAAGCTCAATTCCTGCCAGGCAAACAAAACTCACTGGCACTCTTGAGCAGAAATCTCGTAGACCCACACGAGTGGCAATTGGAGCCCAGCACTTTCAGCCTTCTGATTCAGAAATGGGGGACCCCAGAGGTGGATCTCTCTGCCTCCCCTACAATCACTAGCTCAGCAAATTCTGCACCAAGACACCTCACAGCAGGGCCTGGAAAGTGGATGCCCTATCCTTCCAGTGGGTAAACCTCTGTCTGTGCATTTCCTCCTCTGTCCCTTCTCTCAAGAGTATTGCTCAAGATAAGATGGGACAGACCAAGGGCAATCCTGATTGCCCTGGACTGGCCATGCCAGCACTGGTACCCACTACTGCACAGCCTGTTACAGATGCCACCCTGGCACCTACCCCAGAGCCCAACCCTCCTCGCACAGCATGAGGGGGGGACAGATCTTGCATCCATAACTGCAAACCCTGAATCTTGCAGCCTGGCTTATTCCTTGAAATCTCCCCCAGTGACCAGCCTAAGCATGCAGGTGCTGGATGTCATTCTGGAAGCCACAAGACCCAGTACAAGGAAATCCTATGCTGCTAAGTGGAAGAGGTATTGCTCCTGGATTCAATCTAATGGAGAGGACACAACTCTGCCCTCCCTACCTCTAATCCTGGACGACTTAGCAGATTTACTCCACAGAGGCCTATCCTTCTCCATTAAGATCCATGCCTCTGCCATCTCTGCTCATTATAACATTTAGCCACACCTCATCTCTTACCCTCTCATCAAACAGTTCCTTAGAGCGGCAAACAATTTAAGGCCACCAAGGAGAGCTCCCACCCCTGCTTGAGACCTTAACTTAGTACTGGAAAAGCTCACGCTACCCCCTTTTGAGCCTGCAGAATTAAAATTCCCCTCTCGGAAAATAGCCTTGCTTCTGGCCATTGTCTGAGCTTCGAGCACTGATTGCTCTGGAACCCTTCATTATTTTTCATGCTGACAAGGTTTCCCTCGGGACTAATCTTCCTTTATGCCTAAAGTGGTGTCCAATGTGGCTCTCAACCAATCTATCAATTTGCCAACCTTTTTCCCTGATCCTCAAAATAAAGGGGAAAGAATCCTGCACTCCTTGGACATGCACAGACAGCTCAGATTCCACCTGGACAGGACTAAGCCAGTCAGGAAATCTGACCAGTTATTACTCAGTTTTGCACCAGGGACAGAGGGCAAGGCCATCTGAAAACAGACCATTTCCAAATGGATAGCCCACTGTATCCATTTCTGCTACAAATACCATGGGAAACCAACCCCTCAGGGGATCAGAACACATTCCATTAGGGCAACATCTACCTCTACAACATTCCTCAGGGGAGTCCCTACCAGGGACATATTCTGGAGGCTGCTACTTGGAGTTCTGTACACACGTACACACATTCACCAAGCATTACCACCTGCCTATATTTTCCAAATCCAGGCCAGGGTTTGCAATTCTAATGTTTGATTCTGGACTCAGAATGTAACGAAAAATTTTTTTACAACGTTTTGTAAATTTTGTTACATTATCGCATTCAGTTCTTTAATATCACAAAACAGATACTATTACTCCTACTGGTATTTACAAATGTCCTAAGACTGATTGATTAAGCATGTATATAGTACTGTACAATAGGATGTAAACTGTTGAAGCAATTCAGTGATGTCACCTGTGTGTGTGTCCAATCTGTTATAATACTGGTATTCCCACCAGGTATATATTCTCCAACTGTATCCTAATTTTGTCTGTAAAGTACTCAACTGCCAGTTAAACTCAAGACTGTGAGTTGCTTCCGGTGTTGCTTTAATCTTTATTTTATTTTTTTTTACTTTAGTTTGTGTTTAGTGTGTTCAGTGTTGTTGTCTGGTATTTTTATTTCAGTCTTTCTATTAACTCTGTATGCAATCCATGAATCTTTTCAATTGAATATAATTGAACTTATTGCAATATTTACTCGCTGTGGTTTAATTTCGGTAGTCTTCATAAGAACACAGTAAAGTAGAAGACTTCATGCAGGTTATGTTTTCTCTTTAAGGGACTTTACCTCTGTGTAAAGTACTGGTTGTTTTGGTTAAGATGGGGTACATCAGCAACGACATGGTAGGCCAGTAGCATTTTTCCTGGCAGGGCAGAATGCATTGCGCCTTTAGGAGTCATTTGGGGAAAGTTTGCTGAAACTTGAAAGCAATAGAAATGAGTCTTTCATTTTGTAGTTATGTTAGCGCCGATGGTGCATCTTGCAGTCCAGACACTATTTTGGCTGTATTACTGCAAGCGCACCGTTCATTGAGCTGATGCAGAAACCATGCTTTGTACAGTAAAGCTATTGTTTGTTTTGTTTTACAGTTGATACAAGTTGTTAATTGTATATTGTGTTATCTGGCTGTGCAGAGCTAGTGCCTCAAGTGAAGGGTAGGAGACAGGTGGAAGAGGAGGAGGATGATATCTGGAAGAGTTTGCTACTTTGAAGCAGTTTTTGTATTTAAAAAATGTTAAATTGGTAAAAAATGTTAAACTGGTAAAACGTCCATCATCAGACTTCCTTGCTTTGTATGTATTTATGTTGTGTGTGTAAAAGTTAAGAATAACATGCTCATTGTGCTACTTGAAGTTTGGAGAAATTGCAGACTTGCACAGCATGATTCCATTTTTATAAATCAAACCTTATAATTTCTTGTGTTGATGTTTTTGTAGGACTGGTGCGAGATGATACACTGTGTGAAGATGATGATGTCAAAGAAGCAGTGCGGAGACTTCCAGAGAGGCTTTACAATGACAGAGTGTTCCGCATTAAGAGAGCATTGGATTTATCTTTGAAGCATCAGATACTTCCAAAGGATCAGTGGACAAAATATGAGGAGGTAAGATTAAGGACTAGGGTTTTTTAACTGAAAAGTAATGCTGGACTTGTGTTGACTCATGAACAACTTCATCAAATAAACTGGATTCTACATGTAAATGCCTTGGACTGCATCATGTACATCTTTATTTTCTATAACCTTTTCTTATTTTGATCTGCTTTTACATTTCTACAGTGATATAAATGGAATTCATTACTGTGTACACTGTCAGCTATTCTAGCATAGAGCATTCGGTAGGAGGTTAGCTTGTTGAGCAGTGTGCTGATTCTTTGACTCTGCTGCTTATCCAAGGGTGTGGTGTATTGGCTGTTTATCCTGCAAATCTCTAAGTTCAGTATAGTTTCTTAAAATATATGTAGTGGACTTGATAGCTTCCACTATGAACATGTATTAAGCATGCAGTAGTGTTGCAATGGGAAGCTTGTTTTCACACACATTCTCTCTGCAGAGCTCTGAAATCCACGGTGTTTCAAGACAGATTCTTGCCAGTTATTAGAAGCCACTGTAAACAAATCTACTATGAAACGAAAATAAAATGCCACAAACTGCAGAAAAGTACTTTTTGCAGGTGGCAGTCCTCAGTTGCACCTCCACAGAAGTGGCATATTGCCCCTCCCCTTTTCAATGTGTATACTAACTCTGTGCTAGCACAGCTGTGATGAAAACAGACTTGTTTGTCTTTCGGCTTTTCCCTGTTAGGGGTCGCTGCAGTGGAACTCCGGTCTGCTAATGATTGGCAGTTTTTTTTTATGGTTTTGAGTTGCCAGCCCGACGCTCAACCTTCAACGAAGGCACACCCATTGAAAGCATGTCTTTTGAATGCCCACTCGACCACAGGGAGGACATGCAGACTCCACACAGAAGGCACTCCCAAGCTGAGAATCGAACGGGAGAACTTCTTACTGTGAGGCAACAACGCTACCGCTGCACCACCGTGAAAGACTTGTGATGAAAACAGACACTGAACCCAAAAATAAAAATCCACATTTATGGAATGCCACTTAAATAAAACAAATTGACAGTGCACATGCAACAAAAATCAACAAAAAAGCGCTCCAGATTTTAAAGAATTTGTAGTGGTATATAATAATAACTACGATGTTGACTACATTACTGACCACCAGAATCTAAACTCTGTGTTCCCCCAAACTGCAAAGTTAGTCCTGTTCAATAAAATAGGAAGTTAGGAATTCTGTTTTGCTCAAACGAGTTTTAAAATTAACTCTACATTTCCTATAGTAAATGTAGCATTGTCTATGCCAGCTGATAAGTACTTTCCCCAATGTACAACACACTGCTCTTTGAATTCTTTTTGATATTCAGCAGAGAGGTGAGGGAGATCCTTGTGGATCAGTGCTCTACCTTTAACAAATAAGTGTGTAATTAGATTATTTTTTTCTCTCATTAGCACAATACCCACTTTGATTCTCTCCACTGGTAGATTTCTGAGTGATCTGGTGGGGGTGGGGGAAGCAGTGGAGAAGCAATGACCGATAGCAGTATGCTCATTGTAGAGTAAATGGAAGACAATTTGAAACCTCATGTATAACTTTGTTAAATTATGTCATCAATTTTTACAGTTCTTACTGTTTCATAAATCACTTTAATATTTCATTGTATTATACAGTGGTAGTAAAAGATATTAGATTACTAAAACTTGGATGAACTACCCATTTAAAGTTTCCAACATCCTCTTGAAGGTGGTTGTTGTCTTTTGGCTTTTCCCAGTTAGGGGTCGCCACAGCAGAACTCCGGTCTGCTAATGATTGGCAGTTGTTTTTTATGGTGTCGAATTGCCAGCCCGACACCCAACCTTCAACTAAGGCACGCCCATTCAACGCATGTCTTTCGAATGCCCACTCGACCGTTGGGAGAACATGCAGACCTCCACACAGAAGGCACTCCCAACCCAAGCCGAGAATCGAATGGAAGAACCTCTTGGTGTGAGGCAACAACGCTACTGCATAAAAATTGGCTGTTAATTTTTTTTTTCTTGATGTTATATGCTCCAAAGTATGACCTTTTAAACATTGTGTAGCTCTCACTAGTGCTTATCCTAAAATTATTGGCTTTTAAACATTGTGTTTTGTCTGTAGTCTTTATCACAATAATATTTATATATGATGCAATATAAAAAAAACAGTTTGGATATTGTAAATGCAAATCCGTGTTAAATTTGTTGATTGTAGCTTGTGCTTGTTAAATCTTCTGTGAAGCTTAATGCCTGTAAAAGGCATAAGCAGTTGTCTGGAAGTAGACCTGCTAGTTTATTTTATGAAGCTAATTTGTTATGAATCATACAGTTTCTAGTAGTATTACCTTGTCTGTCACAAGAGATATTGTGCAGAAGTATTTTAGAAAGTAATCCTTCGGTACTAATCAGTACCTGTAACAATACTAACCGGTAATCTTTTATATTCTTGCTAGGATTCACTACTAAAAATGTACAAGTAGTATACTTTCAGAAACTTCTTAAAGTTCTTTGCCACTCAGTATAGGTAGCCGTCCTATCCTTCCTATTTTAGTAAGACTTCAGTGGCACTTCTTGTACGTCCCCATCTGAAGACATTTTCGTTAAATGTTTGTTTTAAGAATCTATTTTCATAATACTCATTTTCTTTTTTAAATGCAAGAATTCAGTATGTTAGACTCTGCCATGTAAAACTGTGTCTTTAAGTTGTTGTCTTATTGAGTAGTTTACAAGTCCTGTTTGATCGTCATATTGATCATTGCTGCAGTAGTCTTGGCTATATGGGTTATATCCTGGCATGGATATAACAGCAGTTCAGGTTCCAAAGTTTCAGGACACCTTTCACACGCTTAGACCATTAGGCAACATACACTGTTGGAAACTCCTGGTGTTCTGGCTGAAGTGTGATTCTCAAACAATCTGGGAATATATCGCTGATTGATAAGTATATTTCTTGGTATTTTAACCTTTGAGTTCTGCATTGTCTTAATTTTGCATGACTGAAATATTTTTTTGTTTTTTGCCTGACTGAATTATTTTATATATTTTCAGGAATCGTTTTCTGTTCTCATCTGTCCTGAAACTGGGCCCCCTGCCTTCCCGTCTTATTCTTGTAGTGGTGTAATAGTTGGTGGCTTTGCAGTTGCTCGCCCCTACTGTAAATTTGATCTGGGACACCCCTCCCAGTCTAATGTTCACTCTACTTAATACAAAGAGAACATTTGAGAAGGCCAACCCACTTCTTCTCCCCTTGCACTTTTCTAACAAAAAAATGCACTTTATTCATCTGCTTTTACTGTATTTGTGTTTCTACCTACTTTTTTATTGTATTTATGCTGCTGCATTTATTACTGCTTGATTAAATTGTAGCTGTTCTAAGCCTGCTGGTTTAAGCACTTGGGGCTTCAGATCAGCTATGTTACATTATATAAGGTTTGTGGTCTGCACTGTTGTGGCAGGACAGGTAGCCTACATCCTAAGTTGAGAATTGATGATTGAAGGCTCAGTGTCTGTTCTAAAAGCGTATTAAGCACTCTGGATTCAGACCAGTTATTTTACATTAAGTAGGTTTGTGGTCTGCACTCTTTTGGGAGGAGAGGCTAGATTCTGCCCTTCTGAGCTGGGAATTTCTGGTTTAAAGGCTTATTGTGCCTGCTTATTTGAACTGTTTCTGAAGTTGGTGTGCCTTGTTTGCTGTAGCATAGACTAGATTCAGGCTTGCTGAATCTAGCTTTGTTTGTATAACTTGAGCACTAATCCATGCCATCTTTTTTGGAAAAGGTTACCCTGCACCCTAGTGGCAGGAGTGTGCAGTTGGAACTTGTTTGATTTGAAGACTACTGGAACCAGGGCTCAGTCTTGAGCTTTTTTACTGGTAATTGGGTAATTTGTTTAAATCAGTTTGCTTGTTTTCTTTTGAAGTTGCGCTTTATTCGTGTGCTTTTATTGTATTTGTGTTTCTTCTTGCTTTATTAATTTATATTGCTTTTGCTGCTTGTTCTTACAAGTACTTTATTCCATTTATTCTGCTGCATTTATACTTAATTGCATTTATTCTACTGCATTTATTACTGCTTGTTAGTAACCTGATTAAATTGCAACTGTTATTCTACGCCTTTGGTTTAAGCACTTGGGCTTCAGACCAGTTGTTTTATATTTGAAGGTTTGTGTTCTGCACTGTTGTGGCAGAACAGGTAGCTTACATCCTTTTAAGTTGGGAGTTGCCAATTGAAAGCTTAGTGTCTGTTCTAAAAGTGCATTCGTTCTGGTTTAAGCACTTGGGCTTAGGGCCGGTTTATTTTACATTAAGAAGGTGTGGTCTGCACTCTTGTGGGAGGAGAGGGTATATTCTGCCCTTCTGAGCTGAGAGTTTCTGGTTAAAGGCTTCACGTGCTGACTTATCTGAACTGTTTTTCTTTCTGAAATTGGTATGCCTTGTTTGCTGTAGCATAGACTAGATTCAGACCTGCTGAATCTAGCTTTTTGTATAACTTGAGCACTAATCCAGGCCATCTTTTTTGGAGAAAGTTCCCCTGCACCCTAGTAGCAGGAGTGTGCAGTTAGAACTTATCTGATCGAAGAATGCTGGAACAGGGCTCAGTTTTTTTAGCTTTTTATTGGTTAATTGGTTTGCTCATTTGCTACTGCTATACTACTCCACAGTAAGTACAAATATGACTGTCATTGTCCATGTTGGTGTGAGTGACCCAAGATGTACCTCCCTGGACTACATGAAAAGAGATGTGGAGGAGCTCTCTGATCTTTTAGCCCAGGCAGGTATGACCCTAGCCCTGAGTAGCATCCTGCCATCACCCAGAATGATACCACAGTACAAGGGCAAAATGATAGACTTTAACAGTTGGCTAAGCTTCTGATGTCATTCTAAAGGGATCCAGTATCTGTCTGCCTGGGATGACATGATCGACTGACCACAATGCTTTGCCAGTGATGGGCTGCATCTGTCGCCCTTGGGATTCTGGTTACTGGCTAAGGCTCTTGCCACCTCTATAGTGCCTTTTTTAGGCAAGGCTCAAATGACACATTCTCCACCATAACAGGTACAAGCAAGCAAAATCTGAGGGTAATTCTACTCAATGCTAGAAGTCTAAACCTCAAAGTGCACTCACTCAAAGCACTCCTTAAATTGGCGAACATCAACATCTGTGCAGTGGCAGAGACCTGATTCAAGGCTCCAGAGAACACCCCTACATTACCAGGCTATAATTCATACCACACCTTTCGGCCACCTAACCTGGACCAAAGCACTAAAGGAGCAGGTGTGTCCATATTCATTAAGGATATCCACACCTCCAGGCTAGTTGCTCAGCATAATGCAGCCTAGATTATTCAAGTGCAATTAACTCTGGGCAAGACCACAATCTAAGTTTAGCTTGCTACAGATCCCCCCACAATGCCCCAGGATTCCCACTTCTTGAGGCAGTGGAAAATATTAGGGTACAACCTAACATCCTAATAATGGGCGATTTCAACTTCCCCACCATTAACTGGGAAAACTACTCTTGTACCAACTCTCTTGCACAGTGTTTTCTGGAATTCATAAATTTCAACACCTTGGATCAACTTATCCACACCCCTACCAGGAGCAGCAATATCCTAGACCTGGTTATTACCAACATGGGCTACTGGTGTTCCACACCAGAGATCAGTTTCTTGTTGGTCAGGTCCTACCACAAGCTAATCACTCTAAACATCCACATCCCACTCTCACCCACCATTAGGGGAAACTACTGTAAAAAGTTTCTCCAAAACCAACTTCACGCTTCTTAAGACAGAAGTGGCAAACTTCACGACGCCCATGCAGATGGACAATAGAGGTACGACTGCTGAATGCTACACAAATGCACTTTATAGGCACTTACACAAGTGCATGGATCATGGTATCCCTAACAGAACCAAGATGCTATCCTCCAAAAAAAAGAAGCCAGTGTGATGGTCCTCTGCCATAAACAAACTCTACAACAGAAGAAAGAAACTGGTGCAAAAGAGAGTAAAATCCCATGATTGGAGGAACTCCCTGGTCAGCCTGAGTAAAAAGCTGAGATCCCTCATAAGTCATCCAAAGCTAGTTACGAAAACAAAATTGCCACCGTTTCTAAAGACCACCACAAAGCATTCTATAGCTACGTCAAGAATCTCACTGTCAACACTCGGATCTGCTCGGAGTTGCAGCACAATGGCACTAAATATACAGAACCAACTGATATTGCCAACATCCAGACAGGTTCATTGCTAACTTTACCCCCCCTCACCCCGTGAAGGGCCCATCTCTATACCGGAAGAATGCAAAGTTCCTGTAATCACGGCTGCACAGGTAAAAAAACTCACTTTCCAAAGACAAGAACACAACCTCCATGGACCTGACAACATCCCAAGCTGTGTTCTACAGAAACTACTGAACAAACTGGAACCCCACCTAAGTACCATGATCAATCATAGCCTTACCTCAGGCTTTGTGCCCACTGAATGGAGCACAGCGACTGTTATCCCACTCCATAAAGGGTGATCCATCACAGACCCTGGGAACTACCGTGCCATTAGCCTGAGCCTGGCCTGCAAGGCCATGGAACGTATCATCATGGAACTTATAAACAGACATTGGTAATCTCCAAACTCTTGGACCCCATCCAGTTCAGGTTTTTAAAAGGCAGATCATGGCTCCTAAACTTGGACATCTTTGAAGCAGTCACCAAAGCTGTAGATGAGGGTAAGGTGGTTCACACAGAATATCTACATCTCACCAAGTTTCGACACCATCCCTCACTCTAGAATTTTAGATAAACTCACTAAACTAGGTATGAATCCCTATGTCACAAGATGGGTTGTGAACTGGCTCACTGACTGTTACTTTCACGGTGTGGGTTCAGACTCCAAATCTGGCTTCAGACCATTGACAAGTGGAGTAACACAGGGTTCAGTCCTGGGTCCTGTCCTGTTAGCCTGTACTTCAGAGAAGTAGATACCAAACATAGAAGGTCTTTGGCTAACGAAGTTCGCAGATGACTGCAAACTAGGAGCCATAATCGAAGCTCTTAACAATGTGGGCATCCTACAAAAGAGCCTCATTGAGACAGATGCCTGCTGTCAAAGCCATGGCCTCAAGCTCAGTGCCAAAAAGTGCATTGTCATCCCTTTTGGTAAAAACTCTGTACCCATGAACTACCACATAGGCGGTAGTCTAAGACCATAAGTGTGATGTGACCTTGGGACACAGGTGGACAGTAGTCTCTCCTTTGATAATCACACCGCCACAGTAGTCAGGAAATCCTTCTATGTGGCACACCTAATCAGAAAAGGTTTCTCATCCAGGAAAAAAGAGGTCAGTGTTACCCTGTACTCATCACTCATTAAACCCATTAATGCCCCTTTTGGTATATACCTCACAAGACATCTAAGACCACTGGAAAGGCCACAGCAATGCCTCAGAGGATTACCGGCCTCAAACAGATGCCATCTGCAGACAGTCTCAAAAAAACTCCAGCTTTACTCGGTCACATATTGCCTACTCAGAGGTGATCTGTCTAACATACAAAGCTATGTCAAACCCAGAGTTGTTGCACATGCTTCACTTTAAGAAATCCCAATCCCTCCGAGCTACACGCTCTAGGGACCTAAACCTTGTCACCACACTAAATGGAACATGCTGGAGGGTAGATTTCTGTCTCAGAGACTTCCCATACTCTGGAACAAACTACCTATCTATATCAAACAAAGCTCCTCATGAGCACTCTTCAAGAAATATCTTGATTTGGATGGGAAATGAGAAATTCACCCTGGGGATCACTTCTGTGGGTCTGCTAGACAGGGGCGTAGGTAAATAATTTTCTTCGGCGCCGAAAGTCAGGGTTCTGTTTTGGCTAGTCTTATATAGGCCCAATAGCCTGGTACCTACTTATGAACCTATGAACTTGAGCTGAGTTGTCTAAAAGACAGGTTTGAACAAACCCTTCAGAACGAAGAGCGCACTCCTCTGCAGGCTGTCGGCTATTGATAGTCAGCTTGTTCTGTGTCATATTGGGCAGATAAGTTCCTTTTGGGGGAAAAGCCTTTTGCAATTAAATATTTAAGTTATTTTTCTTAAGAGTTTGAGTTTCAATGGACTCTCTTGAGACTTAACTATATATTTATTTCCTGTTTAGTTTACAAGATGTTAAAAAAAAAAAAAAAAAAAAAAAAAAAATATATATTTTTCTCCGGAAAGTCTTTTTACCTTTTGGGGCTGGCAGAGTGTATTAGTGCTTTTTACTATTTTTCATTGGGTGGGGGGTGATCTCGTACAACTTAGTTTTACTGGTTTGTGCTTGCTTGTTTTCCCTAAGAAAGAGGCACCATTTTCGGCTTGAAAATGGAACAATCTACCAGTCCCACAGTTGGTCCATTTTCAGCCACACACAAAAAAAAAAATAAATAAAGTTAAGCAAATGGCCTTTGCCACCACAGCAGGCTAGCAGTTTGCCTCCGCTGAAGGTGTGCGAGACTGCTGTGGCCAAAGGTGGTTCCCCAGACCACTCCTCTTTTACCCTGAATCCCTGCAGACACTGAACTTGGGTTACCCCATTCGCTGTGGCTGTTGGAGTCCCCCTCACTGGGTAAGGGAGAGAGTCTTGTCTGTTCTGGGAGAAGGGTAGGGAAGTCTTCCCTGATTTACTCCAGAATGTTATGCCCGTTCCTGGAGAAGCTGCTGTTTCATTAACCTTGTGGCCTCTCATTTCCAGCCAGAAAGAAACCGAAACCTTAAGTGTCTGCTTCTGCTCAAATTTCCGTGGGTATAAGTACTTTATTTTGTCTCTCAGGCTCTTATTCAAGTTATTTATCCTTAAGTTGATTTGTGGTAAAAGAATTCAGAATCTTGAATCTCTTCAGCAAAAGAGGTATTCCCTTTTTCTAACAGGAAGATGAAGGAAGAGCTGCAGGTTTTTTTCCTCAGATCTCGCAAGATGCAGAGGACAGCATGTTATCTAATCCTGCTTGTGTTGATCTTTTGCTGAGACTGTTTGCAGAATGTGCCAGAGTATTCAGTGGGAGAATGCTGATGTTACTTATTCCCTCAAACAATACAGTGAGCTGTTACAAACGGAATTTCCATAACCTTCCCTAATGTGTCCTGTGCGGTCAGCATTCAAGGATGGGTGTCACTTCCTGAAACTTTCTTGATGGCCTACTGCCCCTAAAAAAAGTAAAGTTCTTCAGTCTTTCTTATTTATTCACTCAACCCAAACCTAACCTAGCGGCTATTGCTTTAGTTAATTCCAATCCTGCACTTTGATAAGGATGGTAAAACTATGGAGAAAAAATGTATACTACCTTGACTTTAAGAATTTTGAATTTTCAGGCTCGCGTTTAAGTTTATTCTGACTAATTATGAAAGTATGAGGAATATTTTGTCTGCATATTCTTGTGGGAAAATCTGTTTTAAATTTAGTTTTTTTTATTCCACAGGTCACAACTCCGTTTCCAGTGTGTGTGTGTGTGTGTGTGTGTGTGTGTGTGTGTGTGTGTGACACTGTTGATATTTCCAGGGCTATAGTCACTGGTCCAGTTTTGAAGATGTTTTCCTGGTAGCATTCTCTGAACTTCCCAGAATGTGAAAAATGAAATTTTAAATTCTTCATTGGGTAGTGATTTGTCCCTCTGCTCCAGAGGTCATCAAAATGTGATGGTGAGGGTGTGAGCTGATTTGAGGGAAGATTTCAGATTTTTCAGTCCTCCTCTTCCAAATTTTCCAATGGATTATTTTACCCCCTCATCCGATCTTTGGCAAGAAGGGAAGTAAATAGTCTTGGCAAAATGCTGAAAGACTTAAGAAGCAGAAAGAAGGCTGGAACCCCCTATCCCAAAGCAAAGTACAGTCTAACAAGTCAGAATGATTATTTAAGGGATAACTACCCTCTCCCCCAAGGCAGTCACTTTTTTTCCTTTCCAGAAAGTGACTTTCCACTTGTTTGTTTAGCAGCAGGTATCTTCAGAACCCATTTGTCAAAGTCCATCAGGGTTACAGATGGTAGGAGGAAGCTCATCCTAATTGGTCATCCACCAGACCAGATTCCAGTTTCCTCCTGCCATTGAACTTATGTTGCCTCATGGTGTAATACAGTTCCTCTTTCCTAATGTGGGGAACATTTTTATTCAAGGATGTTTTTTGGTGCCAAAGAAAGAAGATGCCTGAAGACTTATTCAGGATTTTTATTTCCTAATCCAGTTGGTGATGGTACACAAGTTGAAAATGCAGTTACTTTGCAACCTTGTTACATCTTCTTCCTTATGTAAGATGTTCATCATGTTACACTGCTGCAGTCATCACACTTGGGTTATCCTGCCATCAGGCGGTCCCGCAGTCGGCCAGAGTTCCAAAATCTTGGTCCGGCGTCTGTTGCTGTTGCCTCCTTCCTGACGTCAGCGCGACAGGGGTATATAAGATGCAGCCGATGCCATTTTCTTCAGTCCTTCTTGCCGCGTGATGCCCGAAGCAAAAGCAGTTCGCAAGTGCCAGTCGGCCGTCTCCTGAGATTTTCATTCCGAATCCAGAACCAAAGTCTTCTACAAAGCTAAGTACCCGTTGAAACTTTTTCTTGCCTCAGACTGATGTCAGTAAAAGTTAATAACTGTATTTCTTGTGGGAAGCAAATACCTCATAAGGATTTCCATTCCTATTGTATCCCATGCCTAGGCCCTAACCACGACGTTACTGGTTGTCGGTTTTGCACTAGGTTTAACAAACGCACTATTAAACGTCGGTTTGATTTTGCCCGACATTATTTTGGTAGAAAATTCAATTATACCATGCTGTCGGAACTTCCGACGACCGGAATACACAAAAAGTGCAAAGACAAGGATAGGCCTCCAAGGCCCAAAACTGACGAAGCCTCTTCTAGGCCAGTCACCGGTTCTCCGGTTTTCAGCGAGGTGCCTTCGCAGCCCCCGACTACCGCTTCTGTAGAACCACAAGCCGCCTCTGACTCCCACGTGTTGATGGCTGGGCCTTCAGACGCACAAGCTCTTCAGCCTACCGAGACTAACCTTTCAGACTGATCCGGAGTAGCTGAGCAACCCACAGCTACAGAGGGCGTCTTCAGACCTACTCAGTTAAGCATTAAACCCTCAGCTAAGTCTAAGCCTCCTTTAAAGTCAAAGAAACAAATACAGCACTCTCCAGGACAGGCCTTCATGCCTAAAAAAAAAACAAATGCTCAAAATGGCCGAAGACCTAATTACTCTGATCAGGGGTCCCATCCCCCTCCTGATAAAAGGCCTAGACAGGATGCAGACTATGACTCATCTGACCAGGTGTCCATCTATTCTGATTCATCCTCAGACCTAGGATACTCTTTACCCCCTTATGAAGATTCTGATGCTGAGGAATCAGTTCCATCATTCTCACCGCCTGAGGACTACTCCTTTTGGGGAAACATTACATACCATGAGGGAGCATTTTCACTGGGAAGTCCAGGATTACTCAGAATCCAAGAAAAGGCTCAGACTTCCTTTTATTACCTCAACACAGACCCCTTGCTATAAACCTGACCGATACTACAGAGTCCCTGACTCGCATCAATTTCTGTATAAAAGTCCTGTCGCTGACCTTGAAACTATTTCTCCGGGACCCAAAGGAGTTAAGGCCTCATCAGCCAAGAATCCAGTTTCCTCTGACAGAGATTCCAGAGCATTAGACAGATGGGGAAAGAAAGTGTATACGTCTGCAACTTTAGCAATGAGAGCCTTAAATTGCCAGTTTCACATGCTAAAATATCAGCAATTTTTACTGTCTGTTAAAACAAAAAATGCTTGCAGAAATCCAATCCTCCTAATTTTAAAGAAATGCAGGATTTATTGCATGCAGCTGAACAAGTGGGAAAGCATACTTTGCAATGTGGTTTTGATTCTCTAGAGGCCCCCTGCAGAGCAGCAGTTACAGGCTCTGCCATTAGACGTGCTTGGTTAAAAGAACATATGTTACCAGACCACGTTAAAACAAAATTACTGGATGCACCTTTGCAGCAGGATGTGTTATTTGGAGTTGAGGCAGAAGAGGTATTAAAGAAAATGGAGGATAAGGCAAAATCTATGCAAACTGTGAAGGATTTCTTACAGGTTCAGCCTCGTAGATTTAGCAGAAACTGGCCAACTAAGAATTGGTCCTTTCCAATTACAGACAGACCTCAGAGGGGAAGATACAGACATCCAAGAGGTAGAGGTCAAACACAAGGTCCTTACAGGCCTCGACAATGGGTTGCATCAGACCAGAAAGAAGGGCCACAACCATATAAAAAGCAGCTCCAGTGACTTTCCACTACAGCTGCCAAACGAATCCTTCTTGGCAGCCCCCTTGGGAGGAAAACTGGCACTCTTCTACCACAATTGGCAAATGATCACCAAAGACAAATGGGTTCTCAACATTGTATTTCAAGGTTACAGGTTCCACTTTCTCACACTGCCAAGGTTAAAAGGAATGCCAAATCTGCCACCAAATCAGTGGGCAGAGGCTCAAAAACAAATTACAGCACTCATGGATATGAGAGCTATTCAAAAGGTACCATCACAGGAGCAAGGACAAGGATTTTACTCAAGACTTTCTGGTACCCAGAAAGGACAAAGCCTGGAGGCCCGTTCTGGATCTTTCATCTCTAAACACTTACCTGGATGTTCTGAAATTCAAAATGTTGACATTACAGCAGCTTCTTCCCATTGCTAGGCAAGAAAGCTTGGTTCGTGACTTTGGACCTCAGAGGCATACCTGCATGTCCCTCTCAGACAAAACTGCAGAAGATACCTCGGATTCATAGCTGGTTCAATGCACTACCAATTCTCTGCACTGCCCTTCTGCTTATCTACTGCGCCCAGGGTCTTCACAAAGTGCCTGGCACCAGTAATTGCATTTTGCAGACTGAAAGGAATTCAAATTTATCCGTACCTGGACGACTGCCTGATTCAAGCAGAGAGCAAGGGCATTCTTCTAAAGCACCTGGCATTTGTAAAAAAAAAAAAAAAAAAAAAATTAAGTTGCCACCAATTACTTGCCTTTAACAGGAGTTTCAATGGTGGGCTCAAGCTTGTCACCTCAAGGGGCAGCCTTTTACGCAACCCACAGCCAGGCAAACACTGACAACAGATGCATCGGATTATGCCTGGGGAGCACACATGGCAGGCAAAGGTACTCATAAAAGCCATGCAGGAAGAGCCAAAGATGATCCTGATTGCACCAGACTGGCCACGCCAGCACTGGTACCCAATCTTAAGGAGCTTAGCACAAGAACCACCCTGGATTTTGCCTCAAATCCCACATCTGCTGACTCGGCACAACAAACAAGTACTACACAGCCAGCTAAAGACCTTAAACCTAGTCGCATGGAAGATTCCTTATTCAAGCAAGCAGTGCCTCTCTCCAAAGCTGTTATGGATGTCATTCTGGAGGCCAGAAGGCCTAGTACCAGGAAAACCTATTTGGATAAATGGAAGAGATTCTGTGCCTGGAACCAAGCTCACAGCCTTGACCCTCTTGTCCCAAACATTCCTCGGATACTGCAATACTTGACTGAGATGCTGGACAAAGGACTCTCCTTCTCATCCATCAAGATCCACGCCTCTGCCATCTCTGCTCATTGCAACACTGATCCACCAATTTTCCCAAATCCTCTGTTAAAACAGTACCTCAGAGGGGCTAAAATCATAAGACCGCCATGTCGAGCGCCTACTCCAACTTGGGACCTCAACTTTGTTTTGGAGAAGCTAACTTTACCTCCTTTGAGCCAGCCAACACAGCAGACTTAAAATATATCTCTTGGAAAACTGCTCTGCTCCTGGCAATAACATCAGCACGAAGAGTTTCAGAATTACAGGCAGTAATGGCAGTGGAACCTTTCCTCATTTTCCACCAGGACAGGGCGTCTTTACGAACTAACCCTACTTTTATGCCAAAGGTGGTATCCAGTGTGGCTGTAAACCAAACTATTCACCTGCCAACTTTTTATCCTAAATCACAGAATAAAGGGGAGAGACTATTGCACTCTTTGGACATTCATAGGTTCATACTAGGCTATCTGCCCGAGGGCATTTATAAGCCTAGCCCATAGTTTTGTGGCTTACGCCACCCCTTTAGTTTGGAGAAACTATGCCCATTATTTTGCTGTACCTCTGTCAAGCAGTGACACTGAGGTAATCCCTGGGGTGTATCTGCGATCTCCCATCCATTGGTCAAGATTCCTCTTGAACAAGGCCAGCGAGGTGCTCTGCCTCACATAAACCGGGATTTTGTTCCACAGCATAGGGAGTCTTTGGGTGATGAATCTATCCCTCCAGCACGTCCTATTAATAACCGTGTGGAGGTTTAAGTCTCCCGCCCTTGTGGCTCTGAGGGATCTAGATTTTTTGAGATGAAGCATGTTCATCAAATCTGGGTTTGACATGGCCTTGTATGTCAGGCATAGGTCACCTCTGAGCAAGCGGTAAGCAACTGAATATAACTGGAGTTCTTTCAGTCGGGAAGCATAAGACAGATTTTTGAGACCCTTTATCCTTTTGGTGAGGAACTTTTGTGGCCTCTCCAGCTGCTGCAAGTGTCTGGTCAGATACATTCGGAATGGGGCATTGTACTCTATCATTGGTCTGATGAGTAATGAGTATAGGGAGACTATGACTTCCCTTGATCTAGATGTGAATCCCTTCATGATAAGGTGGGCAGTGTAGAAGGTCTTCCTAACTACTTTAGCAATATGAGTGTCGAATGAAAGCTACTGTCAACCTGGGTTCCCAGGTCCCTAATAACTTCTTCTGTGTTCAGGGGATTGCCACCTATATGGTAGCTAGGGGTAATTTTATTTTTCCCGAAGGGTATGACTATGCATTTCTTGGCATTTAACTTTAGGCCATGGCTCTGGCACCAGTTATCCGTTTCTGTGAGACCCTTCTGAAGGATATCTGTGTCGGATGTGTTTTCAACTACGGCGCCCAGTTTGCAGTCATCTGCAAACTTTGTCAGCCATAACCCTCCTGTGTTTGCTTGTACTTCAGAAAAGTAGATGCCAAACAAGAGTGGACCCAGGACTGAGCCCTGTGGGACACCACTTGTGACAGGCTTTGAGTCTGACATGGCGCCAGCAACTCTGACCCTGTGGGTTCTGTCACTCAGCCAGTTTGCAACCCATCTTGTAATGTATGGGTTTACATTTAAGTTGAGTTTTTCAATGATACCCGAGTGAGGTATTGTATCAAAAGCCTTCTCCAGGTCTAGGTAGGCTGTATGGACTGCCTTTCCCTCGTCAATGGCCTTGGTGACTGTTTCGAAAAAGTCAACCAAGTTTAGAAGGCATGATCTGCCTTTGACAAAGCCAAACTGGGTTGGATCCAAAGTCTGCAAGTTCCCTATGTCTGTCTTTATGAGATCCATTATGATCCTCTCCATGGCTTTGCAGATAAGGCTTGTCAAGCTAATGGGACGGTAATTTCCAGGGTCGGTGGAGGCACCGCCTTTGTGGAGTGGGACCACAGTCGCTGTGTGCCACTCCCTGGGTACGTATCTGGAGGTGAGACTAAGATTAAACAGCTGTCCTAACTGTGGGTAATTCCTCGTTGAGTTCATGGAGCACACAGCCGGGGACACCATCAGGTCCCATGGATGCTGTGTTCTTTGCCTTGGAGAGCAGTTCTCACCTGGGCGTTAGAGATGTTTGGGGGCTACAATCATTTGGTATAGATATCTCTCCTTTAGGGGAGGGGAAGTTTGCACTGAACCTGTCAGCCAGTATGTTGGCAATGTCTGTAGGATCAGTAATCTTCACATCATTTTGAACTAATTCTGAGCATATCTGGGAGTTTCCTCCTAGGTTTCTGACATAGCTAAAGAATGCCTTATGGTTGTCTTTAGAGTCCTTAGCTATTTTTTCTCAAAATTAGCTTTGGATGATTTTATGAGAGCTCTTAGCTTTTTACTTATAGTGATCAGCGGTGTCTTACCTTTTAAGGATTTTGCTCTATCTTGTAGTAGCTTTCTCCTTTTGTTGTAGAGTTTGTTTATGGCTGGGGTCCACCAGACTGGACGCTTGCCTTTGGTACAAAGAGTCTTTGTTTTGCTTGGGATTGCCTGATCCATGCAGCCCTGCAGGTGCTGGTAGAAGGCATTTGTAAGTGATTCAGCGGTTTGAGTAATGTTAACCGCCGGCTCAGGGGCCTTAAAGGAGACCACACTAGTCTTTAGAAGTGTGAAGTCGGCTTCGAGAAGTTCTTTACTGTGGTCTTTTCATTTCGGTGGGGCGGGATGAGGACCTCCAGCGAGATTAGTTTGTGATCAGATCTCACCAGTGAGGGGTATACTTCCGGCGTTGAACATTGTGCTCCCATGTTCGTGATGATGAGATCAAGTATGTTTTCTCCTCTTGTGGGGATGGTGACTAGTTGTTCCATGGCATTTGAGTTTATGAATTCCAGGAACTTTTGGGCTTGAGTAGTGTTCCCAGTCTATATTAGGGTAGTTGAAGTCACCTAGTATGATGGTGTTCGGAGATACATTTATCCCCTCCAGTGTTTTCAGGAAGGCCATATGAGGTTCCTGTGTTTGCGAGGGTGGCCTGTAACATGCTACAAATTGCAGAGCAGTCTTGCCTATGGTTAATTGCACCTGGATGGTTTCCGATGCATCGTGCGATGCCACCAATCTTGAGGTGTGGGTGTCCTTGATGAATATGGATACCCCTCCTCCTTTCTTGGTATTGTCCGGGTTTTGGGGCCGGAACGCATGATATGAGGTAATGCTTGGTGAAGGTACGTGTTACGCTTCTACTTGGACAAAACCAAAGCTTTCAGAAAATCTGAGCAATTATTGGTAGCATATGCTGCAGGAGCACAGGGAAAAGCCATTTCAAAACAGACAATTTCAAAATGGATAGGACATTGTATACATTTCTGCTACACATACCATGGAAAACCTGTACCTAGCAGCATTAGATCTTACTCCACCAGGCCAACAGCCACTTCAACTGCCTACTTCAGGGGATTACCTACCAAGGATATTTTGGAAGCAGCAACTTGGAGTTCTGTACACACCTTCACCAAGCATTACCATCTGCCTCTTTACTTTAAATCCAAAGCTGGCTTCGCCACTGCAGTGCTGCAGGGCCTTATAGCCACCCCTAATGCCTTATATGACCAGCCACCCTTCCTCATCTTTGGGATTCTACCCAAGTGTAATGACTGCAGCAGTGTAACATGATGAACATTGTACAGTTTTGTACCTGCCATAAATGTAGATGTTAGAGTGTAGACACTGCTGCAGTCCAGGTTACCCTCCCTCCTTCCCATCTTACTGGCTGGCACATGCCTATCTCTTCTACCCTTACTACCCTTACTACCTATGGGGAGTATTTGCTGGTAGCTGTAAGTTGTTTTTTGCTTTTCTTATGTATGTTTTATTAGCAATTGGAATTGCCTACATATTTAGAGGCACCTGACATCTGGGGCAAGAAAAACTGAAAGAAATGGCGTCTGGCTGTATCTTGTATACCCCTGTCGTGCTGACGTCGGGGAGGAGGTGTCGGCAACCGACGCCGGACCAAGACTTTGGAACTGTGGCCGACTGCGGGACCGCCTGACAGGATAGCCCAAGTGTAATGACTGCAGCAGTGTCTACACTCTTAACATCTACATTTATGGTAGGTACAAAACTGTACTTTTTCTGGTACCACTAGATTTAAAAAATACACATCACATCCTTATTTATCCAGATTTCAGGCTTTTAAGGTTTATATGGATTACATTGTCAGTTCTCTACCTTTACCCATTGGAATATACATTGCACCAAGAGTGTTCACAAAGTGTCCATTTATAGCTCATTACAGATTACAGTATGCCCATACATTTCCTATTTAGACAACTTGCTTATGTTTGCAGAGTCTTTTTTTCAAAGTTTCAAGAATCTCAATCTCTCTCATATGGGTGAAATATTTTACACAAGCTGGGACTCGAGAAAACTATCTATCTGTATTTATTTAGTTAGTTATTTATTTCTAGTTTGATTACCGTGGAAGTCCACTGGGCCCAGAGAGCCCATTTTCAGTGGAGGCCCAGGGAGAAAAGCTCCATGAAACAGATTACAGTAAAGATAGCAGTCCAGTAAAAATAAGGTACAAATACAAATCAAATAATACAAAATGTGAGCAATATTGTCTATAGTGGAAAAATATCGTGCAGATGCATGTTTACAAATTCGCATAGTTAGTCAAAAGCTATTTTACAGAGTGTGAGAGATTGTGTGGGAATTAGCTGTAGAAGGTTGTAGCCAGCTATAAGGTGCTTAGTAACTCAGGAGGATACCCTCCCAGGGGCTTTTGTTAGAGTTATAGTTAGGGAGATTGCAGTTACATTTCCATTTGGAGGAGATGTAGGTGTAAAGCTGTGTTTTGAAGTTGTTTGTATTTGACATTGTCCTTGGTACGGAAGGGAGAGCGTTCCATTTCTTACCGAAGGAGAAGAGTTGTTGTCCAGCTGGATGTTTAGGTTTGTGGATAGTAATCTAGTTTTGGTGTTCAGATCTGAGAGTTCTGTTTGGGGTGTGTGAGGGAAGGATATTGGTTAGAACATTTGACTCCAGCTTATAAGATAGTGTTCCTGGGGTGTCTTAGACACCCCTGATCAAAGAGCTAAATGAGGGCAGAGGACTGAGTGCTTATTTTGCTACAGGCAGCTTTGGGAGGTGCAGTAATTCATGGCAAGATAAAATAATTTGTTTTCATCATTTGCCCATAGTGGTCCTTTTAAATGCTTCTGTGACTGCTCTTTCTAAGGTGGCTGCACATATTTTAAAGTGTATTTATTGATGCTACTTGACTCATCCTCCAGAGATTATGCTTTATGTGGATTGATTTTTTGAGATTTAGTTGACTTTGAGTCTTCCTGATGATTTATTATAAATGAGATTTCAAATTCTCCTTAAAGACTGTTTGACCCCCCCTTCACTTGAGGTGCTTAAGCGTGGTGAAAGGGTAAAATTAATTCAAGGAGTGACTCAGATTTTTCAGTTCTTTTTCAAAACTAAATGAGTTATTCTCCTGCCTCAACTCCCCTTTCCAGAACTCCCCTTTCCAGAACTCCCCTTTCCAGAACTCCCCTTTCCAGAACTCCCCTTTCCAGAACTCCCCTTTCCAGAACTCCCCTTTCCAGAACTCCCCTTTCCAGAACTCCCCTTTCCAGAACTCCCCTTTCCAGAACTCCCCTTTCCAGAACTCCCCTTTCCAGAACTCCCCTTTCCAACAAGCAGTTTAAGCAGTGAGGAGAAAGTAATCCGGGCTTAAAACTGATGAAAGAAAGCTCTGAAAAGAAAGGAAAAGGCCTCTTAGAGTGAAGCACTGTCCTTCCAGTCAGCATATATCTGCTTGTTAACCCCCCCCCCCCCCAAAGAAAAAAACCCTGGTAACCTTTGTGTCTCTGAGACTCCATCTTCCCTATTGGAGTCCGATTGTTCATACAGTTGGGTTCTGAAGAAAAATTTGTAATGAGAATCCCTCCCTCCCCTTTCCAGGGGATATCCCCCTTCTTCGGGAAACCTGATTTCCTCTTTTCGCCCATTATGCACAATTCTTTCTCTGCGGGGCATAGTACCAGTGCCCACTATAGTTAGCCAACCTTCCCTATTCAAAAAATATATACAGTCTTTCCATCTTACTGTACTTTTCAGTACTGACGTATGCAGGTTCACCTCCACCATAGAACAAAGGATTTTGCATCACGATCCACTAATACAAACACTGAGTTTCCAAACCAAAAGGATCCTGGTGACCAGTGCTGGATCTTACCAGGCTAAGCCTTTTCCCAATATTCAAAAGTTCAGGATGTTATCACTTCTGCGTCTTGTACTTCTGGTCCCTTCTCTAGATTTAATGGTAATGCTGGGTAAGACTCCCATCCTATAAGAACAGCCCCTCGCAAGTGCAAAGGCCAAAAAGGAACAAATCAAACACTGAGGAAGGCTTATGTGGCCGAAACCAGTCTGATAATTTTTTGTGGGGTAATTCCTTTTGATTACCCCTGTGATGTATTAAATTCTTTTCCACATACATTGTGCTGGCCTGTTGACTCCTATCATCACATTCCTATTTCCAAGCATTTCAGGCATTTCCTAAGATTTGTGTCTGGCTTACATTATCAGTTCTCTGTTTTACCCTTTTAGCTATCCACTGCACCAAGGGTGCTCACAAAATGCTTTGCTCCAGGCATTGTTTATTGCAGAATTGGAAGGCTTTTCACATTTTTCCGTATTTTGGACATTTGTCTTACCTTTTGATTTTCTAGCAACTGTTCAGGAACTTCTCAAGTCTGGGTTTTCAAATCAACTTGTAGAGGTCTTCTGTCATCCTTTCCCACAGACTATCTTTCCTGGACATTTGCTGGGCTTTGCCTTAGAGTTTTTCTTCAGAGTAGAAGTGTGCCAACAGTTCTTCTTGAGTTTTATTTGGCTAATCTGTGTTTTTGAGGATACCAGGGTACATGGCATCAACGATATGCCTACCCTTTGCTAGACCACAGATGAGGAAAATACAGTGGTACATTAGATCAGTCTGGGTTTGTAATGAGTGAGTGTGGGTGATTGGTAGACCAGATAGCTTGCAGTCCAGTTCTTCCATTCTACTTTCTGACCCTCCTCCCCCCTTTCACTCACCAGGGGTGCTTCAGACCTGGCATGGGAAGCAAGTTTCAAAAGGGGTAAAATGCCAGCTTTGCGAAATCCTATAGACAGAAGCACATAAATGTCAGAGATGTTTGCAGTAATCAATGCTTTGAAGGCCTTGAATCATTTCTGTTCCAAGGACCTATGCAGGTGTACATGGGCAACGCCGCAGTGATGTGTTACATAACCAAAAAGGGAGGTGGTAACTGATTTTTACTATCATTGCATACTGGCTGTGATAGCTTGGGAGATAACAGTTCAGCTTAGTCTTATTCTTCAGCCTTTGCACTTTCCGTCAGAGCAAAAGCTTATTGCAGATAGACTCAGCAGGAACATGGCCTACCCATATGAATCAAAACTTCATCCTGGGGTTTTAACAAAATTTAATTCAGCTGTGAGGAGCACCTCCAATAGATTTGTTTATTGCCTTTTGGAAAAGACTGTTCTGCTCCAGTACTCTTGCTGATAGGCCTGAAAGATGAATGCATTCCCATGGAGACGAGGATGTTACTTTGTGCCTTGACGACCCTTTCCACTAGTTACCAGTATTTTTTTCTAAAAATTCAGAAGGACTCTGCAAAAGTTGTGGTGAGAGACTATTTTTTCTTTGTGCCCATTTTGACCAAGAGCAATTACAGCAGGCTTCTCCATACTCTGGATTTACTCGCACAAGAAAAGCGAGTTTAATATACCCCAGTCCAGAAATTCTTCAACTAACTGCCTGTATGGTAGAATTTTGATACCTTTTAGACTGTTGTTTTTTTTTTTTTTTCTGAGGCATGCATCAGGTAGTGAAGGTGAAGGAGATGAGAGAACCTACTATTAGAAAATCATATTTGTGTAAGTGGAAAAGATTTTCAAATTTGTAGCACTCAAAGAATTATGATCCTCTTCAGCCCATACTGCCTCTGGATTGCATGTGTTAATGCCCTATGGCTTGCATTTCCTTTTTTATCAAGGTACATTTGTCCACCATTTCGGCACGTCTGGCTTTGGATCCTTCCATTTCTAATGTCCAAAGTTAAATAGTTTCTGAAAGCAGTTTTAAACACTAGACCACCTAGAAAATGAGTGGCATCCCATTAGGCTCTGAATTTTGTGCTTGAAAAGCTTGCTCAGTCTCCATTTGAATCAGCTTATCAGGCTGATTGGAAGTTCCTAACCTGTAATGCTGTTCTACTCACTGCTCTGCTCTGACTTGCTAGGAGAGTATCTTGAGTTTTTGCGGTGAGTCAATCCCTATGTCATTTTTCACAAGGACAAAATTTCTCTGAGAACAACTACTACCTTTGTCATCCCAGAGTTTAGTTTAAGCCAAACTGTTAATCTCAAGGTGTTTTTCCTGAACCAAAGAACAGCGGAGAGCGAGAATCCATCTGTAGCTGTACGTACGTGGCTCTGATGCACCTTAGACAAAATGCACATGTTCAGAAAAGCAGACCAGCGGTTTTGCCTCCTGTGAAGGTAAAAGGAAAAAATATCCAGTGACTAAGGTGACTTTCTTGATAGTAACTTGTCATAGTAAACCACTTTGTGTGGTTACAGCCCATTCTACAAGGGTATTGTTGGAAAGGGGTCGACTCTAGAGGTATTCTAAAGCCAACATGGTTCCCTGTACATATTTATTCACAAAGCAATACAGACTGAATTACTTTTCTAGGCCAAGGATCGGCTGTGCTAGGACGTTTTGTCAGAATGCTGTTTCCATCCCTAAGGAAGCAGTGCCTGCCATTGGTAATGTGATTGGCCTCATTTTGTCCTATTAAAAAGAAACGGAAAACCAAGCATGTATCTCCTCCTCAAATTTCTTTGGATAGGAGTAGATTACTGAGGCTGGCTCAGGTTTGATTTGGGCTGTTGATCCTCCTTATACAGTAGTTTCTGGTAAAAGAAAGAGTGATGCCTCTTTTCCTGGAGAGGTTCAAGATCCTGAATCTGAACAGGAAGGTACAGGGAAAGAGGGTTTTTTCCTCAGAATTTTGATACAGACTGAAGAGAGCTCACATTCTGATTCTCCCTGGGGGGCGGGTTCTATTTTTCTTAGACTGATAAAAATGTGCCAGTGTTTCTTCAGTGGAAGTACACAGATTTCTCAGTCCCTCCAAAAGTACTACGACTTGTTACAGAAAGATGTTCCAAAACCTACACCCATTCCTCCTTGCCCTGTCTGCTTTACAGCATTTTTCCTGATGGGCAGCTGTCCCTAGAAAGGCAGATAGGATGTATAAACTTGCTGTTGTCTTTTAGATTTTTATATACTATGTTATTCCTGGACCTGACCCAGCAACTATAGCCTTGGCTGCTGTGCTCTTAAGCAGTTAATTCCAAACCTACTTTTTTCTAATAAGGATGGGAAAATTGGTTATAGAGAAAAGTGAATACATCTGCAGCTTTGAAATTCAGAATTTTAAATGGTCAAGTTTGTTAGTTTATTCTGACTTTGTAAAAATATGAGATGTTTTTATCTTTGGTTTCTTCTAGTGAAGAAAACTCTGCTTTAAATAACTTGGTTTCTTCTGTTTGCACAAGTCACTACTGTCTGTGTGTCTGTGTGTCTGTGTGTCTGTGTGTCTGTGTGTCGGTGTGTCTGTGTGTCTGTGTGTCTGTGTGTCTGTGTGTCTGTGTGTCTGTGTGTCTGTGTGTCTGTGTGTCTGTGTGTCTGTGTGTCTGTGTGTCTGTGTGTCTGTGTGTCTGTGTGTCTGTGTGGGTTTGCTTGGCTGCACTCTCGGAACCTTCCAGTTGTTAAAATGAAATTTTAATTTTTCCAGTTTTGGTTTAAAAAAAAAAAAAAACTCAACAGAATTTAGGTTAACAGATGTTTAAGAAGTGGCAAAGAGATTTCACAAAGTCTCAAACTTAGCAAATCAAAGGACACTCCAAGTCTGAATAACTGTTTGAGATACCTTGTGACCCCCCCCCCCTCCCATGCTGTCCTTGTTTGTTTTCCAGAAAATTCTGAATCTCCATTTTTCTCTCTGGCAACAGATTGTTTCAGACTAATGGGTTCTGAAAGTCAGTCATGGTTACATGTAGCAGTGGGAGGAAATTCACCCTTTCCAGGAGGTCATCCCTCATCTTGCATATAAGACTGTTTTGTTTTCCACCAGTTCATCGCATGCTGTCCCAAGGAGTGATAAAATCAGTTCCTTCTTCCCAGGTGGGGAACGGGTTTTATTCAAGTATGTTACTTGCCCCAAAGAATGAAACCATTGAAGACCAGTTCTGAGTCTTTCCTACACCTGTTTATGATCATGCCCAGATTCAAAATGGTCACTTCACAACCTGTTGCCTCTTCCTCCAAATTTCCTGGTAACACTAGACTTTAAAAGGTGCTCATCACATTCATATTCATCCAGACTTCAGGTGTTTCTTAGGCATTTGTGTGTCTGGATCACATTATCAGTTCTGTGCCCTTACCATTTGGACTATCCAGTGCACCAAGAGTGTTCAGTGTCTAGTTCCAGTTATAGCTCACTGCAGGCTACAGGGTATCCACATTTTCAATATTTCGACTTTATCTTTGCAAAACTTTAAAAAAGTGTCAGGAATCTCTCTCTTGGGGGGGTGGATCTTTTACACAGGCTGGTATTCCAAGAGAACATTCAAAAGTCTTTCTGGACTCCCTCACACGGGATTGTATTCCTGGGATGTCAACTAGACACCTCAGTTCAAACCGCTTTTCTTCCTCGGGGGGGAATCTTTTTTTTTTATCAATGTCTTTTTATGGTTTACTACTCAGACTTTGGTCACTGCAAGGCAATACCTCCAGTTTTTAGTGTCTCATGGTATCTAGGATTCTCATAATATTCCTTGCAAGAATCTACATGGGGAAGATATAGTAGTGTCTGAAATCTCTCTGGTCCCAGTACAATGGTTTGTTTATAAGAGAAATCTCTTGAAGATAAGATCCTTACAAGGTATCATTTTCTCCTTCCTTGAGCCAAAGCAGTCTGTTACCAAAAATGGTTCAGACTTTGCTTGGGGAGCATTTTCAGGAGAGAGAAAAGTGCCGGTGGTGTGGGACATGAAAGACGGATGTAAGCATATAAATATCAAGGATATGCTTGCCTTGATCAAGGCATTCAATTCTCTGAACCATCTTTGGTCCCTGGGACCCCTTCGAGTGGCTGCAGACAATAACCACAATGATTTGGTACTGCAACAAGGAAGCCAGGTTGTACCCTCTAGCCATATTTGCTTGGGATATAGCTTCACAGCACAATCTCACTCTATGGGCATCCTACATTCCATCCGAGCAAAATTGTGTGGCAGAGTAGGACCAAGGCAGCCCCTCACAAATGGAAACTAGATCTGGGGATCTTATAAGAATTGTCCTACCTGTGGGGAGTTCCTAAAGTAGACTTGTTTGCTTCTTCTCCGGACAATCACCTGCAGAAAAATTTTGGTCCAGGACTCCATGCAAGAAGGCCTGGAAGGTGGATGCCTTTTCTTTCTTTGGAGAGTATTTCCACCCTTTTCACTAATATGCAGGGTACTTCTGAAGATTCAGAAGGAATCCACCAAGATCATTGTGGTGACTCCCTCTTCTAGCTCAGGCAACAGTGGTTCTCCCTTCTTTTGGAAATGGCCAGGGGCAGTTACCACAAGCTTCTGCAAAGAATGGCTCAACTAGCATAAGAACAGGGGTGTTTGATACACCCATATGGCTATCATCTTCACTTGACTGCATGAATTATAGGGTCCTAATTCCTTTTGGGCACCTGTTTTCCATGGACATGCTGCAGGTACTAATGGAGGCAAGAAAGGCCTGCTACTAAAAAAAATCATATGTTTGCAACCGAAAGAGGGGTTCTAGTTGGTGCC
This sequence comes from Protopterus annectens, assembly GCF_019279795.1. Classification (NCBI taxonomy): domain Eukaryota; kingdom Metazoa; phylum Chordata; order Ceratodontiformes; family Protopteridae; genus Protopterus; species Protopterus annectens. The sequence goes on along the minus strand of NC_056731.1, from coordinate 1,583,965,036 downwards.
AACAGCATAGCCAGCACCTATTCAGGGCTAGTTCTCTGGTTTTACAATTTTCTTGTGAATTACCATCTATACATTGTCCATGTCTTCAGAGGATTCTGAGAAGCAGCAGTCCATTCATTGTAAGAAAAAAAAGTTACTTTGTGTTTAAACGCTTTCATATTTTGTGGTTGATTACTTAATACATCTCCTCCTCTAAAATACAGTAGTTTCTAAAACTATACTTGAATAGATGAGTCCTTTAAGTCTGAGTACTTTGAGAAATTGAGGGCTACCTTATGATTGATTGTCTTCAAGAATGTAAACTTGATAAAAATTATTTTAACAAAAGAATACATGACAAAAGTTTGTAACTGTATTGGTAGGATGGGCACAGTGCAACAGTGGGGCCATACTACTGTTATTATAGTAATAATCGGAAAGCAATCCAGAAAATAAACTTTTCAGGTCGTTTTGTTAAACTGTTTGACCATGCAGCAGCTGGAGAGACCACCGAGGTTCCTCACCAGGAGTATCCAGGGCCTCAAACATCTACCATACACAAGCTAAAAGCCCTATCCCTCTACTCAGTTTTACAGACTCCTCAGATGTGACCTCTGTCTGTCATACAAGGTGATCACGGGCCCTACCTTGATGGGACTGCTGCATATCCACAAGTCGAGCTCCACTTGAGTAACCCACACGTGTGGCCTCAACCTGGTCTGTGACATCAACAAGACTTTGTTGGGGGGACCGATTTGTGTCTCAGAGACTCCCTATCTATGGAATAAACTCTTTCTCAACATCAAGAAGAGTACCTCTTTACCCCTTTTTAAGAGCAACCTGGATAGCCATTGAATAAAATGGATTATTTCTCCCAAACCTCTGCTGAAAATGGGGACTTGTGCCCAGTCAGACTTTCCCAGTAAACGAGCAATAAATTTTAAAAATTAAAGTAAATCCATCAGTAATGGGTCCGTGGATGCCTTATGTAATGGACACAGGTCACTTCTTGGCAGCCTGTATGATAGAGTATAATGACATGGCTTTGATCGGTCCATGTAGGGCATGTTTAGGCCATGTATCCTTTCAGTAGAGTATTTCTGTGGGTATTCAGTTCTTGCATGTGTCTGGACATGAGAACATGTTTTCCCAAGGCTGGATAAGCTAATGTCCCCATACTACTTTTCTGCGTACTATAAAGCCTGAGACAAACCTGTTCCAATCTGTTTGCTGACTTGGGTTTCTTTTTATCTATTGTTTCTACTTTATCCTGCTGTTGCTGTTCCTGCATTTCATGTTTTCTGACAGTTGCAGTCCCCCTAGTCTCACTTTTTTTCTTGTAGTCTGTATGGCTTTGAAGTAAAATGGCTTTGTGTAGAAGACTCTTTTTGAGGGCTGGGGCAGGCGGGGTTAGTGGCAAGGTGTGGGTGATGTATAGACAATTCTTTTAGAAAATTAAAGATGCCAGAAGAAGTGGTGATAGTGTCTTCTTTCAGTGTGTTTGTGATTTTAAATTGGCTTATGATGCAGTTAACTAGACTCTGGACTTTAGGTGATTGAAAGAATTTTGTTATTGTACTTTACTTTGTATCTTCTGGTTGCTTTCTTGTCAGTTTATTGGGTTATGCATTTGTCCTTGTTTTTTTTGGGGGTAGGGTGTATTTCCATTTATGCCACTCAATGTCCCTTTGCTCATAAAGATGTCCTTCAAGAATGCAACTGCAGTCATAACATATGGGTTGTCCTGCCTCAGGCAGCCCTCGGTCGGCCGGATTCCAAAGTCTGGGTCCGACGTCGGCTGATGTCGCATTTCTCTCCGACGTCAGAGCGGCTGGAGTACATAAGCATCAGCCGACGCCATTTTCTTCAGTCTTTCTTGCCGCGTGGTGCCCGAAGCAGAAGCTGTTCGCAAGTGCCGGTATGTCAGCTCCTGTATTCTTCGATTCCGAAGTCATCAAAAAAGCTAAGTACCCCGTTGGGGACCTTTTCTTGCCTCAGCCGATGTCAGAAATTACTGAAAAAGTTAACAATTGTCTTTCTTGTGGTAAACAAATACCTCATAAGGATTTCCACTCTTACTGTCTTCCTTGCCTGGTCTCGGCCTGTGTAGCCTGTGCTTGCTTCAACAAGCGCACTGTCAGGCGCCGGGCGGAGTTCGCTGAATATTTTTTTGGCGAAAAATTTGCTTATACAATGCCGTTGGAACTTCCGACATCGCAAACTCCCAAGAAACGAAAACACCGGGACCGACATCCTCGGGCCGTGTCTACCACTGACTCCACGCCTAAACCTACCGCAAGTGCTCCGGTTCCCCCTGAGACGGTTATTCCACCGCTCCGAACCGAAGACACCGCATTACCGACGACTCCGATTCCGGATATCACTCCGCCAGTTATTGATTTTCCTCCGGATACCGAAACCGAGGAAATGCCCGAGACCATTGCTGTAAATAAGGTCACTCCTGCACATGGAGCTGCCAGGCCTCCTATGGCCGTGTCTATTAAGGCCTACACTAGGGCTAAGGCAGCCAGCAAGACCAAGCATCTTACTGCTAAAGCCTTACCTCAGCCTACTCCAGAGACACAAATTATGACTATGGCTGCTGACTTAATTTCTATGATTAGAGGTTCACAGGCCCATCCTGAGAGAGGATCCCAGCCTCCTTCTGAGAAAAGGCCCCGGGTTGAACCCTCTGACCCTATTCCTTCAGATGAAGATTCTGAGGACTCTGTCCACTCTGATGGCCAGGAAGAGCTCTTCCAGACCTATGAGGACTCTGATGCAGAGGATTCCATCCCCTCGGCCTCCCCTCCTGAGGATATTTCTTTTGGGGAAGTTCTGCATACCATGAGGGAACATTTCAAGTGGCAAGGCCAGGAATATTCTGATTCCAGAAAGCGCCTTCGAACTTTCCTTAAAAAGCCCCAGCACAGGCCCTTAGCTATTTCTCCTGTGCTTGATGTTTTGGATGATTTATATTCTGACTCTAGTGTTACCCCTGATTCTCTTCCTCCTGCTCCAGCTAAGCCAGACAGGTATTACAGGGTCCCAGAAACACATTCCCATTTATTCAGGGCCCATACTGCTGATTTGGAAACTATTTCTTAGGGACCTAAAGGTGTTTCAGCTTCCACCTCTAAAAATCCTTTGCCCTCCAACAGGGAAGCTAGGTCATTAGAGAGATGGGGTAAAAAGGTTTACACCTCCACTACTTTATCTATGAGAGCTTTGAATTGCCTTTTTCATATGTTACAATATCAGGATTTCCTGTTAGAAGATTTACAGAAAACATTGGCCTCTCCTGATCCTTTAGACAGGAAGTCTTTGCAGGAAGCTGTACATAACTCTCAGCAAGTAAGCAATCACTTCCTGCAGTGTGGATATGATGCACTGGAAGCTTCATGTAGGGCAGCTATGACAGGGGCAGTCATTCGTAGACATGCATGGTTAAAAGATCAACCTCTACCAGATCATGTAAAGGCAAAACTTCTGGATGCACCTTTGGAAAAGAACAAGCTTTTGGTGCTAATGCTAAGGATGTGTTAAAGTCCATCGAGGAAAAAGCAAAATCAGTTCAGACGGTGAAAGATTTCCTCCAGGTTCAACCCCCCAGATTCAGTAGGAATTGGCCTTCAAAAAACTGGTCCTTTCCTAATCCTGAAAAATTTCAAAGGGGCAAAAACAGACGTGGCCGAGGAAGAGGACAATACAGAGGTCCTTACAGGGGACGACAATGGCAGCCAGCAAACCAAAGAAGTGACACAGGGGTTTCACCTGCCCCACAGCCACAGTCTCAATGACTTTCCTCTACTTCCACCTACCAGGGAACAAATAGAAGCTCCCTTGGGTGGGAAATTATCTCTGTTTGCAGACAATTGGCACAGATTGACAAAGGACAAATGGATTTTGGACATTATAGACCGAGGTTACAGGTTCCATTTTCATACCTTACCAAGAAAACAAGGCATGCCAAACCTACCACAAAACCAGAGGGCAAAGGCTATCAAGCAAATCTCTCAGCTGACTCGGATGAAAGCAATAGAAAGAGTTCCACAACAAGAACAAGGCCAGGGGTTTTACTCAAGACTGTTCCTTGTTCCAAGAAAAGAATCTCAATGGAGACCAATACTGGATTTGTCCGCATTAAACACCTTTCTCATAGTACCAAAGTTCAAAATGCTGACTCTACAGCAACTCCTTCCCATGCTGGGCAAGGGGTCTTGGCTGATTACTGTGGACCTCAAGGAGGCATACCTGCATGTCCCTATCAGACACAGCTGCAGAAGATACCTCAGATTTCTTGCAGGGCCAGAGCATTATCAATTCTCAGCATTGCCATTTGGCTTATCTACTGCGCCCAGAGTATTCACAAAATGCCTGGCTTCAGTAATTGCTCATTGCAGGCTCCAGGGATCCAAATTTACCCGTACCTGGACGACTGCCTCATACAAGCGGACGACAAATTGATGTTGACAAAAACTTGGACTATGTCATACGATTACTTCAAGCTCTGGGATACACAGTCAACTTCCAAAAGTCAAGACTTCAGCCATCCCAGCAAATAATCTTCTTAGGAGCCAAATTAGACACAGCCTCTCAAATGGCTTACCTAACAGAAGACAAGCAAGAGAAGTTAACTCATTATTTCAAAGGTTTGGCAAAACTTACCCAGATGACTGCAAGGAGATTCCTACAGGCCCTGGGTTACATGGCATCCTGCATTCTCCTGGTTCCATTAGGAAGACTACACATGAGAAAGCTTCAATGGTACCTAAAAAGCCTATGGTCTCAGCACAGCAACAACTTAGAGACAGCCATACCGCTCATTCCATGCCTGCAAAAGGAATTCCTATGGTGGGCCTCGGTAAGCCAGGCAAACACAGGTATGTCATTCAAAAAACCACAGATAACACAGACCATGACCACAGACGCCTCAGACCTTGGATGGGGGGCGCACATGGAAGGCAGGTGTATACAAGGACAATGGTCTCCAAAGGAAACACATCTGCATATAAACCAAAAGGAAATGCTGGCAGTAATGCATGCCATCGAGGCCTTTCAACACCAACTTCAGCAAGGCCATTTACTGATATGGACAGACAACACCACTGTGATGTGGTATATAAACAAGCAAGGGGGCACCCATTCCTACCCCCTTTGCAGACTGACAATGCATCTTTGGGAAAAATCACTGAGCCTAAACATTCAGTTACAATCCCAGTTTGTTCCAGGCAAAGACAATGTGCTGGCGGACAGCCTAAGCAGGAATTTCACAGATCCACACGAGTGAAGGTTACATCCGAAGATCTTCACACAGCTCACTTCGACATGGGGAAGGCCAGAAGTAGACCTATTTGCCTCTCACCTCAACCGTCGTCTACAAAAATTCTGCTAAAGGACATACCATCCACAAGCTTGGAAAATAGATGCTCTCTCATTCAACTGGAACTTCCTAAAAATCTATGCATTCCCACCTCTGCCACTGATGACCTCAGTATTACTAAAGATCAAAGCAGAGAGACCCAAGGGGATCCTAATAGCTCCGGACTGGCCAAGACAACACTGGTATCCACTACTACGGAGCATATGTCACACCAAGAAGTGGGCCCTTCCCCAATGGCCTCTACTTTTAACTCAACACAACTTCAAAACAGTGCATCCAAACCTTCAGACACTGCAGCTAACAGCCTGGGAGATCCCATGAATAACCTCAACCTATCTCTCTCCAAGGAAGTTCAGCGGATACTAACAGAGGCTCGAAGACCATCCACCAGAAAGGTTTACTTAGCAAAATGGAAGAGATTCAGCATTTGGAATACCAGCAAGGGACATGATGCATCATTATTGAACATCCCACTCATCCTGGAATATTTGGCAGATATGCTAAAGAATGGACTCTCATATTCTTCCATAAAGATACATGCATCAGCTATTTCAGCTAGATATAACACTGATCCGTCTGTCTTTTCACATTCTTTGCTAAGGCAATTCCTCAGGGGAATCAAGAACATTAAGCCACCAAGAAAGGCTCCAGTGCCAGCCTGGGACCTCAATTTTGTCCTAGAAAAACTGACTCTACCTCCATTTGAGCCAGCAGCTTCAGTTGATTTGCAATTTCTCTCATGGAAGACAGCTTTCCTGTTGGCAATTACCTCAGCAAGAAGGGTTTCGGAACTACAGGCCCTAATGGCAATACCACCGTTCATAATTTTCCACAGAGACAGGGTTTCATTAAGGACCAACCCTACTTTTATGCCAAAGGTGGTATCTAGGGTTTCTTTAAATCAAGCTATTCATCTGCCTGCTTTCTTCCCCAATCCTGAGAATAAGGGGGAAAGACTGTTACATACCTTGGACATTCACAGACAACTTTGATACTACCTGGACAGAACCAAGACCAGTAGGAAGTCTGAACAACTTTTTGTAGCTTACGCCCCTGCAGTCCAAGGAAAAGCAATTTCAAAACAGACTATTTCAAAATGGATTGGACATTGCATCAGATTCTGTTATTCCTTTCATGGAAAGACTGTTCCAGCCAATGTCAGACCACATTCCACCAGAGCTACAGCCACCTCTACAGCATTCTTAAGAGGGGTGCCTACTAAGGACATTCTAGAAGCTGCTACATGGAGCTCCGTGCATACATTCTCCAAACACTACAATCTCCCTCTATACTCCAGATCCAGAGCAGGCTTTGCTTGGCAGTCCTGCAGGGTTTGATTGCCACACCATCTTTTTCCTAGAGCATTCCTCCTCCCCCAGCTAAGCTATGGTATTCTACCCACATGTTATGACTGCAGTTGCATTCTTGAAGGACATAGTATAGTTTTGTACCTACCATAAATGTAGATGTCCGATAGATATGTAACTGCAGTCGGATTTTCCCTCCCTCCATACCCCTCTATGCCTAGGGTCCACTCCTATCCCTGTTTCTCTTAGCTGGGGATATCTGTTATGGTGTATCTGTTTGTTTATTGCTCATTTATTTGCCTGGAATCCTGTTTTTGTCTTCCAATTTGATTACAGCCTTCCTTGGAGGGCACCTGGCATCTGGGGCAAGAAACACTGAAGAAAATGGCGTCGGCTGATGCTTATGTACTCCAGCCGCTCTGACGTCGGAGAGAAATGCGACATCAGCCGACGTCGGACCCAGACTTTGGAATCCGGCCGACCGAGGGCTGCCTGAGGCAGGACAACCCATATGTTATGACTGCAGTTGCATATCTATCGGACATCTACATTTATGGTAGGTACAAAACTGTACTTTTTTGAGTTGACTGTTTGCGGTTGTCCTTGAATACTTTTTTTTTTTTTTTTGTCTTTCAGATCCATTAAGTTTGTTAGGGAAGAAGCAGTTGTATTGTAGATTAATTTTATAGGAGTAAATGGCAGTTTTTTACTGTTTCAGTGATGTTTTATTGGGGGAGGTATAATTTAATTTAGAGGATCCTTAATGGTGAGTATGTTTTCGTGAAGGAATCCCTATTTGAAGGGAATAAAATACTGAATTTTGTCAGTTCTATGTGGTATGTTGGTTAATAGTGGGTCCAGAAAGGGATCATTACTAGAGGTAGAATTGAGTCTGTGCTATCCAACTGTTAGACCTTTGTCAGCTAGGAACTTCTTGGCTTCAGAGTTAGAGGGGCTTGAGCCAGGTTTAGGTTGAAGTCCCTGAGGATCATTGTAGCTTTAATTGATATTTATATGTGATGACATTTAATTCAGGGGTTGTTTGAATTATTAGGTGCGGGTAAATAGGCAGTTACCATTGGTGGTTCATTACGTTTGGCAGTTTGTAGTTTTAGGACTTCCTAGATTGGGTCATGGTCATCAGTTCTTTTGGGCAAATACAGTACTTTTTGTTTTTGGAAAAAGACTACCATCTCCTACCTTGTAGCTGTATCCAGGAAATGGTAGTTTAGGTTGGTGTCTGTTTTAGCCATGGCTGTGCTATCATTAAAATTAACAGGGATCTGTGTTTGTAGGAATGAATCTAACAGACTGTTCCAGTTTTTTTAAATAATTTCTGGATTATGTAGTGCAGTTTTGATGGCTGTTTTACTTCAGGTGGTAGCTTGTTTCACTGGAGAGCCAGGTTTTTGTTTGACGTAGCTATATGTACGTTAGTGGGTTAGCCGAATTATAAATCTTAAATTTGTTGGACAGATGGTGGAGAGGTTGTCTTGAGTTTTGTTTGGGGGGGTAGAATTTTGAGTTGCTCTAGGCAGGTGTTGGGGGAATGGTGCTTGAGGGTTTACTAAGGGAGTTTGTGTAGTTCAGTGCTATGGGTTGGTTTTGTAGTTTGGGTGCATTGCACTTGAGATGAGGGGCTTAGGATGGCTGAGTAAGATGTGTGAGGAGATGAGGGGCTTAGGATGGCTGTGAGATGTGTGAGGAGATAAAGGTAATATAGGAGAAGGTGCAACTGGTCACAGTGTGAACTCAGTCACTATATGATGCTCTTACTTTGGCAAAAGTGTAGGTTATAACAACAGTTAAGAGCAAAACAAAGCTAGTCCTAGAGAAAGTTGCTATTAATAGAGATCAACTTGCAGAAAACAGATAGTCGGTGTCTTTACAAAAATGTTAAACGCAGTAGAAAAGTCAACCAAAAATAAAAATCAACGTAGAAATACTGCAGGCACAAACTAAGCAGTGAAAGAAAATAAGCATGTGCACACTAAATTTCAGCCGTTATATTGTTGCAGTGGCAATAAATGCTATCTTTAAACCATGTAGCACAAAACAGATATCTAAGTTGTTTGCTAGAAAGAAAAAGTCCACTAAAAAGAAAAAGTTCATCTTAGACATTTTGCAGGCATAGACTACAGGTACAGAAAAAACAATGTTGTCCTTTGAATGTACATGCCAAGATGTTTGCATTTAAGCTGTTGCCATGGTTACAGACAGCATCTTCAAAACGTCCTCCAAAAGCCGCAACATTATAAGCCAATTGCAGATGTTGCTCCAAAACATAGCCAAACACTGAATAACTGTAGTGAAAACAAAGCCATGCATAGGTAGACTGCTGTAAATATTAACAAATAGACAAAACCGCATCGGATGAAGTCCACCATGACAAAAATAGCTAGAGTCCCAAGAAAAAAAATGATGCAAATTGCTTTAGGACAGCAGGTCCCTCCCTCTTGCACTCAGTCTGTCTGTCCATCTGTTTACTGCTTGCTTGCTTTTGTTTACCAGGATAGCCCAACTGGGTAAACGAGACATTTTTCAGTGGAGGCCCTGGGAGACAAAGTTCCAGTAGTGTAAAACTAAATAAATAGTGGGTTACAAACAATTGATTTAAAAAAAAAATGGTATAATGTGATAGATAAAGCAATATTAAAATACAGTCGAAACAATTCGGAAAGTATGTTGGGGAAAAATGAGTGCAGTATTAGTAAAGGGTTATGACAGAGTAATTAATTCAGAGACTGGAGAGAATAGTGGGGAAATATTTTATGCTATAATAGGTGGTGGAAATATTTTATGCTATAATAGGTGGTGAGGCAAGAGAAAAAGTAGATGGTGGCAAAGTTATGTACACTGATTTCATACTTTAATACAATAATTTAGTAATTACATTGCTGTTGAGGAAAAGGACAGAGACCGCATAGCTCCATTTAAATTCCATCTTGCTCCCATCTCTGGATATTGCTATTCCTAAAACAGAATAGAGCTGCAGTCTTAGTTCAGCAATTCCTGAAATATATGCGTGCACACCTGCAAAACCACTGACAAAAAATAAATGAAATCAAATTACTGTTTTCAACCAAAGCATTAAAATGATACTAATTAAACTATTAAAATTCACCAGTATAAGAATGCTGTTCTTCCCCCTGTGGTTATCCATTTGGACACTGTGTCTGTGTGTCTGTGTGTCTGTGTGTCTGTGTGTCTGTGTGTCTGTGTGTCTGTGTGTCTGTGTGTCTGTGTGTCTGTGTGTCTGTGTGTCTGTGTGTCTGTGTGTCTGTGTGTCTGTGTGTCTGTGTGTCTGTGTGTCTGTGTGTCTGTGTGTCTGTGTGTCTGTGTGTCTGTGTGTCTGTGTAATACACGCACACACCATAACCCATGGCTGGATTGTACACTGGGTATATATAGAACATTGAAGCAGACAACGTCAAATGCTCAGAAGAGCGAATATTCACGTACTTGACAATGGTATTGTGAGGGGCTGTGCCCACCACACCAAATATATATTCCTACTCTGAGATTGCACTACAGTGAGGAAAGGGCAAAAATCCCCATCTTCACTGTACCAAGAACAAAATTAATAAACTTTGACAATGTGATTTTTCACTCGTGTGAGCGTTCGACGTTGTCTGTTTTGATGTTCTGATGTAGACCCTATTTTGCTAGATTTTGTTTTCATTTGGCATGGCCCACAATCCTTGAGTGGCTGATGGAAAAGGTTAATTACCCAGGCAACAAAAGAAATGGAGATGCAAGGTAAGATATTGGAAGTCCAGGGCCAAAGTCCCAGGCTTCTTAGCTCTTTGTCATTGGCCTTTCGTCCTGTAAGTATATACATTCTTGAAGACTAGTTGAACACTGGGTCTGTGTTGAGCTGCTTCTTGGCCGAATAAAGGATGCATTGGAAAGGCTGCTCTCTGAACTGGTTTTGAGAGTGAAGTTTGGGTTACAGCTGACAATATTAGATCTCATTTTTCATCAAATACTGCAAGTGTTTACAGAACCATTTTGTGCTTGGCTGCTGACCCTAACCCACCCCATCCTCCCTGGGGAACCAGCCAGTTTTGTGTATGTAGTTTTCAACAGATTCACATTTTTTGATAAGCGTAGAAGTTTCTGTGTATGGTATGGTTGTTGAATCTTTTATTTCTTATGGATGTCCAGAGTAATTTATATGTAATCCTTGAATGGGATCTTGCCCAGTGGCTACCTTACCTGTACTGTTTCCAGGAGAGAGAGCCAGGTGTTCTTGAACTGGCAGAGTTATCTGGCTTATTCATTCCCTGTTCAGGGCACTGATTGATCAATGAGTTCCCCTGGAAATGAACAGGAGGCATATGAGGGCGCAGGTGGTGTACTGGCTCTGCGGAAGTCCTCGCCCCATCCCTCCCAACAAAACTCTCTCCATAGGCTGCTATCTGATTCACAGTGACTGCTTGTGCAAGGAATGAGGTGTGTGCCTCTCAGCTGTCCAGATTTTTGCCTCTTATATCTTTGGTCTGGTTCTCATAAAATTGTGGTTTTCTGGCAAGTCGCAGGCAAATCATAGGATCCGTAGGAAGTTACTAGGCTAATATTTACACTGCTCAACCTAGGGAGTTGGGTACTTTCCCATGTAATTGTATTACTTGTAAGTTTATAGTGAGAAAATTTGACAATATTAATGGGATTTTGTTTACTCCCGCTGATGAGTATTGTTATACTGAGGCTACTTATGCGCTGGACTGTCCCTGTAAAATACATTATATAGGGGAAAGCAAGAGGGCTTTTAAATGCAGATTGCAGGAACGTGTGAGAGACATTAAGAATGTTAAGATGGAAAGCCCTCTTGCTTTACATTTTAAATCTTCTCATGGTAGTGATCCAACAGGGCTTAAGGCAACCATTTTGGAGAAAATAAAGGTTGGTGAGGGTAGTTTTGATGTAAAAAGAAATTGCTATATAACGAAGCTTTGTTTATTCTGAAGTTTGCAACACTGGCACCTGTTAAGATTGAGTCAGGAAAGCAATTGGAAGTCTGTCATTTAAAGTTTAATGTTACTAATTTAATTGTTTAATAGAATAATTGTGTGAGATTAGAGGTAGTCTAGTGCCCTACTTGTGTTTGCATTTTATGCATCTTTACTCCATGAAGGCTTTTTAGAGCAGAGAGGCTAAGAGTTTTTTCATTGTTTGTGCTTTTAATAAATAAGGGTCCTGACCTTGTTTTAATTTACTAGGCTAATGGCCCTGGGGGCCTTACAAGCCTAGCCAAGAGTTTATCCCCAAAAAGAAACCTCAGTCAGCACCTGTCAATGAGGGACATAGGTGGAACCCCTGGGACAAATTTGTTCTTCATGTTTCACTGTTGCAGTCATTACATTTGGGTAATCGTGCTGGCAGGTTGCCCTCAGTCGGCCTGAATTCCAAAGTCCTGGGTCCTGCATCGGCTGCTGTCATCCCTTCCCTGACATCAGGTCGTCAGGGGTATAAAAGATGCGGCAGACGCCATTTTCTTCAGTCTTTCTTGCCGCGCGGTGCCCGAAGCAGAAGCAGTTCGTAAGTGCCAGTCGGCAGACTCTGGATCTGAAACTCGAACACAAAAATCTCAGAAGTCTTCAATAAAGCTAAGTACCCCATTGGGGAAACTTTTTTTTCTTGCTCCAGACCAATGTCAGGAAAAGTTAATTGTATTTCTTGTGGAAAGCAAATGCCTCGTAAGGACTTTCATTCTTATTGTATTCCTTGCCTAGGCCCTGATAACGTTGCTGGTTGTCTGTTTTGTGCTAGATTTAACCAACGCACTAAGCATCGGAATGATTTTGCTTTAAACTATTTTGGACGCTGGTTTAATTATCCAGAAATGTCATCGGATAGCCATCCGACTACCGGAGTTCACAAAAAAACATAAAGAAAAGGAGCGAGAGAAAGACAACTGAGGCCCAAAACCGACAGCAAAGCTTTTAAGCCAGTCGCCGGTTCTCAGTGAGGCGCTTTCACAGTCCCTGATGCCCGTTACTTTAGAGTTGCAGGTCGCTACCGACTCGCACGTGGAGTTGGCCATGCCTCTGGAAACTCAAGGTATTGGAGCCTCTGATACTATTCCTTCAGATGGGTCCGGAGCTGCTGAGCAGGCACCGGCTTTTAAGGGTGTATTCAGACCTAAACATCTTTACATTAAACCAACCTCGGCTTCAAAGACTAAAGCACCTTCTAAAGCAAAGAAACAAACTCGAGACACGTGGACAGGCCTCTATGCCCAAAAAACAGATGCTCAAAATGGCCGAAGACTTGATTACCTTGATCAGGGGTTCCCAACCTCCTCCTAAGAGGCCTAGGCAAGAGACTGACTGAATTTTCAGATGAGGTTTCTATTTCTTCTGATTCCTCAGATCAGGAATATTCTCTCCCCCCCCCCCCCCCCCCTATGAGGATTCTGATGCTGAAGAATCTATACCTTCAGCTTCTCCTCCAGAGGACTATTCTTTTGGGGAAACCTTGCATACCATGAGGGAACATTTCCACTGGGAGAGCCAAGATTTTTCAGAATCTAAGAAGAGGCTCAGGGATTTCTTTTTACTAACTCAACACTGGCCACTAGCCATTCCACCTGTGTTCGATATTGTAGATGTGTTTTCGGAGTCTAGTCTTACACCTGACTCCTTACCTCCAGCTCCTGTTAAGCCTGACCGATATTACAGGGTTCCTGACTCTCTCAAATTCCTTTTTAAAAACCCTGCTGCAGACCCAGAAACTATTTCACTGGGTCCCAAAGGAGTTAAGGCTTCCGCTGCAAAAAACCCTACCCCCTCTGACATTCTAGGGCACTGGATAGATGGGGAAAAATGGTTTACACATCTGCTACCTTGGCTACAAGTGCCTTAAACTGTCAGTTTCATATGCTCAAATATCAGCAACTTGTCATGGCATTGCTTAAACAGAAAATGTTATTAAACTCTGAATGTGCAGAAAACAAGGAAATGCAGGATTTATTGCATGCAGCTGAACAAGTGGGAAAACATACTCTGCAATGTGGTTTTGATTCATTAGAGGCTTCTTGTAGAGCAGCAGTTTCAGGATCTGTGATTTGAAGGCATGCTTGGTTAAAAGAACAAGGTTTACCTGATCATGTTAAGGCAAAATTATTGGATGCTCCTTTACAGCAGGATATTTTATTTGGTGTCAAGGCAGAAGAGGTATTAAAGGAAATGGAGGAGAAGGCAAAATCTATGCAAACAGTGAAGGATTTCTTACAGGTACAGCCACCTCTATTTAGCAGAAACTGGCCTTCAAAGAATTGGTCCTTTCCACAGACCACAAAGAGGCAGATACAGATGGCCCAAGAGGCAGATCTCGGCCTCAAGGCTCTTACAGACCACGACAGTGGGGTGCTTCAACCCCAAAAGGAGGTGAAGACAAGTCACAACCTTACAGGAAACCTTCCCAATGACTTCCCCCTTCGAATGCCAAGCACTTCTTTTGGCAGCTCCCTTCGGGGGGGAAAACTGGCATATAATCACCCAAGACAAATGGGTTCTGAATATTGTGTCTCAAGGTTACAGGTTCCACTTTCACACTCTACCAAGGCTAAAAGGAATGCCAGACCTGCCACAAAATCAATGGGCAGAGGCACAAAATCAAATTACAGCCCTCATGGGCATGAGAACTATTCAAAAAGTGCCACAACAGGAACAAGGACAAGGATTTTACTCTACTTTTCCTGGTCCTCAGAAAGGACAAAGCCTGGAAACCCATACTAGACCTTTCTACTCTAAATACTTACCTGGATGTTCCAAAATTCAAAATGTTGACACTAAAGCAGCAGCTTCCCATGCTGGGCAAGAAGGCTTGGCTTGTTACTTTGGACCTCAGAGGTATACCTGCATGTCCCTATCAGACAAAATTGCGGAAGATACCTCAGATTCATAGCTGGTTCAATGCATTACCAATTCTCTGCACTGCCCTTTGGCTTATCTACTGCGCCTAGGGTCTTCACAAAGTGCCTGGCACTAGTAATTGCATTTTGCAGACAAAAAGGAATTCAAATATATCCATACTTGGACTGCCTTATTGAAGCAGAGAGCAAGGACATTCTTCTAAAGCATCTGGTGTTTGTAAAAAGGCTGCTGCTAATTTGCCTGGGGTACACAGTAAACGAAAAGAAGTCAAAACTAGTGCCCTCACAAGAGATAATATTCCTGGGTGTCAGCTTAAATACAATGGCCCAGATGGCTTATCTCACACCAGACAAGCAAGCACAACTGACTCAGTACTTTCAATTGATGGCAGCAAAAACCCAACTCCCTGCAAGAAAAATTCTGCAGGCCTTGGGATTCATGGCATCCTGCATACTACTAATTCCATATGCCAGACTGCATATGAGGAAATTACAATGGTACCTAAAAAGTGTTGTGACTCAACACTGTCACAGTTTGGAAGCAGTAATACCATTAATTCCCTGCCTACAACAGGAGTTTTGATGGTGGGCACAGGCATTTCACCTCAACAAGGGACAACCTTTCACTCTACCTACAGCCAGGCAGACACTAACAGATGCTTCGGATTACGCCTGGGGAGCATACATGGCAGGAAAATGTATTCAGGACAAGTGGGCCGCAGACCAAATGCATCTTCACATCAAAAAGAGATGTTAGCTGTACAAAATGCCCTAACCGCTTTCAAGGACCTTCTGCATCCAGGACAACTATTATTAAAGACTGACAACACCACAGTTATGTGGTACATAAACAAGCAAGGGGGCACTTATTCTTATCCCCTATGCAGACAAGCCATGAACTTGTGGAACACCGCTCTAACTTATCAAGTTCATCTGCAAGCACAATTCCTGCCAGGAAAGAAAAATGCTCTGGCAGACGACTTAAGCAGAAACATCATGGATCCTCACGAGTGGAAATTAAATCCACAAGTATTCAGCATAACGCAAAAATGGGGGTGCACAAACATAGATCTTTTTGCCTCCCCAGTGAATTGCCAACTACAAAAATTCTGCACAAGGACTTATCACGCACAAGCATGGAAAGTGGATGCTCTCTTGTTCAGCTGGAAAAGTCTAAAAGTTTATGCCTTCCCACCACTGCCTCTCCTTTCAAAGGTACTCCTAAAAGCCAGACAAGAAAAAACACAGATGATCCTGATTGCCCCAGACTGGCCACGCCAGCACTGGTACCCAATCTTAAATAACTTAGCTCAAGGCCCACCATGGAGTTTACCTCAAACTCCACCTTCTGACTCAACAAAGCAATCTGATTCTGCACAGTCGTATCAAAACCTTAAACCTGGTTGCATGGCAGATTCCTTAGTCAAGCAAAACAACACCTCTCTCTCTAAAGGTGTTATGGATGTCATTTTGGAGGCCAGGAGGCCTAGCACCAGGAAATCTTATTCAGAAAAGTGGAAGAGATTCTGTGCCTGGAACCAGGCTCAAAGCTTTGACCCTCTTGTCCCAAATATTCCTCAGATATTGCAATACTTAGATGCTGGACAAAGGACTATCTTTTTCATCCATTAAGATCCACGCCTCTGCCATCTCAGCTCATTACAACACAGATCCTCCTATTTTCTCTCATCCATTGCTAAAACAGTACCTCAGAGGGGCTAAAAACATAAGACCACCCCGGAGAGCACCAACACCAACTTGGGACTTCAATTTTGTCTTGGAAAAACTAACTTTACCTCCTTTTGAGCCAGCCAATTCAGCAGAATTAAAATATGTATCATGGAAAACTGCTCTGCTTCTGGCAATAACCTCAGCATGAAGAGTCTCAGAGTTACAGGCACTGATGGCAGTGGAACCTTTCATCATTTTTCACCAAGACAGGGTTTCTTTAAGAAAAAAACCTTCATTTATGTCTAAGGTGGTATCCAGTGTGGCTCTTAACCAAACTATTCACTTGCCAACTTTTTATCCAAATCCCCAGAATAGAGGGGAGAGACTTCTGCATTCCTTGGACATGCACAGACAGTTACTTTTCTATTTGGACAAAACAAAAGCTTTCAGAAAAACTGAGCAATTGTTTGTAGCATATGCTGCAGGACCACAGGGAAAGGCTATTTCAAAGCAGACCATTTCAAAGTGGATAGGACACTGTATCCATTTCTGCTACACACCGCATGGGAAACCTGTACTAGTAACAGGCCACATTCCACCAGGGCAACAGCCACTTCAACTGCCTACCTTAGAGGAGTACCTACCATAGATATATTGGAAGCTGCAACTTGGAGTTCAGTGCACACCTTTACCAAGTATTATCACTTGCCTCTTTATTCTAGATCCAGAGCTGGCTTTGCCACTGCAATGCTGCAGGGCCTCATAGCCACCCCAAATCCTCTATAGAACCAGCCACCCTAACTCCGCTTTGGGATTCAACCCAAGTGTAATGACTGCAGCAGTGAAACACTATGAACATAGTACAGATGTTCATTGTGCATACAGCTGCAGTCATTACAGATGGGTTATCCTGCCGTCAGGCGGGTCCTCTGTCGGCCGAATTCCAAAGTCTAGGTCCGGCGTTGGTTGTCGTCACTTCTTCCCTGACGTCAGTGTGGCAGGGGTATAAAAGAGGCAGCCGACGCCATCTTCAGTCTTTCTTGCCGCGCGGTGCCTGAAGCAGAAGCAGTTTGCAAGTGCCGGTCGGCCAGCTCCTGAGATTTACGAAAATATTTCAGCCGAAGTCGTCTTGAAAGCTAAGTACCCCGTTGGGGAAACTTTTCTTGCCTCAGACCGATGTCAGACAAAGTTAATAATTGCATTTCATGTGGGAAGCAAATACCACATAAGGATTTCCACTCTTTCTGTATACCTTGCTTAGGCCCAGACCATGACGTCTTGGCCTGCCGTTTTTGTGCTAGATTCAACAAGCGCACTATTAAGCGCCGGGCGGAGTTCGCCCTTCACTATTTTTGGTAAAAAATTTAATTATATTATGTCGTTGGATACTCTGACTCCAGTTTTGAGTAAAAGACGTAAAGATAAGGACCGACATACGAGGTCTACACCGACTACTGACACCACGCTAAGGCAGACTACCGGTTCTCCGGTTCTTAGCAAGGCGCCTACGCAGCCCCTGAGTACCGAGGACACAACTTTACCGGTGTCTTTTGTACCCGAGGTTGCAGGCTCCTCTCTCCCCATTCCTACTGCAGATACCGATGCCACTCTTGGCGGGGAAACTCAGAGTTTAGACAGGCCTGCCTTTTCTCAAGGTGTCTTCAGGCCTTCCTCCTTCTCTATTAAAGCTTTCACTAAATCTAAAGCAGCCATGAAAACCAAAAAACAGGGACCTCAGACCCCCACTCAAGGCCCCATGCCTAAAAAACAGATGCTCAAAATGGCTGAGGATTTGATTATTCTTATCAGGGGTTCTCAACCCCCCTTGGACAAAAGGCCCAGATTAGAGGAAGACTCCCCTTCCTCAGATCAAGCCTCTATTACCTCCGAACATTCTGAGGCCCAGGACTATGCCTATTCTCCTTTTGAAGACTCTGATGCAGAGGAGTCTATTCCCTCGGTCTCCCCCCCTGAGGACTACTCTCTTGGGGAAACCCTACATACATTGAGGGAACACTTTCACTGGGAAGGCCAAGATTACTCAGATTCCAAGAAAAGGCTCGGGGATTTTCTCTTGCTCCCCCAGCATAGGCCCCTGGCTATCCCTCCTGTTTTAGATATATTGGATGATGTGTACACAGAAGCCAGCCTTAATCCAGATTCTTTACCCCCAGCTCCTGTTAAACCAGACAGGTATTACCGGGTTCCTGATTCACACCAGTTCCTATACAAAATCTATACTGCTGACCCAGAAACTATTTCACAGGGTCCCAAGGGAATTAAGGCCTCTACTGCTAAAAACCCATTACCTTCAGAGAGAGATTTCAGATCTTTAGAAAGGTGGGGGAAAAAGGTGTAGACCTCGGCCACTTTAACCATGAGGGCATTAAACTGTCAGTTCCATATGTTAAAGTATCAACAGTTTCTGTTATCTCAGTTGAAAAGCAAAATGACACAACCAGAACCAGATTTAAGAGTTGCAGGATTTGTTGCATGGTGCAGAGCAAGTGGGTAAACATACCTTGCAGTGTGGTTTTGATGCTTTAGAGGCCTCATGTAGAGCTGCTGTTACGGGGTCTGTTATACGTAGACATGCTTGGCTCAAAGAGCAAGCCTTACCAGATCATGTCAAAGCTAAATTATTAGATGCACCTCTTCAAAAAGATGTATTGTTTGGTGTTAAAGCTGAGGAGGTACTAAAGAAAATGGAGGAAAAAGTGAAATCGATGCAAACAGTGAAATATTTCCTGCAGGTACAACCTCCACGTTTCAGCAGAAACTGGCCTTCAAAAAAATTGTTCCTTTCCAGCCATGGACAGACCTCAAAGGGGCAGATACAGACACCAAAGGGGTAGAGGGCAACCTCAAGGATCTTTCAGAGCCAGACAGTGGCAAGCACCAACCCCTAGAGGTGGAGAAGATAGATCACAGTCGTTTAGAAAACAGACACAATGACATCCCCCTTTACCTGCCAAGCAAAGCTTTAATGGCAGCACCTTTGGGCGGAAAACTGGCATTATTCTCAAAAAATTGGCATATTGTTACAAAAGACAAATGGGTTCTGGACATTATAGACAGAGGCTTACAGGTTCCACTTTCACACCTTTCCAAAAATGAGGCATGCCAAACCTGCCACAAAATCAAAGGGCAGAGGCACAAAAACAAATTTCAGCTCTCATGGACATGAAAGCGATTCAAGAGGTACCTGCAAAAGAACAAGGTCAAGGGTTTTATTCCAGACTATTCCTGGTACCAAGGAAAGACAAAGATTGGAGACCTATCTTAGACCTATCCATCCTAAACACATATTTACAGGGACCAAATTCAAGATGCTCACATTACAGCAGCTTCTTCCCATGTTTGGCAAGGAGTCTTGGCTGGTAACATTGGACATCAAGGAGGCATACTTGCATGTCCCTATCAGACAAGATTGCAGAAGATACCTCAGATTTCTTGCAGGTTCAACCCATTATCAATTCTCTGCATTGCCCTTTGGCTTATCTACTGCGCCCAGAGTGTTTACGAAATGCCTGGCATCAGTAATCGCCTTCTGCAGACTACAAGGAATATTTATTTATTTATTTATTTAACATTTGTTAACCAGCAAAGTCCGACTTGGAACAAAGCCAATTTTCAGCGGAGGCCCGGGGAGAAAGGCTCCAGATGCATGTCTTTGTAACGTGCGAGGAAACCGGAGCACCTGGAGGAAACCCACACGAACGCAGGGAGGACATGCAGACTCCACACAGAAGGCACCCCAGCCGAGAATCGAACCAGAGAACCTCTTGCTGTGAGGCGACAACGCTACCGCTGCACCACTGCGCCGTCCTGAATACAAATATACCCATATCTGGACGACTGCCTGATCCAAGCGGACAGCAAGGACATACTTCTGAAACACCTGGCATTTGTAATAAAACTGTTGAACTTTCTGGGATACACAGTCAACAAAAAGAAATCAAAATTAATACTCTCTCAACAATAATTTTCCTGGGTGCCAGCTTTAATACAACCACCCAGATGGCCTACCTCACGCCAGACAAACAAGGGCAACTGTCTCAATACTTCAGCAAAATGGCAACCTTCACCAGGTTGACTGCAAGGAAAGTCCTGCAGGCTCTGGGATTCATGGCATCTTGCATCCTACTAATCCCATGTGCAAAGCTGCATATGAGGAAACTTCAATGGTACCTAAAAAAACATATGGTCTCAACACAGCCACAGCTTGGAAACAATTATACCACTCATTCCATGCCTTCAAAAGGAATTTCTGTGGTGGGCTCAAACATGCCGAAGAAACATGGGGTCTCCCTTTCTGCGTACCTCAAGCAACTCAAATCATCACAGCAGACACCTCAGACTACGCTTGGGGGGGGCACAAATGACAGATCAGTGCATTCAGGGAAAATGGTCCCAAAAAGAGAAGCACCTACACATCAACCAAAAGGAAATGCTAGCCGTGCAAAATGCTATTATGGCTTTCAAAGACCTACTGCATCCAGGACAGCTATTGATAAGGACAAGACAACACCACAGTGATGTGGTACATAAACAAACGGGGGAACTCATTCATACCCCCTGTGCAGGCAAGCCATGACCCTGTGGAACACAGCGCTGGAATTGTAAATTCAACTACAGGCACAATTCCTGCCAGGGAAGGAAAACACACTGGTAGACAGCCTAAGCAGAAATATAACAGATCCACATGAATGGAAGTTGCATCCTCAAGTTTTCACAAAGATAACTCGGGCATGGGGACAGCCAGACATAGATCTCTTTGCTACCCACAGAAATTACCAGTTGAAAAAATTTTGTTCAAGGACCTATCATCCACAGGCCTGGAAAGTGGACGCACTTTCTTTCAATTGGACAACACTGACAGTCTATGCCATTCCGCCTCTTCCTCTGCTGCCTAAAGTTCTATTAAAAGCCAGAGCAGAGAGGCCGAAAATGATTCTCATTGCTCCTGACTGGCCAAGACAACACTGGTATCCACTCCTGAAGAGCCTGACACATTCCCCACCATGGATCCTACCTCTAGTCCCTCTTCTGTTGTCCTAGCACAACTACAAAACTCTTCACAGCCATCTCAAAACTCTAAATCTAGCTGCATGGAGAATTCCTTGATTTCCCAACAGACCCTCTCCAAGGAGGTGCAGGATGTCATCTTGGAGGCCAGAAGACCTTCCCACTAGAAAAGCCTACTCCGCCAAATGGAAACTATTTTGTGCCTGGAATCAAGAAAAGGGCTAGAATCCTTGGGTAATAAATTTACCTCCAATTTTACAGTACCTAGCTGAGATGTTAAACAGTGGACTTTCTTCTCCATCAGAATCCACGCTTCAGCCATTTCTGCACAATACAACACAGACCCTCCTTTATTCTCTCATCCTCTCTTAACAGTTCCTCAGAGGGGCAAAGAATATAAAACCCCAAGGAAACCACTAGTCCCTGCTTGGGACCTCAACTTCGTATTGGAAAAGCTGACCCTTCCTCCCTTTGAGCCAGCTGCTTCAACAGAACTACAATACTTGTCATGGAAAACAGCCTTCCTTCTGGCTATCACCTCAGCACGCAGGGTTTCAGAGCTACAGGCCCTCATGGCTGTGCAACCTTTCATCATTTTCCATCAGGACAGAGTTTCCTTACGAACCAACCCTACCTTTATGCCAAAGGTAGTATCCAGTGTAGCTTTGAATCAGACTATCCACTTACCTACATTTTATCCTAAACCACAAAACAAAGGGGAAAGACTACTGCATTCCTTGGACATTCACAGACAACTACGTTATTATTTGGACAGGACAAAGCATTCAGGAAATCCGAGCAACTCTTTGTGTCCTATGCTACAGGTGCTCAAGGAAAGGCTATTTCCAAACAGACAATCTCAAAATGGATAGCCCACTGCATATGCTTTTGTTACTCATTTCATGGAAAAACTGTGCCTACAAGCATCAGATCCCACTCCACCAGGGCCACAGCTACCTCTGCAGCTTTCCTCAGGGGGGTTCCTACCAAGGACATTTTGGAAGTAGTCACTTGGAGTTCAGTGTACACTTTCTCCAAACACTATCACCTTCCACTATACTCTAAATCTAGAGCGGGATTTGCCACAGCAGTCTTGCAGGGCATCCTTGCTCCTCCTAGTTCCACTTAGTGCCTGCCACCCCTACTTAGCTTTGGGATTCTTCCCATCTGTAATGACTGCAGCTGTATGCACGATGAACATAGTACAGTTTTGTACCTACCATAAATGTAGATGTTAGTGCTCATACAGCTGCAGTCCAGGTTACCCTTCCTCCGTCCCCTCTTAGGACAGGCCTTATGACAAACACCTTCTCATACAACCTATTTGGGGTTTTCTTTTATGGTGTATTTGCTTGCAACTACTGTTTTTTGATTATTCTGTATTACATGATTGCATAAGATTGTTTTGCCTTCCTTCTGGGGGCACCTGACGTCTGGGGCAAGTAAAACTGAAGATGGCGTCAGCTGCCTCTTATACCCCTGCCGCACTGACGTCAGGGAAGAAGCGACGACAACCGACGCCGGACCTAGACTTTGGAATTCGGCCGACCGAGGACCTGCCTGACGGCAGGATAACCCATCTGTAATGACTGCAGCTGTATGAGCCCTCGAACATCTACATTTATGGTAGGTACAAAACTGTACTTTTTGTACCTACCATAAATGTAGATGTTAGTGTGTTCACTGCTGCAGTCCAGGTTACCCACCCGCCATCCCCTCTTTCTTAGCTGGGACTTAACTATACCTTTCAACCCTATACTACCTATGGTGTATTTGCTGGTAACTGAAGGTTTTGGTTTTACCTTTATTGTATGTTTTTTTAGCAGTATGTATTGCCTACCTATTTGGGGGCACTTGACATCTGGGGCAAGAAAAACTGAAGAAAATGGCGTCTGCTACATCTTGTATACCCCTGGCGCACTGACTGGGAAGAAGCGACAGCAACCGACGCCGGACCAAGACTTTAGAACTCTGGCCGACTGCGGGACTGCCTGATGGCAGGATAACCCAAGTGTAATGACTGCAGCAGTGAATACACTCTAACATCTACATTTATGGTAGGTACAAAACTGTACTTTATCTGCAAGAAAAATTCTGCAGGCTTTGGGCTTCATGGCATCCTACTAATTCCATATGCAAGGCTGCATATGATGAAACTTTAGTGGTACATAAGTGTTTGGACTCAACATTGCCACAGCCTGGAAACCATGATTACTCTCATTCCCTGCCTACAACGAGAGTTTTGATGGTGGGCAAAGGCTTGTCGCCAAAACAAGGGATGGCCATTCACATTACCCCCAGCCAGGCAAACACTAGCAACGGCATCAGATTATGCGTGGGGGGGCCCACATGGCAGGAAGATGCATTCAGGGCACATGGTCCTCAACCCAAATGCATCTACATATCAATCAAAAAGAGATGCTAGCTGTTCAGAATGCCCTGACAGCCTTCAAGGACCTACTTCATCCGGGACAACTACTGATACAGGCAACACCACGGTCATGTGGTATATAAACAAGCAGGAGGGCACACATTCTTACCCCCTTTGCAGGCTAGCCATGACTTTGTGGGACACAGCATTAACTCGCCAAGTACATCTGCAGGTGCAATTCCTGCCAGGAAGGAAAAATACTCTGGCAGACAAACTAAGCAGAAACCTCATGGATCCCCATGAGTGGCAGCTGGATCAACAAGTCTTCAGCATAACAAGGAAATGGGGATGCCCGGACATGGATCTATTTGCCTCCCCTCACAACTACCAACTAAAAAGATTCTGCACAAGGACTTATCACAGACAAGCATGGAAAGTGGACACCCTATCAGTTATATACCTTTCCCCCACTGCCTCTCCTCCCCAAGGTACTCCTAAAGGTCAGACAGGCAAAGCCAAAAATTATACTAATTTCCCCAGACTGGCCCCACCAGTACTAGTTTCCAATCCTAAAGAACTTGTCTCAGTGCCCAGCTTGGTCCTTACCTCAAATACCTCCTCTACTGTCCCAGCAAAACAGATCCTGCACAGCCAACTCAGGACTTTAAACCTGGCAGCATTGCGGATAATGTAGTCATACAAAACACACCTCTCAGTAAAGCTGTGATGGATGTCATTTTGGAGACCAGAAGGCCTAGTACTAGAAAATCTTATGCTGGAAAATGGAAGAGATTATGTGCTTGGAACCAGGCACAAGGAACTGATACAGCTGTGCCAAATATTCCTCAGATTTTGCAGTACTTAACTGAGATGCTGGACAAAGGCCTATCTTTTTCATCTATTAAAATTCATGCCTCTGCCATTTCGGCTCATTACAGTAAAGAGCCACCAATCTTTTCTCATCCCTTATTAAAACAGTACCTCAGAGGAGCCAAAAATTTAAGGCCTCCAAGGAGATCACCATTGCCTGCATGGGACCTCAACTACGTCTTGGAAAAACTCACCCTGCCTCCTTTTGAGCCAGCTGCTACTGCTGATATAAAGGTTTTATCTTAGAAAACAGCTCTGTTCCTAGCAATAACGTCTGCAAGACTAGTTTCAGCGCTACAGGCACTCATGGCTGTGGAACCTTTAAGCATTTTTTACCCAGACAGGGTCTCTCTGAGGGCAAACCCAACATTTATGTCCAAGGTGGTGTCCAGTGTGGCTCTTCACCAAACTATTCATCTGCCAACTTTTTATCCAAATCCGCAGAACAAGGGGGAGAGAATTCTGCATTCTTTGGACGTACACAGACGGCTTAGATTCTACTTGGACAGAACCAAAGTTTTCCGAAAGAGCAATTACTAGTGGCATATGCTGCAGGATCACAAGGAAAGTCCATCTCAAAGCAGACTGTTTCAAAGTGGATAGGCCACTGCATTCGTTTCTGCTACTTACACCATGGCAAGCCAGTTCCTAAGGGCATTAGGCCACATTCAACTAGAGCTGCAGCCACTTCAGCAGCCTTTCTCAGGGGAGTACCAACCAAGGACATTATAGAGGCTGCTACTGGAGTTCAGTGCACAGCTTTGCAAAGCACTATCATCTGCCACTCTACCCTAAATCTACGGCAGGTGTTGCCACTGCAGTTCTGCAGGGCCTCATAGCCACTCCTAATGCTGTTTAGCTCCAGCCTCCCATCCATAGCTTTGGGACTCTACCCAAATGTAATGACTGCAACAGTGAAACACGAAGAACATAGTACAGTTGTGTACACTTACCATAAATGTAGATGTGGTGTATTCACTGTTTCAGTCCAGGTTACCCACCCGCCATCCCCCTTTCTTCTGATAGAACCTCTGTGGTGTATTTGCTTTTAGATGAAGGTAGTTTTATATTGGTGCATATAGAGAGATAGGGAGAGGGACCCATGGACACATTTTTGGCTACCCTTTTAGGGGGCACCTGACATCTGGGGCAAGAAAAGCTAAAGGAAATGTCGGCCGAATCTCTTATACCCCTTATGACCTGACGTCAGGGAAGGGGCGCATCTTTTATACCCCCTGACAACCTGATGTCAGGGAAGGGGTGACAGCAGCCGACCCAGAACTTTGGAATTCAGGCCGACTGAGGGCAACCTGCCAGCAGGATTACCCAAATGTAATGACTGCAACAGTGAATAACACTCTTAACATCTACATTTATGGTAAGTGTACACAACTGTACTTTACCCATCCACTCATCAAGGTTGCGCTTGAAGAGGGTCAGTGAGGTGATCTGTTTGACATGGACGGGGAGTCTATTCCAGAGACCGTGCAGCCTTTGGGAGACCAATCTGCGTCTTCAGCAGGTTTTGTTGATATCACATATTAGATACAGGCCTTTTGAGTGGGTAGTGTGTGAGGAGTTAGACTTAAGGATATGGAGCATCTTTAGCAGGGCAGGGTCCGAGATAGTCTTGTAGGCAAGACCCAGATCACCCCTTTGCAATTTGTACGATACAGAGTAGAGTGATAGTGATTTGAGCCTGTCTTCATAGAACAGGTGTTGGAAGCCATGGATTCTCTGTGAGGTTTTCAGTGACTTTTCCAGTTGGTGCAGATGTTAGGAGAGCTACATCCCAGGGAGTTATTCTGAATTATTGGTGTAATGAGGGAGGAGTATAGAGAAGTAATAACTTTTTTTTTCTGGATGCAATCCCTTTACTTATGAACCAAGTAAAAGGCTTTTCTGACCACTGCCACTACATGATGGTAGAATATGAGGTTATCAACCTGAGTGCTCTGGTCTCATACCACAGGCTGTGTGCTTAGGGGGGTTGCTGTTGATGTAGTAATCAGTAGGGGTCATGTTTTGTTGAATGGTAGGATATATTTTTTGCATTTAGCTTGAGGCCATAACTTTGGGTTCAATCATGAGTTGCTGTGAGATCCTCTTGCAGTATGTTAACATCATTTGGGAAGTCAGTGACAGAACCCAACTTAGTCGTCCACAAACTTGGTCAGCCACAGGCTTTTTGTCTTTGCCTGGACCTCTGAGAAATAGATGCCAAACAGTAGGGGTCTCTGGACAGATCCCTGGAGAACTCCACTAGTGACAGGTGTGCTGTCGGAGGTGGAGGTGTCTGTTTCGACTTTGAAGAGCCGGTCTGTGAGCCAGTTGACCCACCCACCTGATGAGATGGGGATTTACTCCAAGTTGTTAACTTTCTGATGATGCCTGAGTGGGGGATTGTGTCAAAGGCCTTGGCAAAGTCACTGTAAGATGTATGCACTAACTTGCCGTCATCCAGGGCCTTGGTGACAGTCTCCAAGAAGTTAACCAGGTTCAACAGGTAAGATCTGCCCTTGATGAATCTGAGCTGGGTGGGGTTAAGTGCTTGGAGATTGCGTTATGTCCTTATTTATGAGATCCATAATAATACGCTCCATGGCTTTATAGAGGAGACTTGTCAAGTTAATAGGGCAATAGTTTCCAGGGTCAGTAGTGGCACCACCTTTGTGCAAGGGGGTGACAATGGCAGTTCTCCACTCTGCTGGAATGAAGCCTGTACTTAGGCTGTGGTTGTATAGGGTGCTCAATGGCGAATCCAGTTCTTGCTGGAGATGGTGCAGAACACATCCTGGGATACTGTCAGGTCCCATGGAAGCTGTATTCTTTGCCTTTGAGAGGCCTGTGATAGTTTATCTGTGGAGATGTAAGGTCAATGACAACTGTCAGGGATGTTGAAAGGGCCTTTGGGGGGACATGGGGGTGAAGTTTGCGCTCAACCTAAGTCAGCAGGGTCAGTGTAAGTGATACTGTTAAGTACTAATTCGGAACAAACCAGGGCTTTGCCATGGAAGTTCCTTATGTAATTGAAGACTTTATGGTTGAGGACTGATGTCAGAAAATGTCTGCATTTGAGTTTCACACTTACTATCCTATAGAACAGGTTTTGCATTAGCATGAATTTTCTATCTGTTTTCTAAGCTTGTGAGAACAATATTTAAAGTGTGTCCCTATTTTGGGCCTTTGTCTTCCTTTTTGTGGCTTTGTCCAGATTTCCTGATCGAAGAGGTTGAAAGGTGCGACTTCCATCATTACTGAGTCATTGGTGTATATGCCCTTAACAGTGCAAAACTGCCCTTGCCCTTTCCATGGGTGCTGAACTACTCTCCAGTACACTGTTAGCCACTTTAGCCTGTACTAGCATATATTGATGCACAGATTAGCCTTCAGCTGAGCGGAGGTGGTGTAGTCTTAAATCTTATTGGAGCTATCAAACTGTTGTGTAAATTAATTTTTTCAGAAGAGTCTCCTCTCCACAAAACAAAAGTTGTCCGCTCTATATCCTTGTGCACTGGAATGTGTATCTGCAGATGGTTCGTTTTCACAGGTTATCTGCATTTCTCCCCCTTATTGAATGGGTTTTGCACAAGTTGTTCCTATTTTTGTCCTATATTTTCTGTTTTGAATCATCTATGCTCATTAAAACTGAGGGGTCTGCATTGTATCCATGTGAAACTGGTAAGCAGTCCTCTTACAAATTCCCCTCCTTGACATCCTTGTAGGGGATACTTTAGTCTGGGTGAGCATCGTTGCTCTTAATCACAGGAAGCACTTTTAATTTTCTGTATAAAAAAAGAATATTGAGTAATCTCTGTGAGATGTCCTTAATGCTATTTTATGCAGTCTTGAAATACCCTAATTTCTCTGTTTTGGTCCTGAACAGGTGGGCTGTCTGTAGAAGATGAGCCATCATCAACCACCTTTTTCCCTATTTTTACATGAGGTCAGGGTGTGGGCAAATAGCACCATCTCTTGCTCGATTCAGAGCCTCTCTACTACCTTTAGCAGAGTTAAGGGTAGTACAAAAAGTTAAGAAATAAGTTTGGAACTGGCTATTGCTTTGTCACAATTTTCATGGCAGTCAATATTTTAGGTGAGGAAAAGCATCCTGTGATTGGGATAGTATGGCTGCTCATTTTTTAGGATTTGTTTGCCTCTGAATTTGAGTCTGTGGTCCAGTTTTTACCACCTATTGTGTTGGTATGTGTGGTCTTCCTGTGTGTTTTGAAATTTTCTGTTCGCCTTCACAAACATGTTGCTTCAGTGGTTACTCAGTCTGTGTGCAATAGCCCTTGCCTTTGTGGCTGTTCCCTAATTAACGGACTTAATTATGTGATCTAAGCCAAAGTCTGTATCTGACACTAGATGTTAAGATGCAGTTGATGCTGCAAAAATGGTCACTGATTTCTGGAGTCTTCCCATGTTGGACCTTGTGAGCAATGTACTGTGGTTCTAATTTCTCCAGCAAAAATGAGGGGTGTGAACAGCAGAGTGGTGCTAATATTGTTTTATAGGTTGTTCTCTGTCTCCTGTACATCATAACGTATATGCCTTCTCAGTCTGTAGCAAGAGTTATTGTAGCAACATGAAAGGTCATCTTCTATGGTGCTATTAGATCTTGCTGGAGTCAATCATGTCTCCAC